>NC_089425.1:1852812-2161614 GCF_013426205.1 Metarhizium brunneum | reverse complement strand
TTGGACGAGACGCAGCGACTAGACCGGTTCGACTTTGGCCAGCCATTGGTTACCTACGAAAATTTGGCGGGCCGTCCGAGGTGCACTGTCCTGCGCACTGTACGCTCTAGGTGCATCCCAAGAGCCCTGTGCGCGACTCCGCCACTTGGTCTCCATGTCAGCTTGCACTGTATTCCACAGTGGTTTGCCCTGGGGACGACAAAAAAAAAAAACCTGGGATCGTGAACCTCATCTCCTACCTGCCTTCATCTCCGCAGTGGTTAGGTACTTTCGAGCAATGCGCAACACACTTATTTTCGCTGGTAATTCGTGTCCAGTCCTCACTGGTCAAATATGCGAGAACCTTGGCATGACTCCCGCTGATGCGGAACTAACACAATTCTCCAATGTGAGATTCCCATAGCTCTTGCTTTTCCCGTCCACTATACGACTTCCCTATAGACGTGCCGGTGCCGGCTAACACGTTCAAGGGGGAGACAAGTGTCAGAATCTTGACAAGCGTGCGAGAGAAGGACGTATTCGTGGTCCAGTCAGGAAGCCCGAAAATTAATGATTCCATCATGGAATTGCTCATCATGATCTCAGCTTGTAAAGGCGGATCCGCGAACAAAATCACAGGTTGGTCAAGCCCCGAGACTAACTGGCACTCAGACTAATACGTATTAGCTGTTCTACCATACTTTCCATATAGCCGGCAATCGAAAAAGAAAGCCCATCGTGGCGCCATCACCGCCCGGATGCTCGCCAACTTGCTTGGCGTGGCTGGAGTTAAGCATGTGATTACCGTGGATTTACATGCTTCACAAATGCAAGGGTTTTTCAAGTGTCCAGTGGACAATCTTCATGCCGAACCTATAATTGCGAAATGGATTCGACGCAATGTTGACAATTGGCGAGAAGCAGTCGTGGTGTCGAAGAATGCCGGAGGAACCAAGCGAGTGACTTCACTCGCTGATGCCTTGAAGCTCAATTTCGGAATGGTAACGACCGACCGAAGAAGAGGCACCAATATGACAGCAAGCATGATCATGAATCATCTTGATGGGCTTGATAGACAGTCTGCACTTGAAACCTCAGCGGGGAGTGACCTGTCCCCTCCTAATGAAGACGGCGTGGCAGGCGACGCACGATATAAATCCACACAAAAGCCTCGGGCGCCTCTGGCTGATTCTACTGGCTCTCCCACCCGTCGTGGTGATTCGAAGATGACACCACCAGAGGGGCAGAAGAAGGCATCTAGTGATGGCTGCTCCCTAGCCTCTCGCAGTACGCCTGATTTACCCCTGAACCAGGAGCAGGTTTTTGACGACCGCCGGGCCCAAGAGGTCATACATGGCCGTTTAATCAGAGGTCATGTTGTAGAAGATGACTTCAATTCTCCTGCCGTATCGACTGCCGGGAATAGTTTACAAGAGGAAGATCCCATGACAATGTCCCACGCTTCCTCCTTTTTCGTCCCAGAAGGACAGATTCTAGGCGGTGGTGGCGACCCAGCTGCAAGTTCCGACGAGGAGGACAACGCGTTTCAAGACACCAAAGCCGAACACATGATTACCTTGGTGGGCAATGTGAGGAACCGCACCGTGTTTATCGTAGACGATATGATAGACAAACCGGGCTCTTGGATTGCCGCAGCTGAGACGGTAGTGAAGAAAGGAGGTGCTAAAAAGGTCTTCTGTATCGCCACACATGGTGTTTTTGGCGCAGACTGTCTTGAGCAACTCCAAGGATGCGAGTGCATCGATACGATACTTGTCACAAACAGCTTCCCTATTAATCAGGATCGGGCGAGGAATATCAACAAGCTCGTCGTCCTGGACTTGTCATTCCTCTTGTCGGAAGCTATTCGGCGTAATCATTACGGCGAGTCGATTTCACCACTCTTCCAGCACACCGGGGACTGAGGGCTCCTCAAATTCACTTGTACTAGTGTACTCTCGCTGGCGTTCGCGACTTCGTTGCCGCGATTTCGAATATGTTGCTCTACTTTCTCAGCGCGGCGTTCCCAATATGGCTTGTTTGTTTTAGTTACCGGTTTTACAGGCGACTATTCATGATGTTATGATCATACATTCATGACGTCCCCCAATAAGGAGGGCATGAAACTATTTTCCAGATGTGTTTGACTCCTCCGCCCTCACCTGAGCTTAAGGTTCTTTTGATCAAAGGCCCACCGTGACATGCCCTAATGACAAGCAACTCGTCATTTTGACACAACCAGCGGTGCCATCACTTGTGATGGCAAGGATCTAATTCAACCTAGAATGGATTCTTAACGGAACGCTGGTAGATTGGACTTCATTGATTGTAGAAGGCCCCGAGCTCGGATCATTTTTGATTATCGCCTTAACGGCCGTGAGCTTGGAGCAAGAGAAACTTTCGAACATGTAAATTAAAATGCTCTATAAATCGAATGATTGCAGTCGAGTCCTGTTACCCAATCCAAATGACGAGTGAACAAGCAAGCAGCTATCAACAATAAATGATATTGCCCAAGTTAGACGCAAGCATACTCAAATTTTGTCAAGTTCTGGAGATCCTAGCTATAGAACGCTCAATGTCCATCTATATTTGTGTTCTATTACTCTGATTCATAACCTGCTTTAGCCGATATCCTAGGTTCTTTCATTTTTCCTATGGAAGATGAGAGCCGATGCCTGGATAGAAGAAAAGGAAGTCAATGTCAGTATTTATCGCTTAAGCCAATTGTGATGGCGGCTTACTTGATGATTAGGGAACACAAGAGTGTCAGCGACAACGAGGTTTTCGCGGCGTGTGGCTGTGAAAACAACCACCTCTGCAATGTCATCTGGTGTAAGAGGCTCGCAGCCACTGTCATGGCAAAGTTAAGTGTGAGAGACTCTTTCGTCATAGACAAGAAGGTGTAACTCACGCATATACTGCATCGGCTTTCGCCTTGTCGCCATCAAACCTGACAAGTGAAAACTCCTGCCAAAGACTTCTGATGAGTGATCGAACGTTCCAAGCATTTCCACAATACGTGAGGACTTACCGTCTCGACCTGGCCGGGATCTATCTCAATAACTCTGATGCGAGTCGCGATAAGCTCCTTTCGTAAGCTCTCGGTGAAGCTACGAACTGCAGCCTTGGTCGCGCAGTAAATGGAGCCTCCAGGATACGGTTCACGTCCTGCAATGGACCCTACGTTGATGATATCGCCCTGTCCACCATTGGCACGCTGTTGAAATATCGGTAGTATGGCTTGAGTCATATTGATCAACCCTGTGACATTGGTTGCAAACATGATATTTACATCCTGTTCATTAATGTCAGGGGCACGTGCGACACCTTTCACAAGGCCGCTACACAGATATCCGCAAATTTCATTAGCCATTCGTCCAATAGAAAACCAATATATATGGGGGTTTACGTCTGTATGCCTTATTTGTGATAATAATGGTGCATGAAAATACGTTTCATGGGACCACGGATTGACGAAGGGGTGACCAAGGCCATAGGTCACTTACGCATTGTTGACGAGAATATTGATATCCCGCCATCCCTCAGGCAGATTTGCGACGAAGCCACGGACATCTTCAGGATTGCTAACATCAAGCTTCACAGGGAGTACTTTGACGCCCTGGCCAACCTCTTGCGTGATTTGAGAGGCCAGTTCGTTCAGTGAGTCAATGCGACGAGCCGTAAGGATGATGCGCAAATTGTCTCGGCTAGTGCGAGCGAATTCCAAAGCGGTAGATCGCCCAATGCCTGATGAGGCGCCTGTAATGAGTATTGTCTTACCAGCCAGACGCTTAGCAGCAGCGGAAGCCATGGTTCGAACCGAGAGTATGCGGTAGTTATTCGGATGCTGGCTTAGACAAACGTTCGAGGGCACATGTGTTGATAAGCGGACAAACCCTGTGGGTAGTGGATTGGGTCTGCAAACGATGGAAAGCAAAGGACTCATTTATGTCAAACGTGTGGCACTGGAGGGGGACGGATGAATTTGCAGAGAAGTTGGTTTTAAGGCGTGCTCTTGTCTGGCGGGTCGCGACGGCCGCTAACGTATGGGGGGAAGCGAGGTGAGATAGCCGAGGGTGTTTTGATACCACTCTGGCTGGTTGTCTACGAGATACCTACCTACTTACCTACTTAGGTAGTAGGTAGCTATATTGACCAGATATAGGTTCTAATAGCTGAGGCACGAGAATATTTAATATTTTAACACTCGCAGTTGTTTGGCGGCGCTGACACAAAAAAATGTAGCAAAGTTCGCTATCGCGCCCCGTGTTCAATCTTCTGTTCCTACAAACATGTTACCAATAAAAAGGTACCTAGTCTACCTAGGTCGGTATCTACTAGGCAGATATCTACTTGGTTTCAATGTTATTCAACACCAGGAGTAAGTGCCTACCTAGGAGGTAGGTAATATTGCGTGTTAGTAGGTACCTAGGTAGGTACCCAAATACTTGCTTGCGCTAATTACTTAAGTACTTCAGTACTTAGTAGTAGTGAGGCTTTGTTTCGGCCCACTGCCCGCATTCACTTAGGTAATTTCTCAATGTACCAGACGGAGAACCAACTAGTATACTTGTACTTAAGTAAGTAGTTACCTAAAGTACGGAGTACCTGAGTACTTAAGGCACTTGATGCACAGTGTCGGCGCCCCACAGTGTGTGCTTGTCCAGATTACTGTGGCTGTCGGGTTTTGTGACCAAGTCTGGTGCTCTTCAACTACCTAGGCCGAACTGTGCACGCGTCAAACCTACTTCTGCATTGTGATACCATCGTGACAGCATGTCTCAAGAGGGAAGCGTGATTAGAGGGCTTCAACACGGTCCGACTGAAAAGGAAAGAAAGTATGACCGCCAGCTTCGGCTCTGGGCTGCCTCTGGTCAAGCTGCCCTGGAGTCTGCAAACGTCCTCCTTGTCAACAGTGGCCCTGGAACGGTTGGTATTGAGGCACTCAAAAATTTGGTTCTACCTGGTTTGTACATCCCGTAGCTCCAGGAAGCCGATTAGTTCATTAACGGATAGTCAACCTCTAGGCATTGGAAAATTTACTATAGCCGACGACGCCATTATTCAAGAAGCAGACCTCGGTGTCAATTTTTTTCTCGATGAAGCTTGCTTAGGCAAGTCTCGAGCTCTTTGTTGCGCCGAATATCTTGTTGAGCTCAATCCCGAAGTTTCAGGCAATTGCTTCCCAGAAGAAGACGTTCGTAGCCTCTAGCCTTCACGTCTCCTTTTTTTTAGAACACCATGCTTCGATGTTTCGGTACTGACTATCTGCGACCAGGATCCTTTTGACCTTGAGAAGCTGACAGCTTCGTCGGAACCATTCACCATCATTCTCTATACTTCATCTCTCCAGAAGGACTTGGTTTGCTTCCTCGAGTCGTATGCTGAGAGGCGAAAGATCCCAATCTTGAGTGTTCATAGTGTTGGTTACTATTCATACTTCACACTTAAGCTACCGGCGCATCTCCCTGTCGTAGATACTCACCCAGATGAAGATGCAACGGCGGACTTGAGATTGCTAGATCCATGGCCAGAGCTGTCTACATTTGTGAGCCAGCTAACCAAGGACATTGATGACCAAACCGATCATGATCACGGCCACTTGCCCCTGGTTGCTACTCTTCTTCATTGCCTCGAGGAATGGAAAGATGCACACCAAGGCAATCCACCATTGGCATATTCCGATAAGTTGGCATTCCGAAATTTGGTGGCCAACGGCGCCAGGCGTAATAATCCTGAGGGAGGAGAAGAAAATTTTGAAGAGGCTGTTGCGGCGGTGATGAAACACGTTACACCATTTTCTCTACCATCTTCCTTGAAACAAATTTTTGATTATGGCAATTCAACAGAGGTAAGTCTATCGTACCTGTGTTGCTTCCCCTCAATCTGAAATATCGTCCTAGATTTCGTCAAGTGACAGCTTCTGGATCATTGCAAAAGCCGTTGAACAATTCTACGAAAAGCACCACCAACTTCCACTGTCTGGAGGCATACCCGATATGAAGGCTGAATCTGCAGTATACATCAAACTTCAGTCTCTATATAAGGCGAAAGCACGGCAAGATGCTAGCGAAGTAATGAGTACTGTTCGTACCCTAGAGGGTGGTATAGGTGTTGCGCAGGCTGAGGTAGAGTTGTTTTGCAAGAATGCGAAATTCATCAAGCTAGTCCAAAGCTCGGTGCATGCACCAACTCTCACCAAGATCGTCGGTATGTACAAGCAGATGACGGCAGGACGGACTATTGGTGTACTTGTTTGTGCTGACAACTCATTTGATTCACAGAAAATGAGCTCTTGAACGATGAGCTTTCCG
Source organism: Metarhizium brunneum (assembly GCF_013426205.1). Taxonomy (NCBI): domain Eukaryota; kingdom Fungi; phylum Ascomycota; class Sordariomycetes; order Hypocreales; family Clavicipitaceae; genus Metarhizium; species Metarhizium brunneum. The sequence goes on along the minus strand of NC_089425.1, from coordinate 2,155,318 downwards.
CAGTAGCTGGTCCTGAAACGCCCCTTTCGTTAATTTCCATATATCTTGCGCTTCGTGCTTCCACTCTCATCTCCACGGACAGTGCCGAAGAGATTGTGGATTTTGTCGCGAGCTCAATCCCGAGCCTTTCGGGAAACAACAGGCTTTTGCAGGTAGCCCAAGAAGTAATACGGTCGAACCGGGGGGAAGTTCATAATACGGCTGCAATTACTGGAGGCATGGTTTCCCAGGAGATGATCAAACTCATCACAAACCAATATGTTCCCATTGATAATACCTGCATTTTTGATGGCATAGAAAGTCGCTGCCAAGTGTTGCGTTTAAACCTCAGCGAGCATCATTTTCAGGAATAAAAGTCAGCTTCACTGAGCCATTTCAAAGCACGCTTGTACCAGTCCACTTCCCAATCGCATACACGTGCCTAAAACACAGTAGGATCTATTGATGGTGAGGTCAATTGACCACGCAGTGAATTTGGTAGCCCTAAGTCTCTGCACTGCAACCACGTACCTTCTCAGGTACCTACTACCTCTAAGTAAGGTACCTATTTGCCTACCTACATAGGTAGGTAAGTAAGGTCCTACTAAGTAGGTACTTAAGTATGCAGGTAACTTTAGTAGTTGGCAGGTCAATCGGTTGGTCCTACGAGTCCTAGTGTGCCTTGCACCTGCTGTGTTTATACACCCTGAGAGCGAATGGGCCACATGAATACCCACGAAACCGCGACTTCCTTACCCGCTGTCCATGACCAGTCTCAAATTTGGTTGCTGATCTCCCCATTTGAAAATTCTTTTATACCGCTTTTATGCTCTTGCAATTGTCATAGCTCAACAGTCATCATTCCGAGCTTGCCCTCGGACGAGGCATGATGGACTACAACCTGCTGTGCAACAATCTCAAATGTAGAAGGGAGCTCCGTGATAGAGCTCTTGTTACCACGTGCAGGTATGTTTCTATCAATAATTGCAGACTCGCAAAAATTTGTTAATGTGATAGCAGTCCAATAGGCTAATTCCCGTGGAAGTCATGCGTTTTGCCTAGATTGTGTTCAACACCTCCGCTTAGTCTGTGACATAGCCGCCAAGCAGACATTTGTCTGTCCCGCCTGTCACTCAACGCTGTTCCGCGATCGAGACACTTTGATAGCAAACCTTCTTCCTAGTGAAGACTACAAGGCTATTGTCCTTAGCGGGCTTAGTCCTGGTATCGTGTTGGAGTGCGCCGAAAGAGCCCTCAACTTTTGGGCCTATCAAAAGACGCAAGAGATCTGCTACCAACAGCACGTTTATGGGATTTTGACTGAGAAGCATTCGAAGCTGAAATCTCAACTCCATCAGACTGTTACGGAGGCAAATGCAGAGATTGCGCGACTACAGACAATAATTGATAGTAGGTTTAGGATATGACATGTGAGCCTCTCTAACCAGATCAGGCACAACCAAAGAACACGAGCGATTGTGCCGCAGAAACGAAGAGCTAGTTGTTGCTCATAGAGACAAGAGCCGGCGTCTTTTGCAAGTCCAGGAGTTATATCACAAAGCCAGAGCAGGTTCTGGAAATGGCACCCCGCCGAGGACGGTAGGAAACGCGGTTAATCCGACACCACAGTTTCAATGGCAGACACATGATCGCAATTGGTCTGACCCAAGGCCAGAGAAGGACTCTTATAATTGGCCGTTGGCCGGGGAAAGAATAAACCCAGAAGTAGTTGTGACTAAGACGAGGAGACACCTTAACTGTTCGAGCGAGGAACGACCAGTGCATCACATGGCATTGACGCGACAGAGTACATTGTCTCGTCGAGGCTGAATATATCAAAACTAGCCTCGGGATGTAGTTCAACATGCCCGGGACCCTATTTTGCGGGAAGATGTTGGGGCAGGCTTGTCATTTTCACATTTTACAGGCATTTCGCTACCGTGGAGATAGATCGCATTGTACGTAGTGGCAGTTCCCACTTGAGCATAGGTAGATCGTGTATTACGTGAGATCACATGCCATTCTCGAGTAGGTAATGAAGTTCTCAGCGGCATTGTTGTATATACTTCATTTGTGCTTTATACGTTAAAGGCGACTAAACGATTCCACATAGCAGAGGAATCAGAAGTGAACTGCGGGCTTTTGAGAGACCCTCTTCCTTTCTGCTATACAATAGTGCTCAAGTAAGTTAGGTACCAAGGGCGGTGGCCTCTCACAGAGAGACCCAGGTGTGTGTTTTCAAGAAGATTTATTGCTGTGGCACAAGTTTCCACAAATTTTACATGCATAGTTATACAATAATATTTCGTAATTGTCATTCACTACGAATACGGATGCAATCAAGTGGCATCCGTCACTCCAATCGACAACAGGCTGTAATCATGTCATATGGGTTGAAGCTGTTGGAATGGGTGAGTAGTCACGCGGAGACAACGATATGGACACTCTGATAGTGAGACTGTCACACGGGATCACAGCCTAGTACTAGTAGTAGCTGTATCAGGTATCAGGCCACGTAACGCACACCGGACGGAATTAGATAATACGCACAGCGTTATGTGGAGCCGACAGCCCCTTTTACCAGGGGCGCACTCAATCCTCTCCTTTGTAGGTTAGTACTCAAGACTTTGTATCAATACAGAGATTGTATCGTGCAACGCTAATTTGCCTTGCTTACCAACCTGAAGATTGGGGGACAAGAAGCCGCATTGGTGTACGGAGTAATGGCTGATTGATGGGGGTTGCCTTCCACTTGCACTTGACACCTTGTTTTGCTCGGGCTTCAATTTTCAAGGTTACCAAGGGCTTGCTTACTACCTAATCTTATATGGCACAAAAGGTCAACTAGCATACAATTAGTTAGTCCAGACCTACGGCATCGATCTTGAGCCTCCATTTTTTTATATCTCTTTGGTACCAGATGGGGAGATTATTTCCATTTACGTAGGTGTTTTGGACGAAATCGTGACATTGACACATTTTACCTTGGATCTACGGAGTACTTCCCCTCGACTGTAGTGGATCACTAGAGCATAAATGGCTTCCAGGGTCAAGCTCCACATGTGCGAAATTGTGTATTAACTGTATTTGCACGGTGTGGCCACGTACTCCTAAGGGATCAATTCTCTGCCGCGATGACGACAGGCTTCAAGTCAGCGTCTTATTTTCCTCATACATTATCCTGTAGTCACCATGTTGCATTCTTTTTTGCCCACATGCCTCTCGCTCTAGACCAGTTTGCGATTGCGACTACAATATCTCGTCGTCGCCGTTCAAATCACGCCACCCACCGCGTTTCCTATGATCATTTCGTGGTTTTCTCGGCGCGTTTGCACATCGCAACTGTACGACCGCAACCACCGTATCCGCTGTCCAAATAATTCACGACCAAATTCACCAAATAGGAAGCACTGTTGCCGATTTACCGATTTAAAGAAGGGCCTTCATAGCGGCAGTCCGCTCGCAGCGACCAACACTACAAAAGAAATAACACGCTGTTGCCCAGATCAAAGTCGCGTAACACATCCCTGAGTACTGGTTTGCAACGTAAATTATGTCCTAATGGGCAAAAATTGTATGTCAAGTATCGTATCATAACCCGGGACTCCTAACCGACTCTATTGCAATTACTTGTCAACTAATATTTCGTCACTCTAGCTCAATATGGAGTTATTCTCGACGCCGGTTCGTCGGGAACCCGTCTTTATGTCTACAAATGGAAACACCCCATCTTAGCTAGCCAAAATGCCTCTTCTTTGGAATTGCGTACTTTGCCGAAGCTAAAGCTAAAAAAGAGCAAAAAGGTCCATCCTGGCGTTGCCACATTTGCGGAAGATGTGGCATCCATTGGCCCTAAGCATTTACAGTCTCTCATCAATATGGCCCTCAGTGAGGTGCCTTCTGAAAACGTTTCCAAGACCCCTATATTTTTAATGGCTACAGCAGGCGTTCGACTTCTTCCAGAGCCCCAACAGGCATCACTTCTAAAGGGGGTCTGTAAATTTTTACAAATGAACACAAAATTCCACCTTCCTGATTGTGGCGAACGAGTACAGGTTATATCTGGAGAAACAGAAGGATTGTATGGCTGGATTGCAACAAATTACCTCTTAGGGGCTCTTGATCGACCGAAAGAACATGTTCACGGAAAGGGTCACCATACTTATGGCTTTCTGGACATGGGTGGTGCGTCAGCACAGATTGCCTTCGCTCCCAATACGACTGAAGCCGAGCGCCATGCAAATGATTTAAAATTAGTTCGCATGCGACGTCTGGACGGGTCATCAGTTGAATATAAGGTCTTCACTGCGACATGGCTAGGATTTGGAGCCAACAAAGCCCGACTTCGGTATATACAAAGTTTAGTGGAAAGCTATGCCGGTCCAGTCGACGAAATCCCGGATCCCTGTATGCCGAAGGGTCTTCGAAGTTATCTTGGGGAGAATTCAGGTCTCGGCAAATCTATCATCGGGAAAACTCTTGTTGGAACAGGCGCGTTTGATGAGTGTTTAAAGAGAACGTATCCCCTGCTTCGCAAAGATGCGCCATGCGAAGATCATCCATGCCTCCTGAATGGTCAGCACGTTCCAGCAATAGATTTCGAAGTCAATCACTTCATTGGAGTGTCAGAGTACTGGCATACTACCCACGGCGTTTTTGGCAAGGAGCAACAGGCGTACGATCTCGCAAGTTATCAGCAAAAAGTTCTTGCTTTCTGTAGCCGCGAATGGGCTTCAATAGAAAGCGACATAGTCAAACGGAAGAAATCTGCAGCACAGAAGATTCAAGACGCACAAGAAGCCTGTTTTAAAGCATCTTGGCTAATAAATGTTCTATACGAAGGGATTGGAATCCCTCGACTTGGCTTGGGACTTTCATCTAGACCCAGTTTCAATACAACATACGACAAGCCGGGGAATGGCAGGCAGGACCTCCTCAACTCGTTCCAACCAATTGATACTGTGGAAGGTGTGGAAGTGAGTTGGACCCTAGGAAAGATGGTTCTTTATGCTTCGGGCCAAATATCACCTCATCTCTCGACATTGCCCGTTGGGTTTGGAAGCAATGTAGCTTCGAAGACACCCTCCGATTTTGAGCACGCAGGATCTTTACCTTTGACGTCGGACTCGTATTTCGATAGTGAAGACAGTGATATCGACAACGACAACACTTTCGAAAACCAGACCTTGTATTCTATTCTGGCTTTGATGTTTGTCGCTTTATTAGTCGTATTCTTTCTTCAACGGCCTGATAGAAGTCGTCGAATACAGAACATTTGGCGGCGACGCCAATCCAGTCGCAAACCACGCAGCGGACTTAGCTTGACGAATAAAATATTTGGTCGTGGCACGGCAAATTATGAAAGAATCTTAGAACAAGGCGAGGCTACTCGATATGAGCTAGACGACTACTCCGAGGGTATCATCAGCTCTGACAGCAGTGACGGATCCCATGCAAATAGATATCACGGGCCAGGTGTCCCTAAGGTCGTCTTGGGTCGCCTTGAGGAGGGTCAACAACCATCAGTAATGGATCGAACTGGACTAGTCCTTCGAACGGAAAGTAGGGAACGATTGGCACCAAATCTCCAAATGTTAAACGCTGGTAGGAGAAGCAGAGCGACCAGCCCGACCCGATTGAAAAGCCCGCTTATGACTCCAACACAGGCTGAGTAGCAATGATAATATCTGATAGAAGAGACTTAGGTACAAATTGCTTATGGAATTTGGTGCGCTTGGTGTCACTTGGTCATTGACATTAGCTATGAGCACGTTCGCTGTTTTCCTCGTAACGCTGGGCCATTCATCCCTATTAAACTCACAACCAACAATCCTCCTCCCCGGGGGCCGAATTGACTTTGTGCCGTTCTGGTTCAAATTACACGAGGGATTCGTCCGAAAACGGATTGTAGCACTGCCAGAGGATCGTAGAAAGTTACGAGCGACTTTCAAATTGAAAATTCTATAGGTATCTTTATCAAATGACATTTTCAGGTGCTATGCTAAATTTATTCTTGTGGCTTCGCAAGAAAGTTGGGGTCGTTGCGAATTCGACTTTCGAATTTTCGCCACCAGTCGTCAAATGCCCGGAGAGGGACAACCTCTACACCCCCAGGACCTATCGGCTGGGTGTAGCCTGCCAAAGAATTATATGCGTTTTGTATTATACGTTGGGCAAGGAGAGAAGTAGGCATCTGCGCCGTGTTGGAATTTGACGCCGAGCTGTTTGCTGTCTTGTCGGCCGACAGCTGTTCCAAACGTTGGCCGACAGACTCTGCCGATTCAATAGAAACCCCAATCACGATGCCGTCATTTTCTGCATTGCTATGGTTTTGGCTAGGGTTCGAGTTGATCTTAAAAAGCGCGCTTTCTTTCCCAGACCCTATTCCTCCAAGAAATTTGAAGTTTGGTGTGCCGCCCAACTCAGCTGCCATGGCAACGTCCTTGGCAGTGGCAAGATAGATTGCAGCAGCGGTATTATCGGGAAGCTGAACATTCGGTAGCAAGATTACCATAACATGAGAAAAAGACTTGGTGTTTGGCAGTGTGTAAAGAAACGACGTAGGAGAAGGTGTGGATGTAGGATCAGTGATTAGCTGTTGCCCGGTTGGTATAACTCCAAACATGAGGCCGGACATTGCTGAGTGAATGGTTGGTTCTGTTGACGTTTGGGTGATCAAGGTTCTCCTTTCATTCAACGGCTGTATCTTGTTCTCTTGGGTCAGCTAATGTCGAGTCTTTGGACTGAAGATGGTGATTTTGCCTGAATACACGAAAAATTCCGCTTACCGACACGCGGGGTAGCCAGCAATCTTTAACCAACAACGAGGAGTAGTAGTAGTGGCTCGACAAGCGGACAAAGAGAAAGAAAATAAGAACCACACCCACCTTATATTATGAGGATATGAGATTGATGGCGGCCAAGGCTTTTCCACTATTTCTCTGCTTTTTCGCCTATTAGGAACACGGTTCCAGCGGTTAGGGACGGGGAGCGTCGTGTGCGAATATTTGGCGTGCGCCAATCGGCATTCGCGGGTAGGCTCTACTCACTGGATCACTCCAACGAGCCACCCCACCTTCGGTGCTTTTGGTCAGACTCATAATCCTCAACGTCTTTTCACGGCATCACGACGGACGCCCAGTCCATTGAGTCATTACATGTTGAATCAATTCCTTCCACCTAAGTCTCATCGCCCGAAATGAAGTCAAATCTAGATCTCGTTCATAATACGGATACGTGAGGCTTGCGAATCATCCCAATATATTTTGCTATTTGTCCTCCACAATTTTCAAATCGTTCTTCCACACTTCGACGGGCAGACGAATCTAAACTCAGAAAAAAGAACTAACAATGCCGTAGATTCCCCTACCCCCCTTATGCTACCGGATCCTCTACACTGTTTGATGTGCCAAACGGCATTTATACCTTTGTTTGGAGGGATGCAAACGGTATTTACCCAGTCGGATACGTGCTTGATCGCGTCGTGGCAGAGTTGGCAACCGTGCCTGATGATGTGAGGGGTGTAATGGAAGTCAACCACATCAAGAAGACGCTATCACTTTTTCAATTACCCTCAGAGCCCGAGCGTACGGCAATGGCAGCAAGTCTATCTGCGCATTGGCGAGATCACCGGACTTTCAAGCTGCTCAGGGGTTGGCGAGGGGAGCTCTGGCCCGTCTATGGGCGAAATGGCGAACTCCTTTTCAGCATGGAGCGCGCTGCTATTGGCTTACTCGGAACTATGAGATATGGAGTTCACTTGACCGCATATGTGGTTGAACCTTCTGCACCACATGGTATGCTAATATGGGTCCCAAAGCGGGCAGCAAACAAATCAACATTTCCTGGGATGCTTGATAACACTGTTGCTGGCGGGCTAATGACAGGCGAGACGCCTTTTGAGTGCATCATTCGTGAGGCGGATGAAGAAGCCAGTCTCATAGAAGACGTGGTTCGTCCGAATGCAGAAGAAGTCGGCACGGTTACGTACATATACGTCACCGATGAAAAGAACTTTGGTCAAGCTGATTTTATTTATCCGGAGTGCCAGTGGGTATATGACCTGAAACTACCTGCGAGGGTAATCCCGCAACCAAAGGACGGCGAAGTCGAAGAATTCAAGCTCTGCGACGTAAACCAAGTCAAGAGGGACCTGGCCTGTGGCAAGTTCAAGGACAACTGCGCCGTAGTCATGCTGGACTTCTTTATTCGCCATGGCATCCTGATGGAAGACGAGGAGCCACACCTAAGTACCATCCGGTCACGAATGCATCGTAAACTGCCCTTCCCAGGGCCACATCAAGAAGGGTGGCCAAGAACGTGACAAATTTGGTGATCAGTGGGCGCTTTTCATCTTTTTGCACCCAGTGGTTTCAAGTATTACTGCAGTTGTCATAGAAAAATTTACCAAAAAGGGGTGTCAATTTTTGCCGCCGTTAAACATGTATCGTTAAGGCGAAGTTCCCCTTTTAAAAGATGTGAATCGGTATCCTAGGCTGAATGTCATGGTATGCACCATTGGATAAATGTCGAGTGTCTGTTCGGTTACTTCTTGATCAAAAGATAGACGTTGTCAACTCGTAGAGGCGTGAGTTTTTTAACGGGTCCTTGCAATGACATGAGGAGGCCTCCAAATGATACGTATGCATTGCTAATTGTCCGGCCGATGATTAGCGATGAATTATCGAGAACAAGCGGAGGCTCTGAGGAAGCGCCAAATATAGCTAGGATCGTGGCCATTTGACTCAATAGATAAAGGAGGGCAAATGTAAAGGACGTCCAAGTACGTACATGGTATTGCCATCATATGTCTCTTCAAATTTGTAAATTTTGCCATAGCAAACATAGTCGTACAAATCAGCCAACGTAGCTGGGGCGTCCCCTCCCTTACCGACATCTCGCCAACCCTTATCGTCCTCCTTGCTGCCGTCTGGTGATAATGTTGTGGATAGGACAACATGTAGGGAATCGGACCTTGCGCAAGGGAAGAGTTCGATGTTGATATCAAGCACCATCACAGTTTGCGAGTCGGCCGATGTACAGGAAATGCGGGCAACACGATCGTATTTGGATTGATCATATTCGGTGACCGTAAAGCTCTCCTCAAACAGGGTTGCGTCGCCACCGCCGCCGGACATGTTGACTGGGATGCGATAGGGATCACAATATGAGGCACTTTGCATTTGTTTTCTCAGCAATATTTCTTTACAGCTGCATTAAAAAAAAGTCGAGCTAGAAGAATGACTGTTATAGGCATATCTTTCAACCGGGGCATATGTCGCCGTTTATTTTATTTTTTTCCCGCTCCTTGAATAGCGAACCAGGACCCACATTCCTCTAAGTAGTCTGAAGCTGAGCAGTTTGGTCGACTGCAGCGACCAGTGACATTTCTTGAGCAATTTATCAGTGTACATATGCATGTAACCTGCACTCTCCAGCACCGAGAATTCGGTTTTGGCAGATTCTATTCTAATTCGTTTCTAAACATTTCATTTTCATGCCTGCCCGTCTGCAGACTTCTTTTCCTTCCGTTTCCCATTCATTTGTCCTGTTGAACTTGCCTTGAAAATTAGGTCTTCCAACTGGGATTATTTGTGCCTGCGCAGTTCAGAAGACGCAGTTGTCATGTCGTTCCGCAAAAGAAATACTGTCATTCATGCGCCGATGCCGTCGTCACCATCCCAGACTGACAACAGAGACACACTCCCCGGCACTCGTCCATCACCATTAGATGGTCGCTTGACCACGTCAACTGGTACATCTTCGTTGGATCAGCTGCTGGCTGGTCATGCGGGATTGCCACTTGGAAGTTCTCTGTTGATTGAAGAATCCGGAACGACGGACTTTGGAGGTGTTTTGCTTCGCTATTTTGCTGGAGAAGGCCTAGTTCAGGGACATCAAGTCCACGTTCTCGGCGTTGGAGAAGCCTGGCGCCGAGAGCTTCCCGGTCTAGTTCAAGCGAAGGAACAGCCGCCTCATACACAAAGTTCTCCATCCGCAAGTAAAATGAAGATAGCATGGAGGTATGAGACCCTGGGTAGCCAGTCAAATAATAAAGGTACAAGCACCACGCAGCCTCCACAGTTTTGCAATTACAACATTAACAATAGAAACCAGGTCTTGACGCACAACGTGAAGCTGCACTCTCCAAAAGTTCTAGCACTTTTTGTCACTCGTTTGACCTTTCGAAGAGGCTGGGAGCAGACTGCGTGCGCGGCCGGCTTCTGACATATCCCACCCGAGACACTGCTAAACTCGGATCCCAACCTATTTTCCCAAATTTCATATCTGAGCTTCGCTCGAATCTGCAGGCCTCGTCTTTGGTACATCGAGTCATCATACCCAATATGCTTTCCCCCGCCGCGTACCCCGCCACAGCATGCAAACCGGATGAGGTTTTGCGGTTTTTACACAGTCTGCAAAGTTTGCTACGGCAGTTTCCGTCCCAACTTGCTACGGTAGTTTCGCTGCCCATATCTCTTCATCCACGACATTCCGGACTTTGCAAGTGGATGGAGCTTTTGTTTGATGGTGTTGTTGAACTCGTACCTCTGAAACAGCTGACGTACGCGAAGGAAATTAGGGCGGAGGAAAGCAAAACTCAAGGCTTGGTTCGTGTTCATAAATTGCCGATATTTCATGAAAAGGGTGGTGGGATGGAAGGGTGCTGGAAGAGAGAAGACATGTCATTTCGGCTCAGTGCTTCAAATGGACTAGTTATAATGCCTTTTAGCCTACCTCCTGTCGGCCTTGACGAAGAATCGAGGTCGTCATCACACTCGGAACAGTCCAAAAAACAAGACCTGAATTTCTGAAGGCGAATATGGTACTTCGAAGATGGGCTGCCCCAGTTGCAGCATATGTAGGTGCCTAATTTGCCGATATGCGATTTTAGCCCCGTTATCAGTATTGACCCACACAAGCCATGCCCACTTAATTAAGTCGGTCTAAATTTTCATGCACGCCCTCGGATTTTCTTGTTCTTATTCCTCTGTGCCATTGCAACGCATTCTGGTATGTACACTACGTTCCCTTGCTCCCGATTCACCTCTGGCGGCCCAAATTTGCATCATGATTATAATTCTGAATATCTGTCAATCCACTGAAATCCTGTGACGACACATTCAACATTACGAAGACGACTTATGATTCTCCAATGCCCTTACCACGTCAACCCTTGCGCTCGAGAAACCCTAGGATATATGGCCCTGAGCTAACTCAAACACAATGACCACAGGACCTATGATTTCGACAAGCGATCACGCAGAGATCGGCCCGAACAAGGTCAGAATTTCGAAAATTGCTGGACGATATCTAGTATTCGACCCTGACGCAGCTTCTCTCCTCCGGAGACAAGAAAACACGGCTGGTACTTTGGTTGGGACAACACCACAGCAACCAACTCAAAATCTTTTTTTGGGATTGCCCGTGGAGCTGCGACCTGAGGAAGCGTATATCCTTGCACGAAAAGGATCAGCATACATCGTAGACGACGTGGCTGCTCACGGCATTGCCCTGAACTCCGCTAACAAAGAGGCGCGGGCGTTGTATATAGACCATCTGCGGCAGAGCAAAAAGACCGTGCAGCATGCGTTAGCGGAACATGCCGCCTCACGAGCGGCACCCACAACTGCTCGTCAGAAACAAAACAAAGCTGGCATTAGCTGCCCATCTACCATGGGTATTGACAGCCATACTGTAGCCAGTGATATCATCACCTATCCTGACGACAAACACCAAGTCAGCACCGTAGGACTTCTATCTTTAACTCCTGTATCCAGCATCTCTCTATTGCCCCGAAACACACTTAGACCGTCTGACATGCAATCGGAGCCTGCGGCCTCGCTGTGCGGGTTTCTTCAGGAGAGAGGCTACTATATGACGCCCGGGTTGAGATTTGGTGCTCAACATAGCGTTTATCCTGGTGACCCGCTGCGCTTCCATGCACACTTCATGGCAAATGAGTACGAATGGGATGAGCACATAGCTATTTTGGACATTGTTGGAGGTGGACGCCTAGCAACAGCCGTGAAGAAGGCCTTTTTGCTGGGCGGGCAAGAGCCAGCGTGTGACTCACGCCCAAGTTCGATCCATACATACAGCGTCGAGTGGGCGGCCATGTAACAGAGAGTTGAACGCATAGGAACCAATTTGCACCGTCGTTGCGCATTTCTCAATGAAAGTAAAATTAATAAGAAGACACGATTTAGTGAGAACTATGAACCACAATCACTCGTGTAGCTGCAAGGCTGTCATGCGGCTATGGTACGAAAATTCGGCTGAAGCTCATCACATCCCTCCGGCAGCATACACATTTATCAAAGTTGTTCATTGCCAGTGACACGCGACAGTCGTCACAGAGACTAAAGCAGCGACAAGGCCAAACGACGATTGTTCGTACGGAACTCTGACAAACAACACACGGCAGGTTTGCTGCTTCCTCGGTAGCCAAATCCGTACGCTGAATTGTGTCAGTGTCGCGGGAGTGGAACTCGTTCTGATTGCGACGTGATAGGAGAATTTGCTCCAAGAGATGTTCCTCATCTTCGGGGCTCAATTTCACGTTGCGACTATCCGAAGATCTGTAACCTCCTGTGGCAGTCATGCCGGGCCGTAGAAGAACACGACTCCGTCGGAGATGATCCTGGCGCCTAAAGCTTGACCTCGTCATTACTGTATCGTACTGCAGGTGTGCAGAAAGGATGTGGGCTTCTTCTCGTTCTTCTGCAGTCTCCGGGTTTAGGAGTCGTGCTAAATTATTCGTGTCCAAGATTGTATCCGCAGGCGGCGTGGTTTCCCAGCTTCGCGTCAGTGATAGCCCTGAGGGTGCTTCTGTATTATCTTCTTCCGATCCCCAGCCGTTATCTGAACCATCTTCGTCGACTGGCGTTGTCGGGATGGATATGGCGGAAGTTGTGTCCCAGCTGTCCTCGTCGTCTGGCTTGTATTCACCACTTTCGTCATTTGAACTCCACCAGCCTCCAGTCAACCAGTACTTATATAGGTCTGCATCCAGACTGTCTTCATCCTGACTAGCATTGAATCGCCTGAATTCAGTCTCGACATCAAAGCCTTCCGTTGGAGGAATTGATCTTTGGCCGGTGATTGAACGTCCAGAAGCATCCGATGTGATGCCCTGTCTCCTTCCGGACACCCTGTCCTTGTCACCCATACTAAGCTTCTGGCGTCTAGCCAGCCAAAGGAGCCAAGCCGGTTGACTCCTTATTCGAATCCTTCCTAACCCCCAAAGTGCCGCTAGGGCACTTGTGCGAACCATCAACTTGCCTGTGCTCAGTAAAAATTCCACAGCCATGAACCACCTTGAGCTTCTTTCAGTCGCCCCAGTGCCTGTCCGAATGGCCCTGTCACTTCGCCCTCTGGATATTCTCTGGGCAGCACGTTCGCGGCCATAGCCGCTTGTCGCAGCCACGGTACAATCTTTCACTGGAACGAGCCCGATAGTGCCAATCTGGTCATACTGGGAGTTAGGCATCCCAATTCCAATTGCTTGCCTTTGTATCTCCTCTACCTCTCGGAAGCGCGCCTCTTCTAGCCATGTGCGATGTTGTAGAGTGACACCACGGTCTTCATTGAGGTATACAGCTTCACTTGCCATACTGATGGCAGCAAACCCGGTTCGAAGAAGTGCTGTATAAAAATCCATGTCTCTCGTTATGCGAATTTCTGAAAGAGAGATATTTGCTTGCATGTTTTCATGAGCATGTGCTAGCCTTTGACGAAGGGTCGCTGAACGACTGTCGCTGGTAGACAACGGCGGAGCTAGAGCAGACAGGATGAGGGCTAGTCCGTATATTAGAAGACAGACCGCAATACCAGACAGTACTAGAACATGAGGAACAAATCCAATGATGCACACAGTTGGAAATCTTAACATGCTTTGTGCCAAAGGATTTCCCAGTTCAAATTCGAAAGCGCTCCAGACGATTGTACCCATGAAACAGAGGCCCCAAAACCCTGTGTTCACGAGTCTGTATTTTGACTGGGCATCAAATACTCCCAACATGTGACTGGACAGATGAGTCATGGACGACAAAAATGCAATAAATAAGACTTCTGGGGGCGTGTTAACCTTGCTGAGGACCGCAGACCGCGTCAGAGAAGTTGATGCTGATAAACCAGATACTGGCGGGTTCAAATTCTGATGGATCCGAGGCAAAGACCCCCAGCCAAGCTGATTATTGACAGCCGCATCTGCCTCTGCGAAGGCAAGTGATTGCTCAAACAGCGTCATTCCGGTTTCCACTGAGAGCGGGCGGCCTTGGACGGCACATGATAGCGTCTCGATAAAGTGACTAAGACATAATACACCGAATAGAGGCCATAGTAGATTCAAAGACCCGCGTAGATTTTGAGCATCCGAGTCGTCGCCCTTGGGAACCATGCCAGCAGCTTCACATGATTCTCTATCACCAATGCCGAGAAGTAAGCTAGAGCTCAGTTTATTCAGGAATGCACTCGGATGTGCAAATGCCAAATCAGACGTTTTGTTTGTATCCCCCCACCGAAGTTGGTTAAATATTGGTGACGTCTGGCATTGGATAGACCGGAGAAGATGGAGTGATTGTGAAGCAAGAAGAATGATCGGCAGGACCCTGAGAAGTAGCCTAGTACGCCAGTAGAGCCGCAATCGCCTTCTGGTAGCTGCAAATATATGTGTACGGTTGAGGATTATAGCCATGGCGATAGTTGACACTGCCCACTTACTGGTAACGTAACCAAATACACTGCCCAAGCCCCGCGCGCCATCAAGGGACAGTCGTGTAGCTTGTGTGTCTGCATTTGCATCTCCGATGGATGGGCCAATCCTTGCTTTCAAAGGGATACTAATATCAGGTTCCAGCAAGTTTCGCAAGTGCAGCTCTGAGGACATGGCTCCATCCGATGGCGATGTCAGTCGTCCCGTCGAACCACCTGTGGTGTCTGACAAGGCTATGTAGGATCCAAGTTTCATGAAAATCCGTGGACCGACCCACAAGAAGTCTTCTAGAAACGCCGCATTTCGCGTCACGTTGATGGCCCAGGCGGTGATGTTGTGCCAACTTGAACCCGCAGCTGTCTGGAGATTTACCAAAGGTTGGGCCATGTGAGGAGCAAAGTCATTGGCAGCGTGAAGCCGTTGGTCCATGGCACATCCAGTAGCCACTGAGCGTTTCTGGAAGTTCACGCCTGATTCTATGTCCTGATGTGGTCGAAACCAGGCATAGAGTAGCGTTGCCCTCCTATCGAGTCCGATGGAGTCGGGTTCTCGGAATAAGCTCGCTGCCAAATGCGATGATGATGGATGGTGTGTGGTGCTGTATACTTGTTGAAATACCTGATACCACAGCACGCCCCAGGGCGCGGCGAAGAGACACTATCAATATGACGTAAGTGTGTTATTGACTAGTTCGCTATCGCCGGAGAAAGGATGCTGACGATGGTCGTATTAGCGATCGCTCACCAAGAAGGATTTGAAGCTGGCTGAAGTTGGACGACTTGATTCTTGGTTCCAAAGAGCACTTGAGTAATCCACTTTGGGTGGACCCAACGGCCATGGTCGTTGGGTGGGACACGAGGTAACTGCCCCCTAAGTACCTACGTACTTACCTAGGTAGGTAGGTACCTAGGTAGGTACAAGTACCTAGGCAGGTAGTAATGCCTACGTGCGCAGCCCCTAGCTCTGGTGACGATATAAGTATCGAAAGACAGATCTTGAATTATTATGAATTATTAAATCATTAAATTAATTTTTGGTTGATTCGCTCTGTAGTCAAATGAAATTACACGCATGATACAGGTATCGTGCAAGCGTAAAATCTAAAACAGTATTGGGCTGTACTAGGCCAAGGACAGTAAGAGACTAGAAAAGTAGACCGTCTGTACACGCATCGTGACGCGTCAGACGTACCAGCGCAATTGGTGCCGCGCCGCGGCCGCTAGCCAAGGCCATCTCGCATAAATTATTAAATTATTTAAATTATTTAATAAAAAATAAAATAAAGTAAAGTGAAGTAGAAGGCTAAATAGCCATGCGAGACCACTCATAACACTATGATTGAGCCGTACCAGGTTCCAGGACCGTGACGTGCCTCGAGGAAAACACAGAACGCACCGCGATGCGTCAAACACACTAGCCAAATATTAAATAAAAACTTCAATAAGTTATCTTGTCACAACTGATAAGATGGTGATAGTCACCAAAAAAAAAAAAAAAACCTCCGATGTACTTGAGTACCCAGACTTTAGCCACATTGGCAGGGCTAAAATTTAGGCAATAGGTACTAAGCATGTAGTTGGTGTGAGCACGTTGGACTTGAATGAGCCCGGTGTCAACCATACCATCTAGACCCATGGGCAGTTTGAATGGCATTTCATTTAACGGGTGAAGTTGTTGATGAGATGACACGACCTGGCTACTTGCATTAATTCCTCCGGGGTAGTCGCTGCTCTTGAACTACCCGGGTAGATAGCACCATGGCAGCCATTACCACAGTCGACTCAAATGAACTTCCCCGAAGACGTAATGTGAAATTTGCAAGCTTTTGCCGAATAAAGGCCCAGCCTTGGTTGATCACATGAAGCTTAGATAGCCTATATCCTACTTCCTATTTGATGGGCGAGCGCATGACGTGGATAAAACATGAATTAACAATCGAGTGGATAGAGTGAAGAAATGCTGGCGGTGGCGGCTACCTCAAACACGTATGCGGTTTCAAATGATAAAGGTACCTGGGTACGCAGCATACCACAGTTCAATCTGTGGAACACGCCATAAAGTAGCTCCGTATCTCAGTCTTAGCCGAGGTCTCATCTCCTTTTTCATGTCTGCTTAAGTAAGTGATAAAAGTTACAATTATACACATGCTCAAGGCCGCAATAGGGCCTAGATTGTCAGCAATATGTGTACTGACAGATGAAATTGTCAGCCAGCACCTAACAATAGACACCGACGACAAGACCGGTAGGTTCCACTTCGCCCAGCTCATCCTTTGAGAAATGGAAATGACTATCATGGCTGCTCGTCATCACCGGCCTTGACAAAATATGTATGTTGGGGTCAAAAGGTATATGTCCTGCCTAGACCTTACACGTCCGCTACCTCGCCATAGCTCGTCAGCAACCGCTTATACCAACAGACAAACTACACGCACCCGCAGTTATTCTACCCATTGCATACCCGAGGAGCGCCTCTTGTAATTTTGCGAATAGTGTTCCCCCTTTTCGAGAGTCGGCTTTGGCACAACTTGCCGGCGGCCGGACAGTCATCGAAGGCGTGGCGGCAATGAAGAAGCTTGAATTTAAGCTAACAGAGCCGCCTCGTTAAGAGACACCGATATTGCTTTTCCGGCTCCCTTGCTCGCAAGAACTGCCCTGCCAACCAAAGATCGGTATGTTGCAAGGTGAGAGCCACATGAAGACCCCTTGTACCAGAGATTCGTAATTTCGTCTCGAGCTGGCAAATATGCCACACAACAGGCAGCTAAAATAGTCTTGTGCTCGGAGACAGAAGGGTCCATGACTAATATTGGCTCTTTCCCAATGCCTTCGTCTTGCACAAGTGCGGCAACCCCCCCTGCAGCAACATCAACGCTATCGATTCCAGCATCGGCAATCGCAGCAGAAGCAACAGTGATGCATCCGCTGAGTATAGACATGGTGTTCCACTCCTCATGGCCTTCATCGATGGTTGTCTGGCGGCTCACGTCACCTTCCACAATAGTTACAACCACCTCGACACCGCTTTTTGGCCAGCGATCCGCAATAACAGCACCGCGCAAGGCAGTTTCTAAATGTATACTCAGATCTCGCTCACTGGCATCTCTGAGATAGCCTTTGCGCTGTCGTGTAGCAAAAGGAGCATATTTGACATGGGTTGATATAACCATATGAGGAGAGAACGGTGCTGATCGAGGAAGTGATCGAGGTCCATGCACGGTGCAGGTAAACTTCATGCCAAAGCCACTCCCAGTACTTTGATCTATTTCCAAGTAGGCTGAGCCCGATGCTGATGGTGTTACACCAGTCTTCAGATCTGTTACATGAGTTAGATGTGACCAGGTGAACGCGATCGGAGACTGGCTTACAAAATGGTCGGACATCATTATTATTCCTGGTGCGAACTGGCTTGATTATTAAATCCTCATCGTAGACAGGAGGGTTAGTAGGACCTCCTGGCCCGTTAATTCGTCGCCGATCAGACATTGCTTGGCGAGGTGTATTTACTTTTACAAGAGCTGTGTTGGCGGGCGTAAAATCCACCCAAATCGTTATGCAAGTAGTGGGGAGCGATATGAAATTAGTGGTGCGACTGATCCCACTTGTTTTGGCTTTAAGGGTAACTCCATTAAATTAAATAATTTAAAAAAAAGGGTAACTCCATTATCCACATCTCTTTATAAAGGACCCGCAAGAATTTGGCCTTCGATTTTTTTCTTCCTTGACAAACATCTTCACCAGACACTAAAGCATGCTGTCTGTTGCTCTGCAATCAAATATGAAAAATAGTGAGTGATTTGCTACCTTTTCCTGCAGCCACTGCCTTTTATTCTTCACATACAACCCATATGAAGATATCACACACCACTGTTCCCGCGACTCCTGAGCGATTGAACAAGCATGCACTACCATCTGATGAAGTGTGTTGCCAAACAATGTATGCAGCATGTACCTACCTGAAGATCTACTAATCCAGAGATACTGCAGATACACCAAGGCGAGGATTGCTACATGAAGTAGCCTAGAGAAGTAATGTCACCGAGTAAGTTAATCAGAGTGCAATTATAGCCAAACCTTCCTTGCATGATGAGACTTATTTTCATCCAGTTCTGCTACTGAACTAAAGTGATGACTCCTAAATACCATACCAAGATCTCTGATACCAACTAGCATTTCACACCTGCGTGCTTCACTGATACTATCTTCTGCATGACATGGCTAATTTGCGCATGAAGCCGCAGTGCAACGTCACTGTTTCTTTCAAACTTGCTTAGGTCCAACACTTTGTACAACCGATTCGCGCAACAAGACGCACTGTACCGCCCGAGTTATCAAGGTACACATGCTCTATTCCCTGTTTATCCGTTAAGACTGCGTAGCATGGGCAGATGATGACACAAGTTCTATCCATTCAACTACCTCATCTTTACCGAGTTATTCTCCCGCACTTGAGCTTCTCTGTCTGGGACGCTATGAAAGTTGTGGAGTTGTCACTCGACGTTATTTAACTTCAGTGCCTCTCCCTATTCGTGGCCCGTTTTGGTTCGCTGGTATGGAAGGGCCGGCGAAGATGACTGAGTAAACTGGCTTGTCTGACGAATCCTCTCAAGAACTGCTCTATATCATGGTATCCTGTTAGATGGCGATTTCTAACTGAATCTTGCAGCAGTTATCCAACAAAGCGGGTCACATTACAGAGTCGAGCTGCGGTACATAAGACTGCAGCATTTTTAAGGTGGGTATCTTCAATATTTCCATGACATTCTGATCTTTGCCACGTTGTTTTGGCAGTCGTTATTGTCTTTGATTTCACTGGTTTCATGCAAGGGTTTTAGTCGCGCATCTTAAACGTGGACGAAGTGATATAGCTCCATATGACGATAAACACGCAGACAGGCTGGCTGGTTTGGGGGCGAGAGGGACAAGAAGTCTCTCCCCACCCGGTACGGGTTGTTGTAGCAGCCAATCCAAAGAATTATAGTCGTAGCACTTCATTGTTCATTCTGCAACCTGTGTACCTTTTTTTCCGTTTGTGTTCCCAGGTCTTGGAGTAGGTCTCAGAGTGCACGAATCAAGATATGCTGTAATTATACTTGATCGCTCAGTAGTAAATGTATAGTGCATTCATTAGAACACGAACCGCCTTTTTCGCTGATGACTTAACACTGGCCAGTGGTGATGTAGTAAGGGATCGAAATCAGTGCTTCAATCAGTTTCGATTGTTCCAATTTATCTTAGCCTACACCCATTCGCCAATGATTATAATGCAGAAGGCGTGCCGACTTTGATCTAATGCTCATAGGCATTCAACCCTCTGAGTAATTGATAAATTTCATTATTCGATTTCTGTATGGTAGGGTATGCTGGAAAGGCTAGAGGACTAACCTGGCTAAAGTACCTAGGTACTTGGCTAGGTCATATCCCATCGTCAGGTAGAACTTTACTCCACAGAGTCCAGCCTGTTTACGCTCTGGCGGACATACTTTGTAATGCTAGGTACTTACCTACCCTAAAACACCTACTACGGTAGATACCTCCTAGTACCCTGGAGCTAGAACGTAGTATAGGTACCTAGGTAGGTATCTCAAGCCCAGGCCTATACTCAAGTACCTACTGGACACCTAGGTACCTACAGTACTTAGGTACTTAGATACTTAGGCGGAGGAACTCGCTACTGGTGGTCTCCTGGCCCGAGACACTCAGCAATTGACCATGCGCCTGAAGTCTCCTTTGAAAAGGCAGCTGGGTGTCCTCCACCCTTCGCTTTTTAAATCGCGGTTGCAAGCACCCTGATTAATGATTACATCGCTTGTATCACAACCGATATCCCAAGACGGATCGCCTCTTCCTCCCTTCCCATTTTTCCTCTTCTACTTGACGCAGGGAACAATTTCGCCCCTTGGTTCTGTCATTATTCTGCGCGATCTGGTAGCAGGCAGTGCGGATCTGGGTTGTTCTTTACCTATCTGTCATCTTATGTCTTGCTCTCTGCCAGCAAAATGATGCCACGGCATCAAGGAAGCGGATTTTCCAACGGATATCCCAGAGGCAACACGTTTGACATATCTCCCCATAGGTAATTGCGTGGTTATTATCCAGGTATCATATACCCACCCAATCTAATGCAACCCTTTAGATTTCAACCTCGTACTTCAGCACCGGGGAACCGACGACAGAGAAAATTTCTCATTCGAGTTGGCCTTGCAGTGATTGGACTGCTTGTCATTAGTGTTTGGTTATGGCCCTCTAACCCAATCCTCTCTGTTGTATCTCTAGGCTTGTTCTCTGCGACGAACGATGTCGAGCTCGAAACCGTCCGATACTATGATCTCAGCAATGTTCAAGGTACTGCACGGGGCTGGGAACGCGAAGAACGTATTCTCTTGTGCGTCCCTTTGCGTGACGCAGAAGCGCATTTGGCAATGTTTTTCTCCCATTTGCGCAATTTCACATACCCTCATCATTTGATCGACCTTGCCTTCTTGGTGTCCGACTCTAAAGATCGAACATTACAGGTGCTCACCGACAATTTGGAACGAATCCAGGCCGATCCTGATCCTAAACAGCCTTATGGAGAAGTGTCCATTATTGAGAAAGATTTTGGTCAAAAGGTCAACCAAGATGTTGAAAGCCGACATGGATTCGCAGCACAAGCCAGTCGAAGAAAGCTAATGGCTCAGGCCAGAAATTGGCTTCTCAGTGCAGCTTTAAGACCATATCACTCTTGGGTTTATTGGCGAGATGTAGATGTAGAGACTGCGCCCTTCACCATACTCGAGGATCTTATGCGTCATAATAAAGACGTCATTGTGCCAAGTAAGTACCGCATTGTACTATTCTGACTCCTTTACTATTCAATATCTCTATAACCAACTAATCCCGTTTCTTCTAGACGTCTGGCGACCCCTACCGGATTGGCTCGGTGGCGAACAACCATACGATTTGAACTCTTGGCAAGAATCAGAGACTGCGTTAGCGCTTGCCGACACCTTGGATGAAGATGCTGTGATTGTGGAAGGCTACGCCGAGTACGCTACCTGGCGACCTCACCTGGCATATCTACGTGACCCTTATGGCGATCCAGATATGGAAATGGAGATCGACGGCGTTGGCGGTGTCAGCATTCTAGCCAAAGCTAAAGTCTTTCGAACCGGTGTTCACTTCCCAGCTTTTAGCTTTCAAAAGCATGCTGAGACAGAGGGCTTTGGAAAGGTCGGTATTTCGTCCCACCCTATATGTGTTTTGTGACGTATTTTGACTGGAGTTTGAACAGATGGCCAAGAGAATGCAGTACTCTGTGGTAGGATTGCCACACTACGTGATTTGGCATCTCTATGAACCTAGTGTAGACGACATTCGTCACATGGAGGTAAGTACTCGAGCGGTGGCCGACCGCTGGTCGACGAGTTCTGACTTTTCGCAATAGGAGATGGAGCAGGAACGAATTGCTCGTGAGAAGGAAGAGCAGGAGAAGAAACTCAAGGAGCAGAAATTGAAAGAAGAATTTGGTGACGCAAGTAGTCAGTGGGAGAAGGATAAGAAAGAAATGAGGGAGCAACAGCAACAGTCAAAGCGGTCCAGTGTAGCTTCTCCAGAATTACATCAAGCCGAAGACGCTGCGAAGGACTCCGGGGTCATTGCTTGAGATGTATTATTATCATTTATCAGGGTGGGCGGCGGGATAGAGGCATTGTATGACACTGCCGTTATCTTCTCGGGATGATATGTTCCATTGGCGTTATGTAGGGAAAGTATTTTCATCATTCGACCGAGGGACGTCATTCCTATATTGCCAATCAGTACTCCGTCGACCTATTATTCCATCGCGATGCGACGCTGCCTTCCAAGTCTGCGAAATAGCAGAACCTGTAGTTGTTGTCGTCCATAATTCCAACATGAGGGAGGATATAGCTAGAGGTGCATCAAGTAACTTACCTAGTACGCACTATACACTATTCCCCTTTTATTTTGAACGCGTGGTTACTGGAGGTTAAACTGCTGCTGCAGCTTTAAAAGGGTATAAGAGAATTGTAGCTGGTCAAAAAAACCCAAGGAGAAAATCCCCCCTTAAAGACATGAAATGCTAGATGGATAGAATAATTAGGTCATTAAGGGGCAAAAATCCGGTTAATGTGTACGTATTATTAGAAAAACGCCACTGATTTGGTCAGAATACATAGCCTAGCACGTCTCATGCCCCCTTGCGGAGGCGCAAAAAGACGGTAAACAATTCAATCAATCAATTATACATGTAAGGCAACCGCTGAGAGAGTACATCGGTAGCAGAGACTCCCTGTCTTGTTGCACCCTGCCAATGATCCAATGATTGTTGTATGGACACCAACACACAAGTGGAATTGGGTGATTATACTACTCCATAGAAAAATCTTAGAGATAGGCCTGGAATTCGCGCTCCCCACAATCCAGAAGTACATAAGGTGCAAGGCTGAAGGTTGGTTGGGACGAGAGGTGGGGGCTCAAGTGCTGGTCATTGGACACTTGATGTCGGACTGGACAAGTGTACCAAGGTCCAAGGGGACGGAGACTCACAGCCTTGAGCTCCAATAATGTCGTCCTGTTGTAAGGCAACTTGACCAGGCTACCTAGGTCTGTCATAACAAACTTCCACAACGACAAGCTAAAACAACATCGATTCGATTTCAACGGGAGAATTATTGATATTGAACCTGTTCACATGTACTACCGCTGATCTGAACTCCACATATCGACGTAGGAGGAGGTAGGTTAACCATGAGCTTCCCAGAAGTACCAACTCCCAAAGTTACGAACGAAGCTGATGCTCAGTTCCAAAATACCAGACACGTTCATTAAGATGAGCCAAGATGCTCCGTTACCTTGTACAATCGACAGGCAATCCGCCGCTGAACTAATAGATTCGCCTTCGCTATACCACGATGCTCCGAGGATGCAGTATCGCAACCGACCGGTGTCTGTCGCCGTTGACCCCATCTCACTGGTCATATCCGAATGTATATCAATAACTTCTGCAGTCCAAAAGCATGCTAGATCACCACACTCCTCAGTATCAGCGATCCTGGGTGGCAACCCGAATTTGATACAGTTTGGTACTGCCGGCCCTGTATTGAAGACTCGACAGAAGGTGTTGACTGCAAGCGTTGGAGGTGCCGAAAACGACGATGACGCAACATCTGTAAACAACCGATGGGGTTTGCGTGGCCAGAAGGGAAAGAGCATGCAAGATAACCCTATGATTGCAGCTTTCGGCAAGCTTCGACACGAGATTGCGGCAGTCAAAGGTTTGGCCGACAACATCAGAGTTTGTACAAGCACTCATTAACTTACTTGTCAGATGTTCGCACCTTTGATGCACCCTCATTGCTGGCGCCTTTTCTCCTTGTCATCCAAGCCAAAGGGACCGCGGCACCTATTACGATTCTCGCCCTTGGAGCCCTCAGGAAATTCTTGGCTTATGGATTTGTCTGTTCTGACTCGCCCAGATTCGCACTTGCTATGCAATCTCTGTCTGCAGCTGTGACACATTGTCAATTTGATATCAGTGACTCATCCCAGGGCGAGGTGGTTCTTCTGATGATTCTTAACCTCATGGAGGACATGATGTCCGGTCCTGGTGGTCATATTTTAAGTGATGAAAGTGTCTGCGACATGATGGGTCGCGGTTTAGCGATTTGCTCTCAACCCAGGTTCTCAGCAGTGCTACGCAGAACAGCCGAGGCTGCTATGGTTCGCATGTGTCAGATTATATTCGAAGATGTCAAGCATCTTGAGCTGGAACCTGGCCAGGAAAATGACGGACTCGAGCATCGTGTCCAGGAGGACTTGGCCAACCTAAGACTGGAAGAACCTGGCCAATCCGAGAATGAAGAAAGTGCCCCAAACCCCAAGGATTCGAACTCGCCTCGGAGAGATGCACTGACTTGTGACGATGATGAACATGGAGACGCTGTGCCTGCATCTCAGAGTGTCAAGGACACCTCAAGCGAACAGACTGAAGAAACGGAGTTTGTAGATCTCAAACCTTATTCCTTCCCCTCTGTCCGAGAGCTGTTTCGAGTTCTTGTTAACTTCCTCGATCCGAATGATCGACAACACACAGACACAATGAGAGTGATGGCAATGCGAATTCTACATGTAGCGTTGGAAGTTTCGGGGCCGTTTATTACCCGACACCCGGCACTGGCGGCGATTGCAGAGGATCGACTGTGCTGCTATCTCTTTCAACTCGTCAGATCTGACAACATGGCTGTACTACAGGAGTCATTGATTGTCACGGGTACCTTGCTGGCTACGTGCAGAGGGGTGCTGAAGTTACAACAAGAACTATATTTATCCTACTTAGTTGCATGCTTGCACCCTACAGTCCAGATTCCGCGAGAGCCAGGCATTGATCCTTCCCTGTACATCGGGATACCGGAGACACCAAAGCTTGTCAAGCCTCCGCCCTCACAGGCTAGTAGTGGCCGCGCTACTCCAGTTTCCGTGAAAGATAGGCAGAAGCTTGGTTTAGAAGGAGGCGCTCGCAAGCCTGATGCAAGGCAAGCGATGGTCGAGACCATAGGTGTTCTGTCCCGAATGCCCACGTTTGTTGCCGAGTTGTTCGTAAACTACGACTGCGATGTGGATAGAGCGGATCTTTGCGAAGATATTATCGGTTTACTCTCGCGAAATGCGCTGCCTGATTCAGCAACATGGAGTACAACTAGTGTCCCGCCGCTATGCCTCGACGCCCTGCTTCGTTACATCCAATTCTTGGCCGAAAGACTGGAAGATGATCCGATTAATGCAGGGTTTCCACAACCGTCTCAACTTCGAGAGCAAAGACGAAAGAAAAGAATCATTGTCAAAGGAACTAGCAAGTTCAACGAGAAACCGAAGCTGGGGCTCGGCTACTTGGAGGCTCAGGGAATCATATCTGATGCCAATAATCCTACAGAGGTAGCGAAATTCCTCAAGGGAACTTCGCGGGTTTCTAAATCAGTCTTGGGTGACTATCTTTCGAAGAAGGGAAATGAAGCAATTCTGAAAGCGTTCCTAGATCTCTTCGACTTTTCTGGCAAGCGGGTAGATGAGGCACTGAGAGTTCTTCTAGAAGCATTCAGGCTGCCCGGAGAAGCACCGCTTATCGCGTCAATAGTTGAATGCTTTTCGGAGAAGTATTGCGCCGACGACACACCTAATGATGTAGCCAACAAGGACGCTGTGTTCATATTGAGTTACGCGATAATCATTTTGAATACCGACCAGCACAACCCTAATCTCAAATCCGCCAAGAGAATGACCTTTGAGGACTTTTCAAGAAATCTTCGCGGTACGAATGATGGAAAAGACTTCGCTGTAGAGTTCCTTCAAGCAATTTTTAACTCGATCAAGTCTAATGAAATCATCCTGCCTGACGAGCATGATAACAAGCATGCGTTCGACTACGCATGGAGGGAACTCTTAATGAAAACCGAAACGGTGGGAGAACTGGTTATCTGCAATACGAACATATACGATGCCGATATGTTTGCCGCTACATGGAAGCCGATTGTTTCAACCTTGTCGTATGTTTTCATGTCTGCGACTGACGATGCGGTTTTCGCTAGAATCGTCACTGGCTTCGATGAGTGTGCCCGTATCGCAGCCAAATACAAAAACTCTGATGCCCTGGACCAAATAATATACTGTCTGAGTCACATGAGTACACTTGCCACAGCTAATACTTTCAACACGTCTTTGAATACAGAGATTCAAGTTGGGGATGGGAGTGTGATGGTCAGTGAGTTAGCAGTCAAGCTTGGCCGGGACTTCCGCGCACAACTAGCCACACTCGTTTTATTTCGTGTGATTACCGGGAACGAGGCGCTCATTCAGCAAGGATGGAAGCAAGTAAGTCTCTCTTAAGCAATGATATGCAGCTGGATAATTGGGACTAATGTGGCGAAGGTTGTACAAATTTGGGTGAACCTTTTTGTGAACTCACTAATACCATCGTTCGCTGCCGCGAGTAAATTCTCGATATCGATACAAGGAATCCCTCTGCAAATGCCGTCCCAGGTTATAGACCGGGCTACGCGATCTGCTGAAACGGGATTCTTCAGCGCCTTTACTTCTTACATATCCAGCTATGCGGCTGATGACCCCCCGGAGCCGTCAGAAGAGGAACTAGAGAGTACATTATGTACTGTCGATTGCATTAAGTCGTGCAATATGGAGCAAATTTTTCAAAATATATTGTAAGTTCCTACACTCCTTTATTCAGGTGTCCATATGCTCTGACATCAGCAGCAATCTCTCTGCTCCTACGGCCGCAGAACTGGTGCAGGTGCTTCTTGAACAGATTCCTGAGGATGATCAAGCGGCAGTCATGACAGTCAAGCAAGATTCCATCGCGCCTGTGTCAGCAAATACTCAGGTTCAAGCTGTCGCGCAGCCAACATATGATCCCAGCGTCGCTTACATCTTGGAGTTTTGTACAATACTAGCCGTTCGGACCGACGAATGTATCAAACTCATGGGCAAGACGGTGTTCGATGTGGTGCTGGGGTTGCTACGAGATCCCGCGCAGTGGCATCCTATTACCTTGTCTCGGGCAATTTTCCATGCCCTATCTATTCTGAAGAGCAGTTATGTATGTTGATCCGCCATTTCATGCCGTAGTTCCCTTGCTAAAGCCCTGGATCAGGATCATGACTTTGTCAAGGTGCACTCCTTGCTCCATACAATCGCCAATTTGCCACAGCAAGTCATAGCAAAGTCTTCTGATACTACTCTGAGTGGGCTTTCCGCTTGTACAGAAGAACCTGGTCCACTTCGGAGCGAAATTATGAAGTCTCCTGATTTTTGGGCTATTCTTCGCATTTTAGCAGGAAACCCAGACTGTGCTACGTCTGTATTTGCAATCTTGGAGAACGGTGCGACTGGGAGTCCACCGGCTATTGTTGCAGACAACTATGAAGCTGCTATCGCTCTTTTAAATTTCTTTGCATCTGCTGCAGCTCCCATTGAGCCGTCTGAGTTAAATTCAGTACCAAATCAGCGCAGAGTACAGAAGCCTTTGAAACCGTAAGCATCTGGCCCCCAAGTGCACTGGGACTTATTGTAGCGTCATCATGCTAACATAATAATAGCGATAATGAAAGTGTTGAGAGAGGATGCAGGGCCATTATCACGTTGCAACACATGGCCGCTCGTGTCCCCAACCTGATGCAGCAATCGCGCCTCGAGACGAGTGAGGGTAGGCACCAGAACCTCCATTACATGTCTATGTTGTACGACAACTAACAAGCTGCTAGCTTGGTCAGCGTATTGGCTTCCAATTTTCCAAACACTGACAACGCAATGTACCAATCCTTGTAGAGATATCCGGCAACTCGCGTTCTCTGCCATGCAACGCTCGCTTCTATCCCCAGAGGTAACGCTTACGGACGCAAAGGAATGGACGGCTATTTTCGGTAGAGTATTGTTCCCTTTGATACAAAGACTTCTTAAGCCAGAAGTCTTTTCCTCAGATAGAGATGGCATGAGCGAGATGCGAGTGCAATGCGCATCGCTTCTTTGCAAAGTTTTTTTGCAATACTTAGTACTGCTTTCTGGATGGGATGGGATGCTTGACTTGTGGGTTAAAATCATTGACATAATGGATCGTCTGATGAACAGTGGTCAAGGTGACAGCTTGGTGAGTTCATTACTCACTCGTTCTACTTAGGTCGTACTAGTGCTAATGAGTTGTATAGGAGGAAGCAGTGAGAGAGAATTTAAAGAATGTCGTATTGTTCATGGCGAGCAGTGGGTATCTTGTTCCTCCATCACAAGATGCATCCAAACAGACGCTGTGGGATGAGACGTGGAAGCGGGTTGATCGCTTCCTACCCGAGTTGCGAAGTGATCTTGCCTCAGAGGGCCTTGGAACCAGATCCAGTACAGATCAGGTCCAAAGCGAGGGTGGAGATGGAGAGAATGAACAGAAAGAAACCGCAGGGCAAACTGGTGAAGTTGCTGATGTTGTCGGCGGCGGCGAAAGTGACCAAATAAAATGATAACATATAGCTACCCACAGGCCACTGAGCCGCCGAAATTACTCATATCGCGAAGATTTAGACTAGATCAAGAGGCCTAATCAACCTAAGTGGTCACTACTCAACAAGGCTTCAGGGCCCTCCTACCTACCTAGGTGGCCTTGGGCGGTTCATTATTCCCAACAGCTCGAACTGTGATACCAGGAAGAAGGTAGACTGGTTTTGCTAGCCGGTTGACACTTGTCAGTTTCGACACAACAAACGCCAGGTACACAAATCGTAGTAACGTTTCCTGAAAGTGAGGACTGCCGTGGTTCAAATTGCGTACGTTGATGCTCAGCCCGAACTCGTACTTCATCGAGCAGGCCAAGTACTTACACATGTAGGTATCTGTTCCTCAAGTGCCATGCCTACCAGGTGGATAGGTGAATTGGAGCATGTTGATATGTCGATGGCGTCTATTATTCCTATCAGGCGTTGTGTAAATACCAGTATATAATCTTGTCCAGTCCACTGCCAATTGCCCGTCTAGTGGGGTGGGCACCACTAGTAGATTAATTGGCTTCCAACTACACCCACTGTAGAAGGTCAACTTTCAATGTTGGCTGCCACCTACTTAAGTACTTAGTAAGTACCTACCTAGGTACCTAGGTACTCAAGTAGGTAGTACTTAAGGTGCCGGGGTACTTGAATCGCCATGCATGCAACAAATCCCCAGGGTTGACATCACTTCGCATTTGACCTCTAAAGTCCTTCCCGACCAAAGCAACCAGCCACCTGCGTTCGAAATAATGTCGATACTGGTCTGTATTTAGTCTGATATCCCTGAACGTTTCTTTGGACCAGGATGCATTTTTGTACGCTCTATTGAACACAGCCGCAACTGCCTAACTAGGACGCACGCATCCAGGAGATGAACTGTATCTAGAAATCAACGATGTCTAGCAACAAGGCTGGGGAGGGGAGCACCGGCTCACCTCTACCGATAGCTGGCGACCGACACCAGAAGTCCCCCGCCTTCCCACAGTTGCAGAACAACGAAGAAACAGACCTGTTCACTGATAATGGCGAGCAAAAAGACAGAATATTTGTCCAATTGGACAACGATGACCAACCTGCCATACCACAGCCAGTCGGGAGGGCGTCTAGTCGAATCTCCCCAGACTTTGTCCCGACTACAGCTGGTAACAATTCTGAAAGTGGAGGGGTTTTCCCCAATTTTGCGCATAAGATGCACAAATTCAACCTCTACGAGACGGCAAGCCGCTACTATGTTGTCGGCGTCGACGTCAGCGAGAAACGATATCGTATCCTCAAAATTGACCGTACTACTGAGGGTGCAGAACTCAACATGACGGATGACAAAATTTCCTACAGTCTGAAGGAAATAAACCAGCTCTTGGACACGATTGATCATGGAAACAGGGGTACAGGCGGCATTAAACTGCGTTGCACTACTTGGGGAATTATTGGATTCATCAAATTCACAGGACCGTATTACATGCTCTTCATCACCAAAAAGAGTACCGTAGCCATGGTAGGCGGTCACTATATATATCAAGTTGAGGGTACGGAGTTGATTGCTTTGACTCCCGGGAAATCGAAGGCAGATTCCCGAAACACGGAGGAGCAGAGGTTTCTCAGCATTTTGAACAACCTGGACTTGACTAAGTCTTTCTACTATAGCTATTCTTACGACATTACGAGGACACTTCAGCATAATATCATGAGAGAAAGGTCGGCTTTGGATAAGGGTGTGATGCCGTCTTCCGATGACGAACCCAATACCATGTTCATCTGGAATTCTTACCTGCTCAAACCTGCAGTAAAGGTGCTTCAAGCTGCCTATGATTGGTGTCGACCAATCATACATGGATATGTTGACCAAGCAGGTGAGCCATTGCCATCCTCTTCTCTCGTTCTATTTGTTATTGCCATGCTAACGCCATAAAGCCCTCTCCATCTATGGCCGAACTGCCCACATTACTGTCATTGCTAGGCGATCGAGATACTTTGCAGGGGCTCGGTTTCTTAAACGTGGTGCAAATGACTTAGTATGTTGTTGCCTTGACCCTTCCCAACTTCTCAAACTGACAAGATACTCAACGTTCAACATTTAGGGCTACGTCGCCAACGATGTAGAAACTGAACAGATAGTTTCCGAATCTCTCACGACATCATTCCATTCTCCTGGACCGCGGCTGTACTGTAGTCCGCAATATACTTCATATGTTCAACATCGTGGTAGTATTCCTCTCTACTGGACCCAGGACAGCACCGGAGTGACACCAAAACCACCCATCGAACTCAATCTCGTGGATCCGTTTTATGGTGCTGCCGCGTTGCACTTTGATGACTTATTCCGTCGATATGGCGCCCCAGTATATGTCGTCAACCTAATTAAATCCAAAGAACGCCAACCGAGAGAATCCAAGCTCCTAGAAGAATATACTCATTCCATCAACTACCTTAACCAATTTCTTCCTCCGGGGAAACAGATCATCCATAAGGCTTGGGACATGAGCCGCGCGTCGAAAGTTCGAGGCGGGGATGTGATTGGTAACTTGGAACTTATTGCAGACTCGGTAGTCTCCACGACGGGGTTCTTCCAGAATGGCGACGGTCAAATTAGCCCAATGTCGGCACAAAATGGAGTGGCGAGAACAAATTGTATTGATTGTCTTGACAGAACCAATGCAGCTCAGTTCGTCATTGGAAAGCGTGCATTAGGGTATCAACTTCATGCCCTAGGGATTCTGAATGATACGACTGTCAATTATGATACAGACGCAGTCAACCTTTTTACACATATGTGGCATGACCATGGCGATACGATTGCAGTCCAGTATGGTGGTTCTCAGCTCGTGAACACCATGGAAACTTACCGAAAGATAAACCAGTGGACCAGTCACTCGCGGGATATGATTGAAAGTTTTAAGCGTTACTATAACAACTCGTTTCTGGATAGCCAGCGTCAAGAAGCGTATAATTTGTTCCTGGGAAACTATGTCTTCTCACATAGCCAGCCTTTGTTGTGGGAACTGACTACAGACTACTATCTACACCATACAAAACCACGAGATTGGTCAGTGATGAAACCTTGCAATTACATCAACTGGTATACTCCGTCTCACTTGCGTGAGAGGATAATCCCAAGGCTTGCGAAACTTCCAGCCGCTGTTGCAAGCCTTCCTGTTGAAGCAGTCGATGACTATTGGCTGGAATATTACAGGCCAGCATCACTCTCCTCCTTTCCAAAAATGTTTGCCTACAAGATGAACTCTACCATAAAATACATTCCTCTGAAGTCAACTCAGGACGGCCGCTATGACCTCAGCCCTTTCCGAGTACGGGCTGAGACAGATACAGATTCTGACAAACGAAAACCGAAAAGGGAAGGTATCGACAGCCCGTTAACGTCTTCCCATATCCAGCAGTTTGAAGATGTGACTTCTTCAGTAAAATCTGGGAGAACAGCAGCACGGGGTATATCATTCCAGCGCTGGCTTCAGCCCGTACAGGAGAAGGCTACTGAGCAAGGTTCCATGTCCGAAATACATCCTGCAAATAGCGACAACGGTCAGCCAAAACGTGAGAAGATGAAGCCGAGTGCCCTTGAAAAATCCAAAGCTGCCCAGTGGACGTTCACAAAAGCGGTTCATGACTCCCTAAATCCATCAGTAAGAGAACAGGAAGCGGAAGACTATGATCGATACATACGCCACCCACAGAACCTTCCGCTTGTTGTGTCGAACGACACCCCTGCGGGTGTTGATTCGTCAGAATATAGAGAATATATCAACGGCAGTTGGCGTGAACAAGGTCTCATGGTCATTGGAATAGATGAGGAAATGGATGTCTATGGTGAACTTCTGAAAGTAGGTGAGAATCCACTTACCGTAACAGACGAAGACTCGACCAAAAAGAGATACAAAGCTTACAGGAAGTGGCTGCATGGGAAATCATTTTTCAAGCAACAGCCATTAGATTAGTAAATAACCTCCTGAATCTGATTTCGGTGTTTCAGGCACAGAGCTGTGAACAAGGGTGCTTGAAGACATGCTAGTTGATAGCATAATCATACTGCTATTGCATTAAAATGTCTTGTAGCCGGCGATCACGTAAAACTGCGGCTCTTGAAGTTCTATTTATTTCCGATGCATTGGTTTGTGCGAAGAATCGTACCAGCCCTGCCGCTTGAAGGATGCGGGACTTGGGAACCGGCATGCTCCCCTCGTGAATTGATTGAGAGGCCTCATTGTTCATGTTTAGCCAACAGACGCTAAGAATCCGCAGTATTTGCTCCACACGTTTTGTGTTGGATATCCTAGGCCAGCAATTGGTCATAATAACTATTAGAGCTTCGGCCGCGGATGTTAACACTCCAGGGTGGTCCGCACCAAACGGATCACAAATGACAGATTCGATGACGTCCAAAAGGTCCTGTAAGAAATCCTCGTAGTCAGAGGCATTGCATATTGTAGAGAATATTGTGAGACTTACTTTCAGGTGTTTAATGGAGAATATTCCGAGACAAGAAACCACTTCTGCTACATATTGCATCAAGACGTCGACTACAGATATATAATCCGCCGCATGGCGGAACCCTTCTAGTATTCCATCACGGATTATCATATCTAAAATGCGCCGTCTATTGGCGTTGTGAGAATCTCCACTGGTGGTTGCCAGCTGCAGCGCAGCCGTGTATCCTAGCCTTAGCAGAGTCACCGAGTCCTTTTCTGGTGTCGCAGTTGGAAGAAGAAGTAATGTGGGTAGGATCGTGCGCTCAAACAGCTGGTCCATTCCGGTGGTATATATCGCGGATGATGGGCACTTTGCCAGGAACGAGATAATCGCCTTAAGCCCTCCCTCTCTAACGGACATTTCGTGGCTTTCAGCCAAGTTGACCAGCGCTGGCACGAAGCGATGCCAGTATTTTCCGATATCAGGACTCTTGTATAATTGAATTTGTCAGCGACTTAAACAACAGCAGTGCAGGGCGCGACGAGATCAAAAGAGCAAAGGCCGCAAACCTCGGTCATCCTGATCGCCCAATTCAGTACCGCAGCAGCATTCTCATACTCTGCTAAATCCAACGCAGCTACAGACCCAGACGCTCTGGAATTGACTGAAGGGTCACGACCAGTTGGTGATGAAAGAATCAGTCGGACATGTTGGTTTAAAACGGGCCCGATGATAAAGTTGGTCAGTCCCTGTCCGGAAAGCTGTAGAGATAGAATTCTTTGCGCGAGACGAGCCGCAGTTTCGGTTGTCCATAAATCGCCAGGGTCTGCGTAAGCTGTGACAGCTACCAGAGTAGAAGTAGGAAGTCTTAGATTATTCAACCTATGCAGTAGCACGACTAGCGAAGCAAGCGCAGCTTCGGCTTGGATGGCTGTGTATTGTTCATCTTTTTGGATAGGTTTATTAGCCAGATATAGACGACTAGCATTGATAGACAAAAGTGGATTCCCCATCGTACTGACCTAGTGCACCTCTGTTCCATAAGACCTGCAATGCCAAAGTCTGAGTAAGGCTATCGTAGAGCAGCAAGTCAGAACTATTCATGGGGGAATTTAAGCTGTCAGGTTGGCCCATATCCAGTGGGATGCTTTCAGTGTCATGAACATCAATGTCCGCTCCCTCGGAGCTGCATCTGGCGATGGCTGGCTGTAGAACAAGGCAGGCAAAAATTTGGAGTAGCATGTCAAGACGGGTCTGGTGCCATCCATATATTAGTAAACCATTGTTTCTGGGAACAATTAGATCCTTGGGCTTTACCTCGTTACTGGAAACTTTAGGGAAGTTCTCCACTGCTCGAACTATCGTCGTCTGGGCCAAGATGCTCACATCACACGGAGCAACTGTAGCAGCCTCAAGCCTGACGCTGGGCAGTAGAACAACGGCAGCCACATTTTTAAATCCAAGGTCTCGCAATCGACCCACGTTTTCTTTGCTGAGGCATACTTGGTCCATTGTAGTTCCAGGGGGGAAAGGCGAGAAGACAGTGGCTAAGAACAGAGATGTGAGATCAGCTTTGTAGGCGGGCTGTGATGGTTGGCGGGGCGTGTGATCTGGGGTTCCCACATTGCGATTGTGGATCCACTTCTCACTTCCCATCATGCACAGCTTTCAGAAGTTTCGAAGACTTGTTATCCCTCTTCTACTACAGTCATTTCATTCAGTGCGAAATATCCTGTTGACTAACTCCTCGATGTATACCGTGTTGCCTTGGGAAAGCTATCAATGCCCAACTGTACGAAATCTACTCTTCGACGTCCGTCATCATCACGCCCAGAGAGAGAGATCTTTGGGCCGGGACATGCGTGACCCTTTCAACACAACCCGCTATTACAAAGCGCAACTGTAGGAGCACAGTCATGTTTGCTGCACCAGACGATTTTCGTGATAGTAGGCATTAGGGAACGGTCGACTTCCACTGCACATCTATGCCACTGTTCATATAATTTCTCACAGTAGTTATACCGTCACCCACTTGATATCGGGCGCCTAGTCATTAATTCTCTATCGAGGGACACCTAGCTCATCACGCTGTCGTTGAATCTCTTCGATGGCGCCCTTTGGGTCTGTCTCATGAGGATTCCGAAGTTGCCACGCTAGACATAAATCCAGAGCTTGACCTGTCCATTTCCCAGGCTTCACGCCAAGAGCCAGGGCTAAAGAGCGACCGTCAAGAAGCCTCTTCATGCCCGGAGCATCGTATACATCAAGCTCAATGATTAGACCGAGGAATTTCTGCCACCCATCCATGAAATTATCCTTCCCTATTGATATAAATCAGTGTTGGTATGTTGGGTCAATAATTAAAGCTTGTCCCACGACTCTGCTCACCTTTATCATCAAGTTCCGTCCACGCATCCTGGCTTTCCATGGCCTCTACGAGCAGAGCGCTCAGTACCTGGAGAGTCCATGGTCCTCCATGAGAGTCCCATCTACGAATGGCCATGCCCAGTGTATCTCTTGCGAGAACTGCCCCCTCCTCATTACACGTTGACGTTTTCATGCGTATGATTTCTCGTCGATTCTGGTAGCTGCCTGTTATTATGTCCACAAGTTTATTCGGTGCCTTGAACCCTTCACGGGCAGCCACAGCTGGCGGAGGTAAGACATTTGCCTTCCGAACGTTGTTGAGCGGGGGTTCTACAACCATCCAGGGGCTGAGGGAGGCCAGAATCCAGGCTGCATAGTTGGCGGCTTCACCGGGCCTAATTAGGAGTTCGCCGAGAGAGCCTGGACTACGTTTTCGCACAAGGCTATCAAGGCATTCGTAGGCAACGTGCCATCGTGAAGAGTCTGGCCTTGCTGTGGATTTTGAAGAGGAATCTGTAAAAATTGCGTCATACAAGCATAGTTGGTCAATGAACTCCAGGGCAGACCGTGGGTTATTTCCTTGGGTCTCATGTCAGTGATTTTGTTGCTTCTTCAGATATGCATATCAGACGTGGCATGGCGGATACTGTGTTCTCGCACCGAGAGCCTAGTTGAGTGCCGGTGAAGGGAGCTACAGTGAGTGAAGCCCTTTGCCTACCTTTCAACATTTTTTCGAGCTCTGTACCAACCCTTTCTCGGCTGATTTTCACTTGCAGGGCATCCAAGACCTCGGGATGTGCCATAACCTTCTTGGTCTCTTCTTCGATTGAGAACCCCAGCCGACTTGCGAAACGCACCAGCCGTAAGACGCGGAGTGGATCGTCTTTGAATGTTTCCAAGGGGCTCAGAGGCGTCCGTAAGACTTTAGCCGTCAAATCACGCATCCCACCCATGAAATCTTCTATCTGTTCAGTGTGTATGTTGTAGAAAAACGCGTTTATGGTCGCATCCCGTCTTAATGCATCTTCCTCGGCCGTGCCAAATTCAACGGTCGGATTGCGACTGTCCTCCGCGTATGTCTCTTTTCTCAGATTTACTAGATCCAAGTCGAGGCCGAAAATACGGACCATGGCAGTCTCTAGGTGCTTCGATTTGTCTGGGTTCTTTGAGACGTTGTGAAGATTGCCGATATCATCGGGTTTGATTGCGTGTATTCTTCTCCCCTTTTCTGTATTGCAGTACTCACGCATTCTTTGTGCAAAGTGAATTCCAGTCATCGCATTGATGGCAACATCTATATCATGGGATTCGATACCCAGGAGCTTGTCCCGAACCCAACCTCCAGCCCAGCGAACAACCACGGGTTGTACCGTTAGTTTAGAGTCGTTGATGGATTGAGATACATCCAAGAGGAGCCGTCGAAGTCGGTCCTCTTGCGCATTGAGCTGTATAGCAGGCCCCATTTTGGCAGGGAGGTTGTCATAGAGGAACTGGTGAAGCTTTCTCTTGCTCATCCCGGGCCAGAAGCTCGGTCGACGGCCGATGTGTAGCAGCATAAAAGGGTTCGCCCCTCTGGAGACAGGGTTTGTTTAAATGTACATGGGGCTAATATTAGCTCAGTCTGTCAGGGTAGCGGATTGTATCGACTTCTCGAATATTGCTTGCGGTGGTTGGGGCTCAAGTTTAAGAAGCTGTTGGTTGCTGGGGGTCATCTCCTTCGGTGGTGGGTCGCCTGAGCAATCAGTCATGTCTGGTCGCATTGTCTAGGGTAGCCAGATGCGTGGACGGTCCAGTTTATTTCTGTTCCCATCGTTGGGGGTGGTTCAATATTATGTTTAATTTATTTAATCACGGTCAGCTTAGCTGAGTAAGTAGGCGAGATCAACTATGTTAGGGTCTATACCGCTGACAATATACCGCTATAACTAGTATCTGGCATCGCATAAGAGGCACGCTGATACATACACACAGTTGCAACGGGTCCTGTCGCTGAAACATCATACCAGCCATACGAATTACTCTCAAGCATATTTCACAGGCCAACCACACCAGCCTCTGGAGGTAGATATTGGCGCTAACTTCGGTGGCGCACCGCAGCTTCGGTAAAAGTCAACAAGAGCTCGCGAGTTCTGACGCCAGGCATCGTCCAAATGCCATGCCAGCCAATATTACAGTAGTGGCACAAGCCATGACGTCAGGGATGGGTACTGCCTGGCCAATGCATCAAGAGTGGCCACACTACACTGTCCGCGTAGAGATAATGCCATAGGTCGAACCATATTGGAATAGGCACACCAGTCTGCGGGGTAGGGATAAAATTGACTAGATCGGCTCATCAGCTGCACAGTACTTGTCCAGAATGTGGGTATAAAACCAACACTGACAAGCTCCTGACACTTTGGATGCCACATCTTGGTCACGCAACCGAATACAAGGCAACCACACCGGAATATGCAAACGCCCAAAGCGTGAAGCAGTAATGAACCAGGAAAACCAGCATCGGGAGTCCCAATCGCAGCAAACAGATAACACCCCGGTGGTGTTGACTGAATCACCTGCTGCAGGAGACGTTAAACAAGATCGAAGGCTCAGTGATGAATGGGGTCCGTATTACCTGTTCATGCAAAATACAGACGGCCCAAGTCACAGAATAACCAAAGTCACAATATACCACTGCCCCATGTCTAAACGACAACACCGAAACCACCAGCTCTCTCGTTTCGTCAGCAACGACAGAAATGCTAAATTTGTACAGATGCCTCCAAGGTACCCCCGAGCCGATTTCAAAAACGCAAAGGCTCCATATATGCAACGCCAAATTCCCGAGACGGCCATATTGACAGAAACTATGCCGAAAAATACCACGCGAAAATCGCCGAGATGAAGCGTGGCAAATAACACGAACATAACACATAAATTCCGCAGTACAAGCCTCAAGGCTGGGACTGAAAAAAAAAAAAAAACGTCAGATTACTGAGAGCCGAAAGCAAACTCAGAGGGATGTGGAGATGTAAAACGAAGTATAAGAGATAGCTTATCCGCGGGAGATTAATCATCAAGGCCGTCTATATCAATCGCATCTGGATTTGCAGGTGAATCTTGTTGACCAGTTACCCCCGGTGGAGGCCCACTACTCGCTGCCACAAAGCCATGCATTGCCGAGGATTGCCTGACAAGTTCGGCCGTGGTACCAGCGTGTTGATCACGATGATCTGAATCCCGCTGACTCCGAGCGAGGGCCTGTGATGCAATGAAGTTGACATCGGTATTGTACTGAGCCTGGACGCTTCTCTTGATGCGCAACATCTCCTTGAATGTGTCTTCGTTGCCGTGTTGGACCTCAAATTGTTCCCACCTCGCCCAAAAGTCGGCATTTGTTCGGGGGTCGCAGAATTGTGACGCATGTCCGTAAATTGCACGCGCTCTGTCAATCTCACCTAATCGCTTCTCCATATCCGCAAACTTGAGGCACATCTCCTTAGCTTCGGTATCCGGCAATGCGGAAATGGCCCTTTCATAGATGGGCCGAGTAGACGACAACCCAAAATTAGAAGCGGATTTGGTAATGTAGAAGTTGAACATATCCGCACGGTCTTCATCACTGACCGCCCTCGTGGCTCTCTCATATATCCGCATGGCATGTCGTGCAAGACCCCGCTCCTCTTCCAAGTTTCCATACATCAAGTAAATGGTCTTGGCAAACTTCGGGGGGCAGTCTTCGACAGCTTGCTCGAAGAGATCTCGAAGCCGCTCAATACCTATCTTCCGATTCACCGCTTTCGCCAGGTACATATTCCAGAGCTCGAAGGCGACTGGGTAGCTGAATAAGTCTAAGCCCCGCTCATAAATCTTGAATGACTCCTCGTAATACTTGTGCTCTTCTAAAAGAGTTGCGTAGTTGACAACCGTCTGTGGTGTTGCGATTCGAAGTTCAAAAATGCGTTCATAGACTCGTTTTACTTCGCTCAAAGTAGAGACACTTTCTACGAGATCCACGTAGAAACCCCAAAGTTTCCAGCTCTTATGAACTCTTTGTTGCGCTGAAAGTGCCTCGTCAAAGTAGTCGACTGTAGATCGCTTAGGGGCTTGGACAGCTTTTGCCATGATTCGAACGGCTTCATCAAACTTCTCATTCCGAAGTTCCATTTCTGCCCACTCAATCCACATGTCAGCCAACTCTGCAACAGATTTGAAGGGAACCTTGACTGCTTTCTCCATGATTATGCGAGCGTTCCTTAAATCCCCCCCTTGTTCATAGAAGCGCGCATAGCTCGCCCAAAGTTTATAAAACGAGCCAACGGCTCGTTTAGGGTGGATAGAAGCAATAGCATTCGCATATGTGCGCACAGCTTCTTGTTTATTGCCCCCCCACAGAGCAACTCGTTTCTCCCACTCTGAGACAAGATTTGGGTTCTGGCGAAGTAGCACATCGTTCACTAAAAATGGTCGTCGATCCATTATATGCTCGAACCGCATCATTCGCACATCCAATTCGAAGTCTGCATCTTCATCTTCCACTCCCATGTCGGTCCGATTTGTTACGCTTTCCATAAGCGCCTTGATGATGGACTCTTCGAACTCGGTGTATGAATCGAATATTAACGCAAAGTCGCGGACTGTCATAACGGTTGTTATGCCCTGTTCGAAAGTATCTCGTGCTCGCTCGAAACTGCCTCTCCGGATCCAGTAGGTGGCTAGACCCACCCAAAGCTTGCCCCTCTGATCGGGAAAACGAGCGATTCCGCTTCTGATGATACTTTCAACGTCGATACCCGATTCATAATTCACCTCAATCTCCGAGGCATGGTCTACAAGAAGATCTACCATTTCACTCCAAAGTTCGTAGTGGCCCTTCCCAGTCTTGCTCGCGAATCGGACGTTGTTGAGGAGGTTGACATAGCTTATTGCGGCTTCGGTATATAAACCCGATTCGATTAGAAGTTCGATGAAATCCTCTGCCTCCTCCGGATGCACCTGAATATATCGCCGCCAAATTTTGACTGCAGTGTCACCTGACGCAGCATTTGAGAATGGTACATACAAGGCCCATATTCGATTATGTTGCGTGATTGGTAGCGCCCTCAACGCGCGGTCGAAAGTTCGTCTTACGAGAGTGATTGCTGGCTGTTTGACGAGGAACTGAAGATACATTTCCCATACTCGAGGCATTTTGTTGAGAAGTATAAGTGCCTTTTCAAACAAGGCGTTGACTTTATTGTATTCGGATGCGAAGATAGCGGGGTTTAACTTTGACACATGCTCGGTACGGAAGGCGAGATACTGCGATGGTTAGTTCAATGTCTTCATGATACATTTCGGACCTTACCATTTTCCAGAGCTTGTATGATCGCGGCAACTGGGCGCATGCACGAGCCATGACAAAGTTTTGTTGCGGAAGTGTGCCATGACGAGATTTAAAATCGATGTAGACTAGCCAAGGTTTAATGCTAGCTGGATCACCTGCCACGTCTTGCTCGTATATAAAATCCTCGTTTGACTTGGCCTTGGTCAGCGGAAATATCCTGCGAACAAACGTGCCAAGGGACTGGGCAGAATGTACTCACGACGATGGGGAGACGAGATGTTGACTTCATCTCAGCCGAAACAGCCATTTTGTTGCTACGCCCTCAATGTGCAGCCCTCAAAGTAGACCCTTGAGGAATGTTGAGCATTAGACGACTTCTCGAAGATTGGGTAAAGCTGTCATGGTTAAAAAAACAGTGCTGCCAAGGTCAGGGTCTGATTGAATAGGATCATAAATTCAGCTGATCCTTCCAATGCTGCGCACCAGGTGGCACCTAAGTAGTTATCCATACTTTATGCGAATTTATGTCCTAAAGTGGAGAATTATGCGCTTAACCAGCTAAGTTTTCCGTAGTGGTGGCCTACAAGTGACATAATCCATCCTGCCAGACCAAGCAAGTCGGAGCAAGCAGGTCCACTACCGGTCGACACTCATGAGCAAGCAAGCATCTTGTTTGACATTGTCTGTTAATCACAACGTAGCTTTTGCTCGCTCTTTTTTCACTTTTCAACATGTCTGGTGCTTCTGTATTATTTCACCGTTCCAAAAAGCTAGAAAAGAATCTTCTTCAACTGATTCTAACAACTCTGTAGGACCGCGAGGCCGTCTTTCCGACTCGGCAGTCGCTGGGAATCATGAAAGCAAAGCTCAAAGGCGCCGAGACAGGGCATAGTTTGCTGAAGCGGAAAAGCGAGGCTTTAACCAAGTAAGCAATACAACAGTTCTGTGCTAGAGTTTGACACGGAACATCAAGATTCAACTGACGCTATTTTTGGTAGGCGTTTTAGAGGTATTTCCTCCCCAGGCGATCGCTGCGGGCCTATCGTGGGCTGACCAGACTGTTACAGAAATAACGAAACGAATTGATGAAGCAAAGCGTAAAATGGGACGAGTGATGCAAATCGCAGCCTTTTCCCTGGCGGAAGTTACATACGCCGTTGGGGGAGATATTGGATATCAAGTTCAAGAATCAGCCAAGTCGGCTCGGTTTCGCGTTCGGACCAAGCAGGACAATGTATCCGGTGTCCTTCTCCCAGCATTCGAAAGCTACATGACAGAGGGAAATAATGACTTTGGCCTAACGGGCTTGGGCAAAGGAGGCCAGCAAGTTCAGCGCTGCCGGGAGACGTATGCTCGAGCAGTCGAAGCTCTCGTAGAGCTTGCTAGCCTGCAAACGGCGTTCGTCATCCTCGATGAAGTCATCAAGGTGGTGAATAGGCGAGGTAGGCTTTTACAGTGCAAGTGCTTTATGATGGCCTGCCATAGCTAATGAGTAACAGTAAATGCAATTGAACACGTCATCATTCCTCGCACCGAGAATACTATCAAGTATATAAACTCTGAACTCGATGAACTTGACCGAGAAGAATTTTACCGACTGAAGAAGGTAGGCATAATGCAAAGATAATTTCAGCACCTTGAGAGTAGCATTGACCACTTTCGCGGTCTTAGGTGGCGAATAAAAAGCAGCGAGACACAGCAGCAGCAGACGCGGAAATGAAGGCAAAGCGTCAAGCGTCCAGTAGCAGGGAGGTGGGTGATAAAATCGAAAGCGACGCGACTGGCCCAACAGATATTCTAGCCGGCGAGGACGAGGACGATGTCATTTTTTAGGTTGCTAGTTTTTGACGATGCTCCAGCCTCGGGCAACTCCTTCACTTTTGCCTAAAGTGGCCTGCTTGGTCACGGAAACACTGAGTAAATATAATGTAGATTAAAAACTCGCATCTACAGATGAGGCCTCAGTACCCGGATACGATTACTGTCTTTGATAAGTGACTTTGATCGCAGTATCTCCTAGCTTCATTCCAGATGTGTTCTCCTTTGCATCAATTGCGCCTTGCTCAGCCTCGTATTCCACAAAAGCGATACCACGACGCCCAGGAACGAGTCTAATTTCACGAAATCCCTCGAACCTGCCAAATATCGCGCCTAGCGCGTCGACATCATATTCCTCTGGAATATTTTGCAAGAATAGGATTTTGTTAGGTGGTAAGTATTCATCCGGTATTACCTGGGAAGTTGCGGGTCCTGTCGACTTCAGTCCTGATGGCCTGGAGAGCTTGCTCGGCCTGCTGTCTGCGGTAGAACCAGCACCTCTTTTAGGTTGTCGTTCACTATCGGCTGCCTCTAGGGCCAAACGTTTTTCTGGCAGGCGAG
This sequence comes from Metarhizium brunneum, assembly GCF_013426205.1. Taxonomy (NCBI): domain Eukaryota; kingdom Fungi; phylum Ascomycota; class Sordariomycetes; order Hypocreales; family Clavicipitaceae; genus Metarhizium; species Metarhizium brunneum. The sequence goes on along the minus strand of NC_089425.1, from coordinate 2,112,112 downwards.
GTTAGGGCGAAAAGATTTGGGGATAAGATATTCCCGTCGTACCTTTTTCTGATAAGCGATTTCTCTTGTGGGCTTCGAACTCATCCAATGAACAGTTCATCTCTATCGATTTGTCACTTCGTGTTTTGGCAAGGGATAGTTTCATTGGCTTGTCGAAAAGCTGAAATCCTTGTAGTTCTTCGATTGCATCTCTTGCACTGTCGGGATCGCTAAATACTATGAACGCTTGCCCCTTGGCTTTGAGGTTTTTTTTCGCCACAATATCGACAATATCGCCAAACTCGGAAAAGATGGTCTTCAAAGATTCTGTTAAGGGTTGAATCTTGACTCTTTCTTCGAGGTTGTGTACATAAACTCTGCGTCATGGTTAGCTTGTGTCCCCCACATTACGTGTCGAAGTGCAATGACACGGACGTGGAGATTGGTTGATCTGAGGCCATGGTAATTCTCTTGGCCACCCAGGCTGGGAGAGGAGTGCTCTTGGACTATTGTAATGTGTAGTATCGTTGGGACAACACGTCGTTGGAGCACAGCTTCGTGGAGACTGGTCACTAAGTTATTAAGCCCTTTAATTGCATATCTCCCGCTTTGTGAATACTGCCTTTAAAGCGAATCCGGCAAACTACCAGCTAGGTAGTACCCACGCGGGTGGTGCCTGCTCCTGGTGGCTTGTCACCTATTACCCTAGGCACCTACCTACCTACCTAGGTATGTAGGTAGGTAGGTACTTACAGTCTGGTATGATTTTGCTGAGGCCAGGCTGGCAGAAGGTGTGGGTATAAAAACACGATCTAATACAAGACAAGCATATTTTGTGAGATCAAGCTATCGAATTTTGCTGTACGCAGTACTCTCTCTGTATTGTCACGTGGTGGAAGAAAATTCCGAACTTGATATCTATTAATCTGGGTGATCGCGTCGGGCATTGGCATGGATTGGAGGCATGTTTGTTGTTGGCGTCGAATTGGTTTTGAGTGCTGCACGGGTCGTGGGTTTGGTGTAAGGGCACGCATTCCATTCCTGTCGAATCCAGGACGCTAGGTGGAGGTTGCGTTCCTAAGCCGAGTCACATCCGGCAACTCCAAATGGCCTCCCGACTCTGGAATGTGATATTTTGCACTCCTAATCGGCATTAGTGACAATCTTCCCGCACGCATAGCCTTGCGGATTCTTGCTGTTGTGTTCCTCTTGCGTGTGCTTCGTGGGTTGGCTTTTCATGAACAGAAGCCGGATATGTCTGAGCTAGTGGCTAAAATTCGAGTATGGCACATGTTCTGATTAAGTTCCTCGCCGCTATCCTCTGCCGAAATCATGACGACACTGGTCAATATGTTGCCACGCGAGTACGTACATGTCTCTATATGTTTGAGTTATGCCGCTGTTCCTTTTCATCCACTAACTAAGAGGGACGAGCGGGCTAGGACGAGGTTTCGCAGAAGGGCAGCGCCAACCATCTATCATGTTGCTTCAAAGGAGCTAGATGGGATTCGGCCAACTAAAGACATGTCTTGGATACCATTACTGAGCCGCTGTACTATCGGTCAACATCGACACAGACAAACAAACGAACCACCCCCCTCCCCTTTCGCTTACGCCCCATTGGAGGCACCCATGATGCTCGTATTGAGTAAGAAGAAGATCGGGACACGCGCTTGTAGCGCGATTGGGCCTGAGATTTGGCGATAGAACATGGCGTTTCACATCCCGTTCTTTACGGCAAGGCTATTGAATGTGACCAAAGGATTCCCACACTATGACTGGTATGCCTCGTGTTGGGGCTGTCAGAGCTCATCGTGCCGACACGCGATCCATCGTGCAACTGCAAAAGATTCGAAGATGCAGAATCCATTCGCTGCAGGTGTAATAATTTATGTGCCTCTTCAAGATTCCTTCAAAGTGATGTTGTTCATACCCAGCATAATACAGCACTTTCCCTTCTGGCCGGCAACCGTTTCAGACAGAGCTACGAGCTCACCAACACTGTACCTACAGCCTGCAATTCCAAGCCACTGGAAATGGCCCAGAAATTGCCCCTCGAGGGACTGCCGGCCGTGAAGCACTTATCCAAGGTCCCGTCTCTAGAAGTTTTGAAGAGTGGACTGCTTGGAAGTCTGGAAGGTAGTCTGGACGGTTGCCAATGGGACAAGGGGGACATTTTGGCATCGATTCCGGATACTGTTGAGCAAGCTGAACGTTCTTTGCACCTCTTGCACGCTCTACTAACACAGGTGCCTGGTCCATGGCCCACGATACCACTTATACGATGTTATGCAAGACTCTCGAAGCTCCTACCTAAACAACTCAAGTCAAATCCTGCAAGAGAGGTTGCGAAGTTTAGGCAAACGATATCGGCGATGATTAAAGACTCATACGGGTCATTGTTGGATTTTATTTGTCACGATTCACGTCCAGCGCTGCGAGCAACGAATCCAGACCAATTTATTACACATAAAGGGTTGCATGACTTTGTCGCAACTTTCCCCCTGGCTGTCGGCCCTGCGGAACGGAAACCGGTTGTTGCTATTGCCCTTCCCAATGGACCGCTTCTGGCGGCAACATGCATCGCCGTCACTACCTATCACACTGCTGCCCCGATCAACCCAATGGCTGGGATAGAGCAATTTCGAGCCGACGTGCTACAGTCAGGTGCAAAGGTCATCTTGACCAGCTCACAGGACTACGAGAAGTTACAGCTAGGAGATGAATGGGCCAGTGACGAAAATATAGAAATTTTCGTCGTTGACTGGAATAATCGTGATGACATTCGTATTCTCAATACTGCCGGACATGTTTTGAAGCCCCACGACACACGCCCACGACCAAATGCACCTGACGATATTGCCTTGATCCTTTTTACTAGCGGTACATCCGGAACGAAGAAGGTCGTTCCAATGAAACTGCATTCGATAGTTGCTGGAGTGGTATTTGTCATGGATTCCTGGGCTCTGAGCCCAGTAGACACATGCCTGAATATGATGCCCCTGTATCATGTGTAAGTGTTGATTTACTTTACCGGATTCAAAGCCGGATACTTTGATACCGCGGCTAACGATTCAAAAGCGGCGGATTAGTCAGAAATATACTTGCGCCTATATTTTCTGGAGGATCTACGGTCTGCTGCACTGCATTCGATCCGAATTTATTTTGGGATGTTGTGGAATCCCTGGAGCCAACATGGTACTATGCGTCTCCTTCTATACACTCCGTCATTCTCGCTCAGGCACTTGAACGACCAGGCTCGCTGAAAAGGAGCAAAATTAGACTCATATGTAACGCTGCAGGAGGACTTTTGCCGTCGTTGGCCACTCAACTTTGCGATACCTTTAACTGCCTTGTTTTACCAAGCTATGGGATGACGGAGTATGTTCTGGCCTGTCTGAGCTCACCTGAAACGCATTGCCTCCGAGTCGAATAAATAATGGAGCAAAGTTGAGAGAGAAGTTGCTAATGCCTTGTTTCAGATGTATGCCAATATCAACACCACCGCTTCAGCTTGAGTCTGGTCGAGAAGGAACTTCCGGCATCAGCATCGGCCCGGAGCTTACTATACTGGACTTGTCAGATTGCAAGGTCGGCCCTGGGGTGGTTGGCAGGATTTGCGTCCGAGGTGACCCTGTTTTCCCTGGCTATTTGCTGCCCGACGGCTCGTTCGATAAATCTTCGTTTAACACTGACGGGTGGTTTGATACGGGTGATTTGGGCTACATGGACAGTGACGACTACCTTTACATTACGGGAAGAAGCAAAGAAGTTATTAACCGCGGGGGAGAAATAATTTCGCCCTTTGAGGTTGAAAATGCAATCATGAACGCGTCACTATCACCAACCTCCCCCATCAAGGGCAAAGTCAGCCAAGTAATGGCATTCTCAGCATCACATGACGTTCTTCAGGAGGTTGCCGCTGTGGTGCTCGTAACACCGCCTGGTAAACCCAGGGTTGACTTGAAAAGACTTCAGAACGCACTACGCTCCTCGTTGCAGCAAGTAAAGTGGCCGACACTAATAGTATACATGGATGACCTACCAAAGAAGAACAATAAGGTGCTACGAATCAAACTTGGGCAAAGGCTTGGTTTGCCGGTCCTTAGCGAAAACATACCATACCTGCGAAGACACTGGGAGGCAATATGCCCTGCTCCTGACACGGCGTTGTCTGTGTCGATTGAATGTGCTCCCTGTTGTATTGACCCGGAGGCAATACAACAATCACTGGGTGCCGCAGCATCGGCTGATGTGAGATGCCACGTGCGCCGGCGAAGTACAGAGGATATGCCGGAACTATTCTGCGCTCCAGCGAAACGGATTTACCCACCGCCTTCCACGGCGTTCGCGACAGACCTGAAAGAACATCTCTGTGGCTCCCTTCATAACTACATGGTACCGGAAACAGTTCACTTACTAGAAGAGCCGCTTCCTGCCGATGATGGAGGACGAGTGGACGATGACAAACTCCAGGTTGTGGTGGATAGATTGCTTGAGGCGTCTATGGACAAGCTGGCCGATTCAACAGAGGGAAAGGTGGCCAAAGTGTTTGCGAATATGCTCTATTGCCACCCTGCTCAGTTGCCCAGAGACATCGATTTTTTCAGTCTTGGTGGCGACTCTCTCCGTGCCGGCCGTCTTTCTTCAGCTGTGAGGAGCGAATTCGGCATTCAGATTCCCATCAACGTCATTTTTAACTCTGGCTCTATTCAAGCCATTTCGGCCTACGTGGACAAGGTTGCGCCAACAAGCATAGCTAGCGGGACTGAAGACGAAGTCGTTGGATGTACAAAAACGAACAGCTCGACAAATCCATTCCTGATGGCGATTCAACTGATCCCCCTCGTCATCTTGTATCCGCTACGCCGCGCTTTCCAATGGACCATATTTATCGTGGCGTTTAGCTGTACGCAGGGTTGGCCAACCAATACAACTGCTCCCGGCCGGCTCCTCAATCTCACACTGAGTATTCTATTTTCTAGAATGGTCGTCAGGCTTGTCGCTCCCTTCGTAGGTATCCTTGCCAAGTGGATCATCATAGGCCGGTATCGTGAAGGCCTCTACCCGATGTGGGGGTCATATCATACGAGATGGTGGATGGTCCAGAAGGTCGTCAGTGTCACTGGCAAAGGGTGGTTCGGCTTGAATGATACGACCCAGACGTGGTACTGTAAACTCATGGGTGCGAGAATTGGAAAGAATGTCAAGCTTGCCGGAGCATCATTGGGGGAGTGGGATCTTCTAGATATCCGCGACAGCGCCGTCCTGAGTCGCTGCATATGCCGACCCTTTGCAGCCGAAGGAAACACATCCATGTATCTAGGAAAAATCACTATCGGAGAGCGGTCTTCTGTTGGAACATCATCCATCGTAGCGGCCGGCACGGAAGTCCCCCCAAACACGTGCATTGGACCAAACTCTTCAAGTTGGGAGTTGCAGGATGCGGACGAAGAAAACCGACACCTTTCACAGGGTACGGTACCACGACCTCACTGGCTGCTGACGATTCTGCTTACTACACCCTTGCGGCTGATATCTTGGTTCTTGTCTCTCACGCCTTGGATTGGAGGGTTGGTTGGCATGGTTGTTCAGAAGCCTGCGGTTGCTGGTACGCCGATTCGAAACATGCTGGATTGGTTTACGGAACCCAGACGTGTTGCATTTCACTATCTCGCTTTGATTCTGAGGTCTTTTTTCAGCCCCTTTATCGTATTCGCGTTCTCGATATCCGTCAAACTTGTTCTGGATGCGATATTTGGGAAGCCCAGTCTGCTCCACCAGACAGAACATGACGGTACCATTTCGACCTGGCGAGCAAATCTGATGAAGAGCCTTTTGCCCGCTTCTCGACTGCGTGATATGACGGCAATGTTTGGTCAACACTACGAAGCGACGTCGATTGCGCTGCGTATGCTGGGGAGTAAGATTGGTAAACGAGTTTACTGGCCGGGAACCGGACCTAGCATCGGCGACTATCACCTACTCGATGTGGGCAATGATGTGGTATTCGGCTCTCGAGCACATCTCATAACATCTGATGGCATGGGGTCTGAGCCCATTGTAATTAGGGACGGCGCTATGATTGCAGATAGAGTCTGTCTCCTTCCCGGAGTAGATATTGGCGAGCGAACCACGATGGGATCTGGTGCCTTGACAAGCAGAAACAAGAAATATAAGGCTGGTGCTACATACGTAGGATCGAAAGGACGCGATGCCATATGTTTATCAGCGGGAGACAGAGCGAAGCAGAACCCCCGACAAAGGATCCGTCATCTGGGCAGCGACGATACTTTGGTCGGTAACCGAAGCATTTCCAAGACACTGTCACCAGGAACGCGAATCCAACGTATAAGCAGTGACGACACTTTAACCGAGTCGCACACATCGGAGAACATGGAGTCTTTCCAGACTAGTGGTGGTGGTGGTGGTGATACGGACGACGAGTCGCGCGTCCCTGAAACAATCTCGCCGTTTGGGAAGGCTTTCTATCTAAAGCTGGCTCCATATTGTGTTCTTGGACCCTTCGCCATCTTCTGCTATTCTTCGTTTATGACCGTATTTACTGCTTTCTACTGGAACATACCAAACATCTCTTCGATTCAGTTGGTGGACTATCTTATGAATCGGTTCATTGCTCGAAACAACAGCATCCTTTACGAGACCGGGGTGCTGTTTAGCTTGTGTACACTTGTCTTTGCTATACTGACATCGCTTCAAGCTATTTTGACACTTTGTATTGTCATAGCATCAAAGTGGGTATTGATTGGTTGGCGACAGCCTGGCAATTATGACTGGGACAAGTCACCGTACTGCCAACGGTGGCAGCTCTTCCTAAGCATTGAAAGGCTCCGCAAACACTGTTATCGTGGCCAGGGCATTCTTGGTCTCTTGACTGGCACAAACTGGATAGTCCTGTACTTTCGAGCCCTGGGTGCTAAAATCGGAAACGACTGCGCGTTGTTTGCAAATGGCCGCCCGAACTTAATGTTTACTGAGCCAGATCTAATCACTCTTGGCGACAGGGTGACCGTAGATGACGCCAGTGTCGTTGCTCATATTAACACACGTGGTAAATTCGATCTCAATCGCTTAGAAATTGGGAACCGTTGCGTTTTACGAACTGGCAGCCGGCTGCTCAGCGGGGCAAAGATGAAAGACGATAGCTGCCTGCTCGAGCACACACTAATTATGGGTGGTGATACGGTAGAAAACAATTGGACAATGCAGGGCTGGCCAGCGACTAGATACAGTGGACATAGAACAAAATAACTGTTTTTTTTAATAATAATAAAAAGGGGACAGCTTTTTAGCGATAAAGTCAATAGATTATTACGAAATAGCGGTTGAATTTTTTTTTTAGCATTAAATGAAAGTAGTAAAATAAATAAGTAATGTCCACTGACGCACGGCTGAAAAAAATTTTATAGTTGGTTTTTTTTTTCCTGCAGTATAATTTTTTTTCTCCACAACAAACCACTCTTGTTTTTTTTTTTTTTAAAAAAAAATCTATAAGCGGTTTTTAGGAAAATTTTATTAATTTCTTTACCACTCAGCGATTTTTTCAAGGATAATTTTAGTGGATTATATTCCTCTGGTTTTTTTTATTACCGAAAAAAAAAAAAACAATTAAAATCACAGCACCCTTCATATCCCAACCTACCTACCACCTACGCACGTTATTATTCCACCCCTGATATCTCGATTGGTTACCACCATATGCTGGCGGCGGCGGCGGCGGAACTCCTATCCCAAAGCCGCGGCCACCAGGAGGCGGTGGGCGCCATGGGGCCTGTGGCGCAAAATTAGGAGCCCTAGGACCTCTTCGTCTATCACTATTGTACTGCCCTCCTCCATATCCATACCCAGGACCCCCAGGACCCCCCCGCCTTGATTTACCCCGAATAACTTCCACATCACTGGGGGTAAGCGCAGGAGGCGGAAGATTTGCTCCTCGTAACAACATTGATTTATGGGTTTGATATGTTTGAGGCATATCATAGTAGACGCTGCAAAGTGTTGGGCGTTCGTTAGCTAGCGTTCTTCGTTATATTCTGTTCAAACTGTTCAATCTGCACACTGGGCAAGGCTTACCTAACAGACTTATCATAGTCCAAGTTCGGCATGGCACCCCTTGCTAGAGGATACTGCAGCGCTCCGTGTGGGACATAATCATCCCGCTTCTCAACTTTCCCCGACAAGCCATCACTGTTTTTCGGATTCAGCTTGAATTTGGAGCATTCTTGTCGTTTAGAATAAAATTTGGTTAAAATATCGTCATACATGCTCCCGTTGTTGTCCGACAACAGAAGCACATCTCTTCCCGTAGCATTCCTCGCGGCCTCTGCAGAGCTTAGAAGTGGGTACTTGGTCTGCACAGCGGCCAGCAGTCTGGGCATGTCAATGAACGGTAGCAAGGCGACACCTTGCCATGCCATCTTTTTCCCATTCAGATCTACTTCGAAATCTTCAGGATAAAAGTCAATTATTTCGCTGTCCTCATCTGTCATCAAGGGGTGAAAAACTTCAGGGAGGGCGTGGCGTGAGGCTGCTGGCAAGACACTCATCAGCTGCTCGAACGGTTTGGACACCCTCCCCTTCTCGAAGACGATATCCATGTTCGCAAGGTCTTTAAAATCCGCTGCAAACGGGGCGTAGTGATACGGGTAGTACCACTCCCACGAAGGACAGCCCTGAAAATAGTATAGGAGGACCCAAGCCAGCCCCTCAACATACGCCCGAGCTACCTCGTGTCGAAAAGAGATATCATCGGGACTGCGGTGAAACTTCTGCTGGTAATACCTATCGGCGTACCCATCCTCCCACAAGCGGACTGTGTCAACATGGTCTTCCGCTGACGCTGGATGCTCTGCTTTACTAGCTTGCACAGTGCCGACTTCAGTGTTTGTATTGGCCGTTTCCGTGTCCGACTGGGATTCCGCTTTACGCTTGCCCAAGATGGAAGATGAAGCCTCGGGCTCAGTCGTGACAGAACCATGTCGATTCGCTTCTCGTATTTGGTCCTTAATGATGCTTGCGGCGCTTTTGTTGGCAACATTCGCGGCTTGAGCAGAGCTCTTATTCACCACCATATCATGAGTGATAGCTCGAGGTGGTTCCTTAGGGTATGAGGAGATAGGATAAAGAGGCAGTCCCTGAGATGGATCGTGGTGACCATATTTGCGGTCTTCAGCAAGGCTTCCGCGGCTTCCGCGATATGAGTTGTTGTTCTGTTGCAGCTTTCTCCGCTTTGCGTTTGCCTCACGGCGGTCTTCTTGCTCTTTTCGACGCTTGAATATCTCGTCTTCTTGCTTTGCAAGACCATCCAAAATTCGCTGTGCCCTTTCTAGATCTATGTGTCCGTCTTTTGTAACATAACCGCCCATGGTTGGCAAATTATTTCTCCAGATGGTTGTCAAGGTATCAATGCCATGCTCTCGGATCTCCAAGGCTGGCAGATGTGGAAGAAAATCGTTTCCGACAAAGCAGCACATGAAGACCCAATCATCAATCGCCCGCTCCAGATCGAATCGAAATGGTAATCCAGGAACGGCTAATTCAGCTGCGAGATACTCCCGCAGCACCGAAACGTGTAGCCAGATGAAGGGCTTGAGTGTAACATTGCCAGGCTTGTCATCGACATCGTCCGCCTTCTCTTTTGCCTCGCCTCGGCAATTCCGTGCTTCATGTCCTTTTTGTCCGCACAGCTGGCATGTTCTAGCCCTTCCTTCCTGAAAGAATACATCTTCTCGAAGAACTCGAAAGTGCGGCTCGTGTGTTGCTAAGCCTAGCATGATTAGATCAGCATCCAGCCCATAGATAACATGACGGGTATTGGGGTCGTATTCCGGCGATGCTCTCTGAGACCGAATAAAGGACATGATTTTGTGCTCGCCCTCGCCCGGGACTGTGGCATCAGAAATCAAGACCTTCATTTTAGCCCAGGCTGGATCCGTGTTTAGTTTATATTGGCACCAATACCGCAAGCTCACGGCCAATATATCCATGAAAGGTGTACCCGGTGTGATGGAGTTGTTGTCGAAAACTTTCTTGGCGACACTTTCGATGTGATCCGGCGGCAGAACTCCGCCGTTTTGTTGTTTCACAAGTTTCAGCAGCTCCTTCTTATTCTCTTCCTTTTCTTTGGCATCTTGCGCGGATCGGAACCGTCGAGAGCGTTGCTGGTTCATTTTGGCGCGAGGTGCAACACCATCTAGAAGAAAATCTTCGTCAGTATGGGCTGGCCCGTGTGTAGGAGAATTACATACCAACAGCAATCATGAGGAGCTTCCGAGGTCTAACCATGTTGACGACACGGTCTGTATACTTGAATACCTCGAGCATCATTGCCTCCTCATCCTCAGGCGCGGGTTTGTCTTCCGGATGTGAACAAGGATGAACGATGCCGTTCATATCAAGGTAGAGGTTATCGAATTCCTCGCCATTCGGATTGCGACTACTCGTATCAACAGGTACAATAGAACCATCCGGCATTACAACCGGTTGGTCTTCAATCACCGGTGAGATGATCTTGGGATATTTGTTGGAGAGCCATCGAAAGGCAGCTGGGATACCCATCTTGACGGCAATGAGGAATTTAAAAGCAGTCAATTGCGATGCTATTTTTGTCGATGGGTTCGTGTAGGACACGCACAACAGTGAGGATTGTACGATAACTGAAATTTTCCCCATTAGTCGCCAGCGCATTCACTATCAATGAACAATTGCCAGGTTGAAGTACCTAAGTACTTATGATTATGTCATCAGGACTAAAAGGTGGTGTGGAGCCGCATATTCCTAATGTCGCTGCAAGAAAGCGTTAGGTGCTTAAGTACCTTTAAAGTACGGAGTACCACCTACCACTTGGGCACTTGGGCATTGAAGCTCATCAATTGATCTGGCTAAGACAAACCTGGGCCACTCAGGTACCAACTTGACTCGATGGCCACAAAGCTCGTGGGCCCAAGGTCAAACTCCAGCTAGTACTTTGGACCCCATTATTGTAGTACGTACATCCGTCTGGTATGTTAACAGGGGCAAACATACAACGTGACTTCTACTCCGTACCAAAGTGTGGAAAGACCATGTTTGCTGTCCTTTGCTTTCGCAGCCAACCCACACTCGACTTCTCAGCTTAAGATTCAAAGCACGCCCTTAGAATCGGCGCGTTTGCATTGCTCAATGGCGCATTGCACGACCGCAACATGTTTTCGATTTCAACGACACCAGCCAAACAGTCCGTTAGCGAAACCATAACAGTTTACAGCGGCCGTCTTAACTCGGCAACCCTTCTCGAAGATCGACGAGCGGCAATACTGGGCTTACGGAGCTTTGCTAAAGATTTCCCGGCATCAGTGGCCTCTGGCGCATTAAGATGTCTCATTGGGAGTTTGGCTAAGGACGGCGACGATGTCGACACTGTCAAAATCGTCTTGGAAACGCTGCTGATGCTATTTAGCCCCAATGAGAGCAGCCCTGAGGCTTCCGACGAAGTGGTTCTTTGGCTTGCTGACGAATTTACTCAGCGTCAGGAGAACATAACACTTCTGTTAGACTTCGTGGAATCGAACGACTTTTACTCGCGCCTGTACTCGTTGCAATTGCTCGCAGCTATACTGTCAGCCCGGACCGAAAGAACTGAAGAATGCATTTTCACTGCACCTTTAGGTATAAGCAGGCTCGTTGCTACTCTCGACGACCAACGTGAGGCCGTGCGGAACGAGTGTGTCAGCCTGCTCATAGCTCTCACGCCCACATCCACGGAAATACAAAAACTGGTGGCGTTCGAAAATGCATTCGAGCGAATATTTGCTATTGTGGCAGCCGACGGCTCGCTAACCCAGGGTGGCAGAACCGTCGAAGACTGTTTAATTCTTCTAGCAAATCTTTTACGTCGGAATGCTTCCAACCAATCCCTCTTTCGGGAATCCGGTTGCATCTCAAAGTTGGCTAGTTTGTTGGAAGGCCTGCTGCAGGCACAACTGTCCAATGCCGATATTGCGGTATGGGCCCAGGCACAGCGTAACCGGAATGTGTACGCATTCCTCGCCGTCCTTCGTCTTTTTCTACTTTCAGGTTCAGCGGGCGTCTCGCAGAATCAGCAGGCCTTTTGGAAGCAGGGGCTTGTTTATAATATTCTTCAGTTAGCATTTTCTCGCGAGGAAGGCCAAGTCACTATTAAGGCAGAGGTAAGAAAATGGACTTGCACCGTTTTATGGGTGACTATATCTTAACCGACAATTATACGTAGGCATTAAATACTTGTGGTGATATGATTCGGGACGCAAAGCCTCTCCAGGAAACCTTTGCTCAATTGATGGTGCCCGCTCCGTTACTTGTTGACACAGGGGAGGATGCAAGTTCTACACTCGCAGCGAAGACCTATGTAATCGATGGCTTGCTGGATTTGACACTCAACTCGTTTGATCAGTCAGCATTTGACCTTCGGTTTTCGGCTTGCGAGTGCTTGAAGGCATACTTTTCGAACCACTCCGAGGTCAGGCTTCATTTTTTATCCAGGGCAATCGACGGATATATGGCAGCAGCTGAAGAATCTGCCAATATCCTGACAGTTCTCCTACGACCAGATGCTGCGGCACTTGCCCGTGACCCTTACCGCCAATGGTTTGCCTCCGTCATCGCGTTCCATTTGCTACATGATAACCCTACCGCAAAGGCAAGGCTGCTTCAAGTCACAGAAGGAGACTCGTCTAAAGATGAGGAGGTCGTCACGAGTATACAAACGATTGCTGCTCATCTCATCACCAGCATCACACGTAATGACGATGCTAGAATTTCAGTTGGATACTTGATGCTGCTGATAGGCTGGACCTTTGAGGATCTCGATGCTGTGAACGACTTTTTGGCTGAAGGAAGCAACGTTCAAAGCTTGATACAGGCCATATCACATGCTGTTCCTGCTAAGGGGGTCCTCATTCAAGGCCTTTGTGCATTCCTTCTCGGTGTTGTATATGAATTTTCAACAAAAGATTCACCACTTTCAAGGACCAGTTTTCACTCTATTCTTTCGAAAAGATTGGATAGAGAGCAATTTTTGGAGCGACTGACACGACTCCGGAGTCATCCTCTTATGCGTGATTTCGAAGTCACATCGCAGAAGCATCATCCGTCTTTGGGGAACAGCCTACCAGATATCTTTTTTGACTCGGTTTTCGTTGACTTTTTCAAGGATAACTACAGTCGGATTGGACGCTCAATTGATAGGGCGCCAGAGCTCGAGATCTCTGTCATGACAAACGGCGTTCAGAAAGGGATATCCAGGGAGCTGGTGGATTCTCTTCGTAGCCAAGTCGGAGACAAGGATCGTGCATTACAGGAAAGTAAAACCAAAATAATATCGCTTGAGGAAGCTCTTAATAGCCGAGAGGCAGAACATCGCCAATCCAGCGAAGCTGCCGCGATTGAGTTATCTAAACTCAAAGCCTCCTTCGATAATGCAGAGAGTGGTCACGAAGAACAGCTACGGTACGTCTCCGGTGGACTCATGTCTATGCATCAATACTAACACTGGCCGCAGAAGGCTGGCCCAAAAACATTCAGCAAAATTGGCCGATCAGGAGCGCCATATTGCGTCATTCCAAGCGCAGCTTGCAGCAAGAGAGGCCAAATATCAGAATGAGCTACTTCAGGCTCAACAGTCCGCACACTCGGAAGTTGAACGCGTCAGGTTACGAGCTGATGCAGAGGTCGCAGACCTCAAGGCATCTATGAATCGTCTTGAAGTTGATATTATCAAGGTGAGGCAACTACATATAACATACCGAATGGATATTCTATGTTGACATGTAAGCACCAAGGCCAATAAGTCTAAGGCATTGGAACTGCAAAAGCTCCAGGAGAAAAATTCCAGGCTGGTGGCGATTGAGGTTGACCAGAAAACACAAGCAGAGAATCGGAATTCAGATTTAGAGGGGCAGCTTCAAAAAGCCAGGACAACGATCGAGGAGCTGCAGCGCAAAGTTGAACGTGTAAGTTATTCGCCCCGATGGTCTGGCTCGCGATGACAGAAGACATGACCAATTGATGAGTAGAGGCTAATTTGTGTGAATGCTTTCACTGGCCAGGTTGAGAAAACGCTGTCAGAAGAATCAGGCGCCAAGAGAACAGCTCAAACTGAGCTCGATGATTTGCTCATAGTATTTGGGGACCTCGAGGAGAAAGTCGCTCGTTATAAGGTAAATCTTTCGGTAGAGTAAAGTGGCTCCAGCTAACAACCCCTAAACCACAGACACGGCTTCGTAAGCTTGGTGAGGATGTGTCCGAGGGCGAGGATGATGAAGAGGATGGCCCAGACGATACTGATGGCGAGGTGGATTGATGGGAAAGCTGTACCGCTACAGCGATATTGATTGACCACCCCTCTAATTGCATCATGGCGCTACCATTGGTGAGCGCGGGTCCCATCTGTCAATCGATGTGATAGGTGCCTTAAGTATAATTTAGGCCAAGCCGCTTGGGTAAGCGCTGGTCTACTTGCAAAATAATGGGGGCCGGGCCAAAAAAAAAAAACTCGATTCGTGAAGGCCCTAGGACAATATTACAAAAGCCAACTAGGAACATCACATAAAAGCACAAATAAAAGACATCGTTCGTCCACAACACATATGACATAGCTTTCTATAGAAAGCATACTGCCCGCGCTCTCTTCAATATCCAACAAAGGAGTCTATGCAGCCTACAAACTTGAATCACTTTCCCGGTTGCATGATGGACAAGCTGCGTGCTGCATCGCCGTCCTCGGGTTCAGATACTTCAGAGCAAAGCAACTGGCTTGATGTCGAGCCTGATCTGGAAAACTTCGAATTTGTATCACTCTTTGATGTGCAGGCCTTCACCACACTTGCAGAAATGCTGCAGCATTGCAAGCAGCAACATAATTTTGACCTGGTTCAGAACATTCATCGCCTACAATTGGATTTCCTTGGAGCTTTGAAGCTAGTGAATTACATCCGCTCTCAGGTCAAGAGCGACATTGCTTTACCTTCACAGATTTCCCTTGATGATATTCAGGACGATCGTTTCCTCAAGCCAGTACTCGACAACGACGCTGTTATTTTCTCTCTCGATGAAGTGCTGCAACCGTCAAGCGATACCGAGGTAGAAACTGCGGGCACATTGGACGAGTCAAGCAGGGACTTGCACAGGAAAAACAGAGATCTCCAGTCGGAATTGAATTCTATTCGTGAAAGCTTTGCAAATTACCGCCTAGCTGTGGAACAAACGCTGGACCGTCGGTGGGGGGTCGATGAGATTCCCAGTTCATCGGCAAACCTGAAAGAAAAAGATTCCTCGGGCTACTACTTCGAATCGTATGCAGCGCATGGTATGGGACCTGAATAATTCAACATGTTTACTATTGCTTACCGTATAGCACACAGAGATACATGAAACAATGCTCAAGGACGCCGTGCGCACGGATGCCTACCGAGACTTCATATATGAGAACAAACACCTATTCAAAGACAAGGTGGTGCTCGATATTGGATGTGGCACAGGTATGTTCGTCCAATCTCTCGGAGATTCGAGAGCGCTCTTCTCTTGAGCTGTAACCCTGATGTGCGAGCTAGGCATTCTAAGCATGTTCTGCGCAAAGGCGGGCGCCGCAAAGGTGCTAGCCGTTGACAGATCAGACATTATTGACAAAGCACGAGAAAACGTGTTCAATAACAACCTAGCAGATATTATAACATGCTTGAGAGGCAGCATTGAAGACGTCCAACTTCCCGTCAAAGAGGTCGACATCATTGTAAGTGAATGGATGGGCTACTGTTTACTCTACGAGGCAATGCTACCAAGTGTGCTGTATGCACGGGACAAGTATCTGAAGCCTGATGGTCTTCTAGTTCCTAGCTCCGCCACGCTGTGGATCTCACCTGTGAAGGATGAGGCATACATGTCAGATCATGTTTCCTATTGGCGTGATGTCTATGGATTTGACATGAAGGCAATGCAGGAGGGCATTTACGACGAAGTTCGTGTACAGGGCATGCCTGCATCGTCACTTTGTGGTAGAGCATACCCATTCAAAGTTCTAGACCTATATTCAACCTGTGCAGAAGATCTTGCTTTTACAACCAACTGGGAAACAGAACTCAACGTTGGCACGGATGATCCAGACGGTTTTCTCATTTGGTTTGACAATTTCTTCTCCCCATGCAGATCAGAACCAATTCCTGAACCAAGGATCACACCTGACAAGTGGGTTCTCGCATCGCCAGGTCACGTTGCTTTCACCACCGGCCCGAACGGGCCAGAGACTCATTGGAAACAAGGTCTCCTGCTAACCGGTCCACGAGACCCCTCACAAACGATTTCTACCTCACGCCACCTGTCAGGAGAAATTACCTTCGCTGCCGCTTCTGACAATGCGCGAGCGCTTACGCTACGTCTTAGGTGGTCGACGGAGCATGAAGAAAGAAGCCAGAGCTGGGAACTTAAATAGATAGCCATCTACTATTTTGATGGACGGTGCACAACTTTCCCCCCTACAGACTTGGATGACTGCGGCTGTAACATCTATGGGGCATACTGGTTATAAATGCGGCACCTTTAGGCCCTGGAGAATCAAGTTCGCAATACTCAAGAACCCTTCTCCAAGAATAAAACCCTTCAAAAGTTAGCATGTTCAAGTAGATAAACAGAGCTAAGTCTGGCGTACCGACGCGAGAATGATGAGCTGTGCATTCGATCGTCCTAGAATTCTTGTCCAGTACCAACAAATGATCCCGCCTACCGCTCGAGCAAGGGTAAATGACGGTACATTATATATTCCTGAATAAAATTAGTAAGCCTGTCAGCCCTGGTACATAGATATATAAACGTACCGACCGCCACAGCGATGCCTCCCGGAACATATGGGCGCCACCACTTGTCCACACCAGCGGTTCGAATCAATGTTGTAACAGCAAACACAATTCCTGCCCCCAGAGCCCACTCTTTAGCCATATATGGTAGTCCTTGCCCCGTAACTAACCTCGCTGTGAATATCCAAACATAAGCAGTAGGGACTTGAAAAAGGTCTCCCGGTATCGCATAGACCCTGAAGAGTCATGTCTGTTAGTTGATGGACCCTAAAATCGTAGATCTGGCAAAACAAATGCTTACGATGTGTAAATTCGGTAAATGAAGGCACTCAGGATCGCTCCAGCAGTGGCACCGATCACTTGCCCCCAAAATTGGGCGTTTGGGGCAGCCCCTAGTAAATGCCCAGTTTTGAGGTCTTGCATGAGGTCCCCGGCCTGCAATGCACCCTGACATGGTTAGGTGATACAAAGTATTACGCATGGCACTTCAACACTCACTGCTTCTGACTAGTGTGTAAGTTAGTAATATTTCCAGTCATGTCGTTATACATCGCAACACAGATAGTCATGTGCTATGAGGGATATGGCAAGGGAATGAATTGGCTTACCACTGCACCAGCCACAAGATTAATCAGGACGCTGGACTTGTTAGACTGTGGAATGATAAGGGCGAAAAAAAGCTGGGCCAGCTTGCTGATTCCTGAAACAGGGTTGAGATCTGTTTCCCCGAGCGCCCGTACACCCATTATGCTCAAAAGTAAAGCAATGAAAACAGCAAGAACGGTTGCGTATAAAGGAACAAGATCGCCGAACACGAAGTGGGTCGTTCCAATGCATAATATAATGGAAGTGATAAGTCCGATGACTACCAACCTCCCTCCAATACGCTGATCCGCCGGAGCATCGTCATCGTCATCGTCATCGTCATCGTCATCGCCATCGTCATCGCCATCGTCATTTCTATCAACGTCGTCGTTACCATCGCGACTAGCCTCCATTGTATCATTGGCGGTGTCTGGCGTATGAGGCTGAAAGTCTTCGTCCTGATTCTGCAGCAGGGTGTACTGAAGAGGTGAATCTCCAAATATGTGTTCTCTTGCTTTGCGTAGTCTTTTGCTGAAGTTTTCAATGAATCTAATTCCTGGAAAGGAGGGAATAGAACGGCATCCAACATAACCGAGGCTAACGACGGCATCTACCAGCATGATGGCCAGGGATACCCAGACAATCCATCCTTTGCTGCCATGTTCCCAGTCATCCACTGGCCCTGGAGCCCAGCCCTTGAATTTTGCCAACGGACTGAGGATACCCCAACCAACAATGGCTCCCAACGTCATATGCAGTGTTGTCTCAGTGCCCATAATAACACCTTGGCCAACATAAGCGAGGCTAGGGTTCAATGTCCAGAGCCAAGTGTTTGCGGCAACAGTACCAAATATTGGAAGATTTCGCATGATAGGCAAGAAATACGTCAGTATAGTGAAGAAGCCAGAAATGAGGAAACAAATGAGAAGCAGTCCCATGTTTGATGCGCAGTCAGGTGGCGGATCTGCTTGAGTTTCGATGTCATTCTCGGCACCACTATCAGTAATGGTATTTGGCACAGCGAGGTCTTGAATAGCCGTACGTGGAACTAGGCTGGCAAAACCACCCCGTGCGGCGCTATCTAGATTCTCTGGCTTGGAAGATTGAGACAGTTTGCCATGAAGCACTGATATGAGGACAGCAGTGCTGAAACCACTGGGAAATTTTAGTCGCTCTCGGATAATGACCTGCTGCCTCCTACGAAAGGATATGGACCAATCTCGGCTGTTAGCCAGGCTTTATTTCTTGTTTTCGACAAAATTTTGTCACAGTGATATAGTTGCTAGAGAGGTTTATCTCACAAAGGTACAGCAAATACAACTCCGAAATAGCACAGCCCAAGTGACCAAATAATGAGTTGTATAGTGCTGAGGTATATAGGCCCTTGTTCATCAGGTTTCAATAGGTAGCTCATAGCAGGAATCTGTAGTTATCGCGTCAATTTGCCATATATCTCGTGGTTGTCAGCAAAAGGGAAGGGGGGCCAAACCACTCCAACGAAGCCGCATCCAAGCGGCATTATAGCCATCCCACAGGCAACGCTTTGCAATAGGACATTTTCGACTGGAGAGAACGGGAAGGTCAAATGAGGTCGCAATATTTTGAAAATTCCAAAACCCATCAGACTCGCCGGCATGGACATTATTGACACCCAGCCAGTCTGTAGTCCAAAGTAAACATTGGCCGCACAAATGACCGTCCCAACAGCAAGGCCCGCAACCACGCTGCGCAGCGTGAAGCTTTTCCCTTCTATCACCAATGCCGGCGGAACCATGATGAACAAGTCTGCCAGAGAATGCGGTCGTGATGGGTGAGCCTTCAGGATGCTGGTTACACGCGCGCGGAACGAGAACCATGGCTAAACCCCATATCTACTAGGTACTCCTGCTTACAAACTGTATGAACTCTCCAATTGACTACGGAGTACCACCCCTAACATACCTACCCAGGTTCAAGACATGACTAAGCATACCTAAGTAGGTACTATGTAGGATAGATAACACCCTGCTCAACCCCTAACGCTGAAATCATGATAAATTTACGCACATGGAATTTTTTACCATTCGGACTAAATAAGTAGACATAGGGGGTGGCAGCATGGCATATCCTGCCTGCCACAAGACTTGACAACGTAGGTTTGCCATTTTTACACCCACTGTCGGTTAAAGCTCGGATCCCAACTAGCAGGACACATCGACACAACCCGAGGTTCATAAAATCTACATCTAGAGTCCAAAACTGTCAAGTAGTGATGAAGCTTCGGGCTCCACGAATGCTGACGGTGTCGACTTAGGGGGCCCGTGGCTCGTATTGTCACGGGTCCGGTCCAAGCCTAGGCTGCGTCTTGTTGCTGAGAGATCATCCACTACCAGTGAACTTCTCCGTCGTAACAATTTTAAGGGGTTTATTTCACCACCAAATCCAGTGGCGATAGGTTGCTGGAATTCCCAGTTGCGAACTAACACATCACATCAGCCAAAACCATCTTCATACTTCAAAATTCTCAAGTGCAGGCAAAGAGACATCGATAGACAGAAAGTTTGAAACGCAACAAGCGTCAAACCGCTTCTCCATCTTTGAATGAACACTCACCAAGATCTAGCCCGAGAAGATCACATCCCATGCGGTCATAAAGCTTAGCACTATGAAGAACAAACTCCCACTCGACTTTTGGTGTTATCTTGGAGGCACCTTGAAGCGTCTGCAAAGTTCTTTGACGCAACTGAGAGTATAGAACAACAAGAGCAGGGTCATCGGTCAAGAACAAGCGAGACTTGATGTCGGGGGAGCAAGGAGTCTCCAGAAGCGCAAAAACAGGCATCTTGTTGAATTCAGTCAATATATAACGAACTTGGCATTTGCTTGTCAGCTTCCTCGGTAGGAGAACTTACAATTAATGCCCTGACAGCCATGTCTTTGCGGCCAAGCATCCAAAAACCCCATGAGGCAAGCCAGTGGTTTCCCTCTTGTGCGGCAAGAGGGAGAACTTCATCTCGGATGAGTTTTCGAAGCACTGGCCCACTGTCACCTTCGTACACACGACAAATGGCAATGGCTAGTTGCAGGTCCTTGATTTGCCGGAGGCAAACCTCGACAGCGTCCTCGAGACGGTCGGCCAACAGGAAGAATGCCGCGGCGTAATCTTGCTTAGCGGTCAGTATATAGACCCCTTGTTCCTTGAGTCTGCTTGATAACTCACGAAACCTTCGCTTGCTGAGCAATGCGTATGCATTTTTTAATGCTGTCCTTCGCGATTTTGGGTCGTCAAAATTATTTGCTAGTAATTTCTGGGTGGCCACTTGTTCTTTGTTCCAGCTTGCCACACGCCAAAGGCCTTGCAGGACTGTCTTCTTGCGCAAGGCCAGGTAGAACAAGCTACAATTCACCGGATCTTTCAGTTCGCTCTTGGTGTATTCATTTCTTGCTAGTCCTTCAAAGTGGTCACGCTGTACCATGTTAACATAGAGCGTTCGCGAGACAAAGACTTAAAAGAGTAATGGGCATACCAATGTTGTTAAGTCGGAAAGCCACATGAAAACTCCACATTCGCGAGCTTGTTCCCACAACATGGCCCCGTGGTTTTGGCGGGACACAAAGTCCAGCAGCATGTCCTGACTACCAGAATGGAATGCCCAGTTTATTTCTCTCCACGAGAGGTGCATGTCATTGATTCGGCCTTTGCGAAGCGCATGCTGTCGAAAGAATAGCATAAACCGAGCTCCATTTTCGTCCATCGATCTTCTATGGCTTTCCACCACCGCGACGCATTCAATAATATCTGCCAATTGGATTTGTTCGTGTCCAGTGAGCTGGGGGATTCGTATCTTCGTCAATTTGTCGTTTATGTACGCTGCCATCTCTGCGGAAAACATATCGTCCTCTCCGCAATCATTGCCATCAAAGAACGAAGATTCCTTGGTTTTGCCCCACGAGCTTATTGGAGACGTCTACAAGACGACATTAGAACCAAAGTATCTCTCTGGCGATTTCTGACTTACATTTTCAATGTAGAACTCTGATAGCGGAAGACCCAGGTAATCGTCCATGGTATCACCTGGAATCAAGTATCTCAACGTTTTGTACAGGGCTAGTAAGATGCGACGGACAACAGGACCCTTGCCAGACAGAATACATTGGCTGAGAAATTGGGGATGAAATATAGGAATGGGACCATTAAATCTCTGCACGACTTCAAACAGGTCCCTACGATCATCTCTGTTCAGATGACTGATGGGTGTGATGGAGGAATCCCCTGTATCTATACGTCGGTCATAAACGAAAAGTTGATTTCCTGCACCAACTACCAAATGGCCGTCAGCAAGCCAGGTGGAATCTCCAATGGGGTGTGCTGTAAGATCCCGAATGTCGATCTCGTGAATGGGTGCCCACGCTGGTCCTTTATTCAGGTAGTCGAACCTCATTTGAGACAGTAGTATGACACGATGTTGGAACCCAACGGCCAGAATGGCCTGTGCATCTGGAGTGGACGTCCAATCAAGGTCTTGGATACTATGGTGTGCCTCATAGTCCATATCATACTCAAGACGTGAATCACCGATATCCCAAATAGTGAGTTGCGATCTTGTGAGATTCACCAAAGCTGCTTTTTTAAGCATGCTACCACTTGCAAGTGCCGGGTCCAGCAGGCCAGTTTCCGTACAGGATGTCGACAACCAATCCACCGCTCGGCTTGCCAGGTTAACACGTGCCGCCCAGAAGTTTACTCTCCCGGAGCGGGTGTATGAAATCGCTACATCACGAGCAAATATGTCAAGAAAACCAGACATAGACGGAGCTGCTCCAGCTGGGTCCACAGGGAGCACATACTTCAATTCGTCTGCTGTGGCAAGCTCGAACCGGCAGAATTCAGAGAGCCCTACCACATTCCCAATTGTGGTATCATTGCTAAGATATTGGGGGAGTTTTATTTCCCACGCGATTCCGTGGCCGCTGGATGTTATTGTGGCAATGTAAGCCAACATATATTGTGTATTTCGCGGTCGAGGAAGCACTATAAGACATAGAGGTGTTTCTTGCGTCTCAAAGGAACATTCGGCGAGCCGCGATGCGGATCCATTACGGCAATCCCAGACGACGATAGCTTTGTGGTATAAAAGGACGACAAATCGCCCCTTCCGTAAGACGCAGATGCGATGTATATTGCCATTTTCCGGTATGACAGACCTACGAATAAGTGTTTGGTCTTCCCGCTCACCATCGAGGGCAGAATGGTTCCAGAGAATACATTCTCCGCTAGTAGTTCGTGAAACCACTGCATGACCACTGAAATTACGCACAATCTTTTTGACAGGTGCAGAATGTCCAGTCCAGACGGTTTGGAGGTTGAGGCGTCGATCATTCTTTTTAGGATCCAACAGGTCCGCCACGTTTCCAGAAAAAATTCCGATCTTGCCATCAAAAGAGTGCAGCACGATATGAAGCCTTCCACTTGATCTGTCACAGTAGCTTTGAACCTCAGTGTGTCCCCCTCCTTCTTGGCCGTTCAAGAATTCGTCCATGGGTTCAAAATGCGGCAGCTTGAACTTCGCAACGCTAAAGACCTTGAATTGCTCAGGCTTGTTGTTCCCTACATTCTCTAGTGCCCATACAGACATATTGCCAAGTTTGTCGATACTGACACACATTTCAGGATTCTTGTTTACAACAGTAGTAACAAGCGGATCCAGAGCTGCATCGTCCGTACTTCGATCATCAGCCCTTCGATCCTTAACAGCTTTCTCCACGGCAGCAGTAAGTTCAGATCCATCGACAATGAATATGAGCGGAGGGTTTGATCGTACTGGCATCTCTATGGCAGACTCGTTCATATCAACTCGGCCCAGCAGTTGCCAGTGTCGACCTTCAGTTGCCTCCGTTGGGATCCAGACACGGATTGAATTGTCGAGACATATTGTATACAGGACATTGTCCGCCGACTGATCTGGACGATGTGGTCTGCGCCATCTTATAGAAACAACTATGTCGGGGTGGCGAAGGTACGTCACGTCGAATCGAACTTCGTCTGCACCGTAGACCAGTCGCCTCCAAACTTTGGTCAGGCAATCGTGCTGACCAATGGAAGCGATGTATGCCGAGTCGTGTGAGATGATGGCAGACTTGGCCGGGTTGGGTAAGACCTTTTGCCATATATTCACGGGGAATGAGGCTGTGGTAAAGAGGTAAAGTGAGTTTGAGGCTACTAGGAGCTCTTCGGATCCGCCCCAGGACAAAGCGCAGGTAGCTTTCGAAATAGCTTGTGGTATATCAAAACACGACTGTTGTGCCCACTGGGATAATATCAGTATGATGGACGTTGTGTCAAGTGCGAGCAAGCCTGTAAGGGAAACAGCACAACCTTTCTGTTGTCATCTTGTAGAATAAGTGGCCGATATATGCGGACCTGTTCTGCTGTGCAAGTTGCAATCTTTCCGGATA
The DNA here is from genome assembly GCF_013426205.1 of Metarhizium brunneum. NCBI lineage: Eukaryota > Fungi > Ascomycota > Sordariomycetes > Hypocreales > Clavicipitaceae > Metarhizium > Metarhizium brunneum. Next base: position 2,088,290 of record NC_089425.1, on the reverse strand, counting down.
ATTCGTCGATAGCAATCGCGTCAAGCTGCTGTTCATTGTCGTCGTCATACACCGTTTGCAAGATTCGGTAGACCCCATCGAGTATCGTGAAGGCACTGCCGCTTATATATACCTGTTGGGGCAGATGGTATGAGAGCAGGGTCTAGCTAGGTCATTGGGGGCAACTCACATTTTGATGACGCCCATCCCAAAAGCCAGTCGTTACGCCTTGAAGCCTTGGTGGGGGTTGGCCGGGAAGGACGGCAATCATACTACCGGATTTCAATGATATTTCTCATGTCTAGATGTCAATATGGCGGCTGGCTCATTCTTGTTTGCAGGCTACTCATGCCAGTCACAGCGATTTTTAGCTTGGTAAATTGCTGGAGCCCTGCACGTGTGGAACTTGGACCAGTGACGCAATAGGTACATTATGTAATGGCACATGTCGTTCGATAACTTTTGCCTACCCTGAAGACAAAATGCTGCTCAGGTTAGTCCTTCCAGTGATAGATTGCTACACGGACTTGCATATCAAATGAGACGGTTATGATATCCATCTACTGCGTCTGTACTCACAAACCATGGTCGTTGACCTAGCTACACAATCGCAACTGATAATATGTGGCGGGTTGCTGATGACATCCAAGCCTCGTATTGAACCCGAGCTGTGTGTGAATATACTCACTCCATTTACTCTCGATCTAACCCGAAGGAGACACAAACATTGCCATGCATCCCCACAGCAGAGTACGGAACCAGCGAGCGGCTTTGGCACGTTGGTCAATAACGGACATTGTCCAAGTCTGTGCCAGAGTCACGCGCATCTGTCTATACAGTGCGAAGATGCACTAGACCCGTCACGCAACACAGGCCCAGCACGATAGTTGCAGCACAAGAGCAGCCATCAAATACACGTTCACTGGAAGAGCCAAAGATACTCAATTAGCGAAAGCCCGCGCAGTAGAACCCCACGCCAGGGAGGCAATGCGGCGAGGGCAGTCTACTTCATTTACTAAAGTGGCCGGTGTCTGCTATCACATGTATACTATATGGGGACGAGCCTCACCCGGCCAAGGGCGCTATCCACATTCCGTTGCCAGCCGAAGTCAAGTCACTTACTGGGCTTGGCAAGTCGAGGACGAGATAAGGGAGTAGTTCACAAGTTCGCCTCAATGACATTTCTCTCGCCGATTGTCCGCTTGTGTTGTCCTGAAACAAGTGGTTTTGACACCCTGCCTGTGAAGGAGATTTCATCAAACCGATCGCCATTTTCATGAATTCGACGCGCCCCGACTAGTCCCAAAGATGATGCATGGCCCCGATGCCCTGCAGAAGCTGAGGCATAACGCATTGTCCAGGGCGTGTCCTTTGGCATTGGAGCCCGCGGCGTCGTTGAGCTTATCGTTCCAGGATCGGCCATGCGACTACGGCGCGGGTCGTCATGGTTCCAGAGGTTAGCCATATTGTTTTGTCCCTGGTTCACCGACTTCCCATCCACTTCCTCCACAGGATCCATCAAGCGCAGAGGGAGCGTGCGGGTTGCTGTCAGTGAAAGCCCTGTTGAACGAGAAGGTGTCTTCAATGGACTCATAAGGTCTTGACCATCTTCGAATTGGCGAAAAACAGGACGCGGCCTCGAAAGCGACTTCATGACCCTGCGGGAGCTGTGTAATGGGCCATTCCAGGCCGGCGATTGTAGTTCTGGCAAATCTGCCTTCGCTGGGCTCGCAAGCCGCCTCCATGATAAAAGAGCTCGATTACGATTTTCCCGATTGTGTCTTTGTCTGACCGTTATCGCAGAATGCGCCTGCCCGCTCCTCTGAAGTGCGGAAATTGTCCAGTCCTTAAGTGACTGGCGCTGCCTCTCGGTTGACCATAATCCCAACGCTTCCGTTTGCCGTCGTTCATCAGTCAAAGCCTCATATCTCCATTTGTCCAACATATGTTCCTTGTGATAATCCACGGCTAGAGAAAGCAATGTCTCAGCCTGCAGCCTGTGCTGCTCCCAGGACATAGCCGCGGCAAGCTTGCAGCCCACATCATGTTTCATTTGGTAGTCATGTCCTGCTCGTACCAAGTCTAACATTTGGGTGGCATGTGAATGCCAGCGACCCAGTGCCGCATAGAAGCTGCGCTGCCTCCTCCTGGACGACACCTGAGTGTATCTCATCATGAGATATCGCCTAATCACCAGTCTCGATTGATGTTTATGATACCGGGCAGTACTATCGAAAACCTGCACTAGGCGAGTGGCTTGAATATACCATCTTGCGCGCCGCCCTAAGTAACTCAGCTCGCGCTGGTCCTGGCTGTGAGAACGCATGTGACTGATAAGCATGCTGGTTGTTCTTTTCGTGTAATACTTCTTTGATGCGGTTTCTTGCACGGAGTCGAGCTTCGCAGCTATAGACCACATGTTCATTAACTCAAGGATAGAGAAATACTCGCATTTCCAGCGGAATGCCTGTGCTCGAGCTCGAAGATTCCATACTTCGAATACCCGTAGTGAATTCTCAGTTGCCAGAAGCCTCCGACAAGTACGAGCTCGAAATTTTGCCTCACATTGATCTCTCCACTCGTGAAGCCAGGCCATGACACCTGAAGCGGCGCTAATTTGCCGAGCTGCGTCTATTTGGGCGACATGTGATTTTGCTCGTCTCATCCACTTAGCACACAGATGACTGCCTTTGTAATAGTTGGATTTTCCCACAACTTTGCTGGCGAACCTGTTGTCAGTAATAGCTTGGTTGAGCCAGTGCCCAACTACGCAATTTTTTATGCGCCTGTCCGACATTTTGAAAGCCTGCCTGGCCAAAACACAAGTACGCCAATAGCTCAGAAAGCGTTCGGCTTTCATGTGTATGTAGCTTTGATAAATTAACAATGAAGCCACGTTCAACTGCTCTTCGTGACACTTAACTGCACGCCGAAGCTTCTGGACAGCAGTAACAGCTTTCAGATGTCTCACCATTGGAACTCTTGAATCCGGAGCGAGTGTCCAGCTGTTGAAGCAACGGAAGCGAACCATGTGCCTTCTTGCAATAGCTTCCCGTTCAAGTCGTACTGCAGTCTCATCAGCCCACTTGTTGAATACTTTGCTAGCGAGAAAAATTTGGCGTGCTCGCGCTGCTCTATTTCCAAGAAATTCATTTTCAAGAGTGTCCAAGTCGGATTGATTTGTATCTAGACGCGAATGAATCTCGGGGGTCTTCCTATTTTCCAGTAGTGCAGATGTTGGCGACTGCGCATTGTTGAATGGGAGATTGTCATTTGGTTTCTCATGAAAAGTAGCTGGGAGCGTTGTATTTAAGGCATGGTCATGCCCTGCCCCTATGGATGCAATGGTAGGCCAGTGATCTTTCACCGGCGCCAAACCGATCCTGGATGTGTTTGCTACTTTCAGTCCATTGGAATTGGTAGATGATGTTTTCACCAAGTCTTTGGCCGTGATTACTGGAGGCGCATCGCCACCATACTTCTCACAATTTGGCAAGCGATGCAGCGAGTGGATTGTGGTTGTATGAGCCAACGTCGGGGCTTCCTGAGTAACAACTACGTGTTTCGGCTGTTCTAGACGACGACCCGGCGTTGATGACCTTGGGCGAACTAGGTCAGATGATAGGTTCCTGTCCTTACCAGGAGAGGCGTCTAATTCGAGCGCGTTTGTAAGTTCGATCGTATCTTGTTTATCCTGCGTTACGGAGGGGGACCTCGAATGGGATGGATGTTGTGATGTAGTCGTATTCTCGCCAAATTCAAGCAATATCCCCATTCGCTTCAGAATTGCCTCAAACTTGTCCAGTAAAGACCCACCATGCTCACCCCCAATACGAAACACCAAGGCGGACAGGTGATGATCGGAGTCCGGGTCGATTCCAAAAGTAGGAAGTACATCGTCGTAAGCCTTGAATAGAACCGCGGCTGGTAGGGGTTTTGGGAAGGGCGATCTATCGAATTCATCTTGTGCTGAGGAAACCACGGAATGGAGGATTGCAATATCTGAGAATCGGATGTGTCAGCGCAAACGCACAAAGTTCGGGGCGAAAAGACAAGCTTCTCACTCCGTACCTTTATTTGAATAATAAGGTTCCTGAGTTAGTTGTGTCTGGTTGGGGCTGCTTTGGCTAGGGCGTTGGGCCAAACTATGGTCTTGACCATTAGTTGAAGACTGAACATTTGCCACTAAAGACATCAGTTTCGACCGACCCGTCACGATGGCTCGCTCGGTGTGATGCTTACTGGAGGCGATTGTTCCTTGTCACAGTTCGTCCATTGTACTAACCACCAGGGATAGATGACGTGTGAATAATTTCAGGACTATGGGGGAAGTCCTGCCTTGTCTGCAGCGCTTTTGAACTGAATTAACTCTTCGGAAATGTCGTGCTTTACTTCGTTCGCGCCATCAGTTAGTCCGCGACGGGGACGCGAAGCAGGGGTGGGAGATTGTCATATCAACTGGCGTAAGTGTATTATGTAAGCAACACTTTGGTCGAAAACAGTGCACAAACTTAAAAGACCCAAGTTTCCTAAGACAGTTTGACGTCTCCTCTTCAGAACAAAGACTTCGCTGCCGCTTGTTTTCCATTCGCTCATATCAATTGAACCGAGTTGATGTCTTGATATCTTGATTCAAAGTAGACCCTGTCTCGCATTTCATGAAACGTTGAACCGAGGAGCACCAACCGTACCCCGTAGAGGGCTTACCATACAGCCCATGCCTCAAGCAGTTGGTCGTTGTCAGCTTCATAGGCTGGCTTCTGCGGCTTCACTGTGCTCAACTCAGGTGCGTTAGAAATCCCTAGCTCTCCCGCGCGTTCATTTAATAACTAGGGCTTATTAGGCTGCTGTTTATGGGAGATGTGTTGTGGCCGATTATAATGCTATGGAGAAAGGGAAATGTGCCAAAGAGTTCATCAAACTTAAGGATTGCTACCTGGTAGGCTGCGACACCTTCAAACATCAATGTCCTAGCTGACACTAGAATGCGCAGAAGGCAGTATCAAAGAAGTAGCAACTTCTTCAAATATATTTTCATTGTTTGCGAGCATTTATTCCTTCAAGTCTTGAATTCTCGTTCCACTACACTATATTTTCTTTCCATGTCTGTTTATTTTTTCTATCTTGATAGCAGGAGAAGCGGGAGGCAGTTGCATAACACGAGTCGACTCCTGCTCTGTTGTATATGCCGCCAAGACGAGTATGACAATATATGAAATGTGGTGCCTTAGATGTTTAATAATCGCAATAGGAACGTGGCCTGTTGCACTTCTTGCTCCTCCTCCACAATTATTGCAGAGGGTGCACCACTCTCCTGCGCCTGTTCAAGGGGTCGTCTTAATGTCTTTTCGAACGTGCTAGATTGAGAGACCAAAACGTCAGCCAATCCCACGCCTTCAGGGTCAGATAAGACTTGATATTCCATCTTGACATCATCTGTGGCCTGAAGCCCAGCCTTTTTCCGAAGCCTCTGTACTCTGTTGATAATCTCCCTTGCCAGACCTTCTTGCGCCAGCTCCGGGTGGATTTCGGAGTCCAGGATGGTAAGAACTTCATTGTCAGAGTTGATCTCCAGATTTTTCGACGTTGCATCCTCCCGCAGCCCGCGTCGCACGACCAGATCTCCTTCCTCTAGTCGAATACCATCTACCAAAATCTCTTTGTTCTGTAAGTATTCTTGGACCTGCTCGCTGGTTAAGCTCGGCAAGGCCGCTTTCACCCGAGCCATGTCTTTCCTCAGTTTCTTACCAAGAACCGGCCAGTCTGCAGTGACACTAAGTTGAACGTTGTAATTTGCCTCATCTCCAGAAAGAACAAGGTCTCGAACATTGAGCTCCTCGGTAATATAATTTTCCAGAGATTTAACATCGTCAAGATATTGAGGATCGTGATGTATGATGACGAGTGTCTTCAGTGGGGTTTTCAGACCGAGGCTTCTTCGTTCTCTGGATACCCTGGCTAATTCAATTACTCGTTGCATTCTCGAGACCCTCCTCTCGACCTCCGAGTTGAATAGCTCTTGCCTGACCTCTGGAAATGGAAGGAAGTGTACGCTTCGAGGGTCTTCTGCTTGCAGCTCTGGGGGAATATGGGGAAGTAGCTTCAGATAAATGGTATCTGACAAGAACGGCGTAAATGGGGCTAACCCTCGACAAAGGGTGTATAGAACCTCGAACAGTGCGTTTAATGCATGTTGTGTATCTTGCAGACCGTTTTCTCCCTTGAGGCGACGGCGGTTGAACCGGATATACCAATTAGTGGTGTTATCAATGAGTTCGAGCAGACGTGGAACAACAGTATATAGTCGATATCCTGTTTTTGTGTTAGGTTTACAAATCTCGTAGCAATATGGGTGGGGGGGTTGGGTTCATACCTCGCATTTCCTCATTAACAAACTCCAGCAGGCTTTGACAACTCGCCAGAATCCAGCGATCCATGACATTTTCATTTTTGGATTCCATATCTGGGTTCCACATATAGTCCACTCCCTCTGCCTTCCTTAGCAGAGCGGTTTGTCCTTCAAAGAACTTGAAACTGTTCCAAAGAGGGAGTAAAACCTTCTGCACCACTTCCTTAACTCCCGACTCTTTAAAACGAAGCGGTTCGGCTCGAACAACTGGTGAGTTAATGAGATAAAGTCGGAGAGCATCTGATCCATACTTATCCATTACAATGGACGGGTCCGGATAGTTTTTCAGTCTCTTTGACATCTTCTTTCCATCCTCCGCAAGTACAATTCCATTCACGACACAATTCTGAAAAGGCGAACAGCCGAACAGGTGCGTTCCAAGTACAAGCAGAGTGTAGAACCATCCCCTTGTTTGATCGAGTCCTTCAGCGATAAAGTCTCCGGGGAAGGACTTCTGAAATTTTTCGACGTTCTCGAACGGATAATGCTGGCTAGCATACGGCATACTACCTGATTCGAACCAACAGTCGAAGACTTCATCGACTCGTCTCAGTGTACCTTTGCCCATTTTGCTTGGGATGGTGATGTGATCAACCTTATCCCTATGCAGATCTGTTAATTTGCCTTGGTAGCCGCTAAGTTCGCGGAGCTCTTCTATGCTCCCGATACAGACCCTTTCTTCCAGGTCATCACTGACCCAAAGAGGAATAGGTGTGCCCCAATATCGGTTTCTCCCAACATTCCAATCCCTAGCATTAGCTATCCAGCTAGCAAAACGACGCTCTTTAACGAAGGAAGGGACCCAGTGGGAGTCTTCTATATTTTTAAGCATATCGGGGATGACTTCAGGAATTCTAATGAACCAGGAAGGCACTGCGCGGTAAATAAGGGGAGTATCCGATCTAGGACACATTGGATATGAATGTCGCAATTGTGACTCGACAACCAAGCGATCGGCAGCTTTCAAGTGCTTGATGATGAGCTTGTCCGCTTGTTTGACATGCATGCCAGCAAAGTCTGGAACCTTTTCAGTAAAGTGGCCAGTATCATCAAGTGGATCTGGCGGAGGCCGTTTTTCACTGATAACTCCAGCGGCAACGGCAACATTATAATCCTCCTCACCAAAGGCGGGCGCTTGATGTACAATTCCAGTACCACTATCTGCTGTGACATAGGTTCCATTGAGAACACGGAAACCACTGTCCTTGAAGTCTTCATAGAAGTAATCAAAAAGTGGTTTGTATTGCCATCCCAGCATGTCTTTACCCTTGACTTTACCTACCACGGAATACTTGGCCTTCTTAGGGTCTTTATACAACGTTGACAGAAGCTGTTCCAGTATCACAAAGATTTTGCCGGATTTCTCGTCATGTATCTTAATGTATTCGAAGTCAGGATGCACAGCGAGACCAGTGTGAGAAGGCAGTGTCCAAGGAGTTGTCGTCCAGGCCAACAGGTGAACATTGGGATCCTCAACCAAGGGGAAAGACACCACTACTGCAGGGTCGGTCACATCTTGGTAATTCTGGTTTGCTTCGAAGTTGCTTAGCGCAGTGGTAAGGACAGTGGAGTAGGGCATGACCCGGTGGCCTTGGTACACCTGCCCCTTCTCGAACAACTGCTTGAAAACCCACCACAGTGACTCCATGAACTTCGGGTCCATTGTCTTGTGGCATGGGTCAGCATACGCCATGTTGCTGACCAGTTTAAGTTTCTCACCTTGTAGTCATTGTCGAAATCTATCCACCGTCCCAATCGTTCGATTGTCAGTCGCCATTCCGAAGCATAGCGCATGACGATGGCACGGCACTCTTCGTTGTACTTTTCGATTCCGAACTTGGTAACGGCTGCCTTTCCGGAGATACCTAGTTTTTTGTCGATTTCGTGTTCGATTGGTAGTCCGTGAGTATCCCAGCCAAACCTACGCTCGACATGATAGCCCTTCATAGACCAGTATCTTGGAATGATGTCTTTGATTGTCGATGCCAATAAATGACCATAGTGAGGTAATCCAGTTGCGAAGGGAGGGCCATCGTAAAACGTATAATGCGGACGGCCGCTGGACAATTCCAGCTATCAACAAACAGAATTAGTATGTTTCATGAGAGGTTATGGAGGCCTATAAAGCGATTTCTTCTCGTACCTGGCGGTGGAATGCGTTGATGGCGCGCCATCGCTCAATTGTGGCTACCTCCTCCTTCGGAAAATCTATAGACATGGCGTCGATATTGTAAATGAAGAATGTTCGGGGTAATTTTAAAAACGCTGGGATGTCCAACACCTTCACCACTTATAGCCCGCCAATTCCCCAGTTTCCGATATTTGGAATCCAAGAGTTCACGAAATGGGCTTGGTGAGGTCAAGACGATGATTTTTTCTCCCGTGAGTCAAGGTGGGGTTGGTAGAGTCATAGCGGGGGAGGAGGGGTCGAGCCGTCAATGTTTTGATGTAATAGTAGTACTACGTGTACTACCTAGGTACGTACCTGTGGCAACCTGGCAACCGGACCTGAAGTGTCTTTTCTTGGAGAGGGGGCAGCCCAGGTTGGCTTTACTACTAAGTACTTACTTAAGGTACTCTACTTACCTTAAGTACTTATACCTACTTAAGTACTTAGTAGATACCCACCTAGCTACCTAGGTACCTTAGGTAGGTACTTAAGTACCTATGTACTTAAGTAGGCTGAGTACTGAGTACCTAGGTACCTACCTAAGGTAGTCAGGCAGACATGAGGACTTCCGGCGCGTCGACCCGTCACCCCACGCGTGGTGGGCTGTTGACATCAGAACATTCAATGTTGTGGCGCCAGATACTTCACTTTAGCAGGCGTTCACTCATCCATTGTTTAATACAGCACAGAGGGACATGGGCAATTCCTTGTTCGCCAAACAACTGACAGCGGTAGACGGCGGAAGCATCGATGTCGTTACGCTGAATAAGTACGAGATACGGATTCCCAACTGAGTCCGACATTAACAACGACGATGTCATTCCTGTTCGGTAGGGCACGATCTCGCGCCGCGGCCGACCTGCCTAGACAGGCCAGAGAGCATGTGCTACGTCTTGAAGGCCCAAACTCTGCAGCCAAGGTACGTTCTTTAGACACTTGTTTTGCCATCTCACTGGCAGACAATTTCCCCGAAGGCTCATTGAACCTCCAAGGCCGAAGAGCTATCGCGGGTTTTAAACCAAATGAAAACTGTCCTACAAGGAACACAAGGTATGTGCGCTTAGTTTTCCCCCGGAGTATGCCTAATGAGAACACCCAAAATTTTGATTTGCAACGGCTAACTTCCTAAATAGAAACGGACAGTTCACCAGAACAGATTTATCAACTTGTAACCGGTCTCATTGACGAAGATTTGCTGTACCTCCTTGCGATTAATCTTTATCGTCTGCCCTTTGAATCGCGAAAGGATACCCAAGTTATATTTTCCTATGTGTTTAGGTTTCGACCAGCATCTGCAGCTCCGAAAAGCGACCCCATCGCCTTGTCGTATGTCGTATGTAACCGGCCACAGGTTCTTGTTGAACTATGCCGAGCCTACGGCTACAAAGAGAGTGCAACTCCAGCTGGGTCAGTCCTACGAGAATTACTTAAGAACGAGGCTGCAGCGGCTGTCATCCTCTATGACGACGGGGATGAGCCTGGCTCCAGTGCCAAGGGGTTGAATGCCATTGATCGCGACCGACCGCAAAGTGGGAGGGGAGTGTTCTGGAGGTTTTTCGATTGGATAGACAAGAGCTCATTTGAGGTAGCAGCCGATGCGTTTACCACATTCAGGGTACGAACTCTACAGTATACATCCATGCTCGTTGACCGACCATCTCCTGACGGTACATGTGATTGACAGATTTCATAGGAACTATTGACCAGGCACAAGGACCTTGTTCCGCGATATCTTTCGGTAAATTTCGACATGTTTTTCGAGAAATACAACGGTACTTTGGTGCAATCCAGCAGCTATGTCACCAAGCGTCAGTCCATCAAACTCCTAGGAGAGATTTTACTGGATCGCTCCAACTATAGCGTCATGACCGCGTATGTTGATCAGGGAGACCACCTCAAAATATGCATGAATCTACTCCGCGACGATCGGAAGATGGTCCAGTATGAGGGTTTTCATGTGTTCAAAGTATTTGTTGCTAATCCACATAAATCTATCGCTGTGCAAAAAATCCTCATTATGAATCGCGAAAAGCTCTTGGCATTTCTATCACACTTCCTCGAGGATCGGACTGACGACGAGCAATTCATCGATGAACGAGAGTTCCTGATTAAGCAGATACGAAACATGCCCCTCAACCCAGTTCCCATACAAAGATGACGTGACAAACGTTGGCAGAGGTGGTGGGAATCTGACCGTTGACAATTTCGCACAATATGACCTGCCGAACCACGGAGGGCTATTTTGGTTTGAGCTGCCGCTACCGGGAAGCTCCCAGCCTGCGAATGCGGGTTTGTGGAGGGGCAATGGCGTGATTGGCTTTGCTGTGGCCCTTCATCATCATTCAGTACCAATACATTACTATTACAGGCGAACACATAAGGAAATACAATCACAATGAAACTATCATCTGAATCTGATACTGTACATACATATCTTGAAGAGTTTAGACGCTCCTATAACGCCCCACTGAGCTTGAAACGCCAATACTACCACCTAGCTGATCCGGACCAATAAGACAATGCTATGAACCGTGGACCAAGAACTTTGCCACTGTTGCACCTCATCGCTGTCTGGACAACAACACATTAACACTTTCACGCGCGTTCTGTGTTGCCCAAACGCTGTTTGCACCTCCACGCCTCCATTCATCAGCCGCTAGAGCATCACCTCCGCCTTTGGTAGCGTCCCCAAGAATTACCTCCAGGTCTCGTCTTTGGGAACTAAGCCAGCTCTTGACAAAGGTTGCGGGGTCTTCGCTCAGGGACGAAAAGAACGAATGCTTGGCTTTTGAGACTGCGATGGCTTGTATCAAACGAGCCAGTTGATCATCAAGCACTGTAACATCCTTCAACATCGATGCATATTGTGAATTATTGATCAGAGGTTGTAGTGTATTGCGTAAAGGATCGTCGACAAGAACTTGTACATCGTAGACTGTAGCATGCGGATCTTTATGGAAGTCCTCGTCGACGCGAATCGTATATGGCAAACTGACTGGTGGTAGCGGCCGAAGGTGGTGAGTCACATAATCATTCAACATTGGGATGTAGCCGATATCGCCTCTTCCGACAACCTAACGACGTAAAGATCAATAAATGGCAATCGGATATAATAGGCTAATAGTCTCACCTTTCTCAAGAGTTCATCGCAGCGGAAGTTCCTTTTTTCTTCATCCTCTTGAAGGTTCCAAAATCTGATGTACTCCCATAGGGCTGCGACTGCCTCTTGCAGTGTCGCCTCAGACATGTCAACAACCTCAGCTAATTCGGGGCTTAGTTGATGCCGTTCAGGAGACTCATGCCGGTGCAAGTGAATCATGACGTTGATGTTTTCATCACCGTTTCTCTTGAACGTGAGCTCATCGAAATCAGAGGCGGAGGCTGTGCTACTCCCAGATTGAGTTTTTGACGTAGATTCTGGTTTTTTCCATTCAACATTCTGTGCTCCTCCGTTCCGAAAGCGAGAGGAATCGAAGTCAACAGATAGTGACTTGAAGAAATGAGAGAACCGATAGGTCGCAGAAGCTGTGGAAGCTGTGGAGCTGGTTTGATTCTCTTGGGATTTATCTGCCACCTCTCTGTTATGTGACAAAGCATTTGATGTCATCTTCCCATCGCCGACGCCTGGTTGCCTATTGCCGTGTTCGTCGTGATCTAGCAAACGACCTTCAATCTTGACGCGAAATGATGCTTCCATATTGGATGTGAAATCAAAAGTGTCAACATTTAGCCCAGCGCCCTGCCAAGATTGATCTTCAACCGTATTGCTAATCCATATTCGAAGTGTTTTGGAGAGCTGAAAGTCCTGTTAGCAAGGTGTGGGTGGACACAAAGTATGGAATCAGCCTTTTGAACATGGTATTTTCTATCACATACCTTGTTGTTATTTCGGTTACATGCCTCGGAGACATCAAGACGTTTGCGAGTTATCGTAGCGTCAAGAGTTCTTTCAACATCTCTCAGTGCTTTATATCTCTGAACCGCTTCTTGGTTGACGATGCTGTCTTCTACTCCCTCGGGAATGTTCTTATCGGTAGGCTTGCGGCTTCGGCGTCTCGCAAGCTCGTGGGCGTGAGCTTGCGCTTGCTGTTGCTGGGCAATCTGGGCTTGCGTTAATGGCACAGAGGGATGGGGACCAGACGACATCATTGGCCCTAACAGAGGTTAGTCGTTCGCATTTTGGCGGCAAGGGTCGGAAGTGCGCGCTCTTACCTATCCCTCCCCGACGCTGATTTGCAGCATGAGGAGAGCGTTGGGGGACTTGCTGTGCGTAGTTGCGATATTGGGGCTGCATTGTGACGTCGGGTTGGTGAATTACCACTAGATATCCAATGGTCGTACAATAATACTGTTTCGTTGCAATGACTTCTGAGCGTGTCTGCATCGCGAATGATTTGAGCCCCACGTGATCCATCACATGACCAAGCACAATGCTAACAAATTCCAACAATGGTGAAAAGGTAACATTTTTTCTACGCAAGCTGTAATTATTAATTATGGCTACGAGACTGCAAGTACTCTGTGAAAGAGTTATGAAGAGAAACCTGCGAGTCATCGGTTTACATGCGATGTATAATGATTAGATACCGCGAATTTTGCTTCGTTTTACTTGGAGCATAATCATTGGTAAAGGAAACTTGCCTACCCAGTATATACTACAGATGCAGTAATGAACAGGCTTTCAAAGGAATGTACACCGCAAAATTCTCGCCCATAAAAAGTTTATCTTTTCTCCCATCCTCCCTTTACTTCCCCGCTCGCGCCCCGGCTCTGGTCCCCTACTGATGATTAGATACTTAGCTCAAGGTAAACATGAGACGACGGCAGAATTGCGCGAACCTACTGGAACTACTCATTTTAGCGAGAGTAGTAGTATGATTTTCTCTATGAGCAACGAATTTCAGTCCCGTAATCAAGGGGAAACAATGACTCGAATATTCCTGTCTAAATGCTAAGACTCATTCTAATCCACTTCTTCAAGGAAACAGCGGACCATGAAATCTGATATCATATGGACAAGTATTTACCATGCTTAGTTGCGTGTGAGCATTTTCCTGTATGTACGGACCAATCCCCTTGACTTGTCTTAAAACAAGTAGGGAAAGACCGAAGACAGAGAACACGGCCGCCGACCCATACTAATACGAACAATGATAGAAAAGAATACCTTATTTGTACGCCTCGCTGACAATGCCATGATTATGTCTACTCTTCGGACAGTAAATGATAAGACCGAATGTGTAACTGCTCAAATGACCAAAAAAGAGGACAAGACAACTGATGACAAGACCAAGGATGGCAGTAGTTATTGTACAACTGCGGATTGGAAACTTTAAAATGCACACCGCGAATCAACCAAGCCTAAAATGCAGACCCCAATCCGTTTCGAGACTGTCTTTTGCTGAATCGGTTTCGTTTCGGTGTGAAATCATCGTGGCTAGGTTGGGTTTTACTCAAATGATTGCGCCCGCCTCGGTCATGAGTAGTATGGTTATCCGCATGTTGGACTCTACTACCCAAGGTGCTAGACGGGCTAGATACAGTCGAGGACATGTCCCCGAATGGGCCATCATTGCGTTGAGCATTTGCACTTTGGGACAAAGCCATATCTTTTGCTTTGTCGAGGCATTCGACCCACTCCTCCGCTGACGGTCGCTCTTCGTCACTGTTTATAGAGGGCTTGCTTTCTTCAAATGTATAGTGATAGCCGGCCTACGGGACGTGTCAATAACGAAACAGGCAGTAGGGGAATGAAAAAACTCACCGTATCAACACACCATACGAGTTGCCCCTTTGCGTCCCGTTGTGTTCTCCAGCATGAATCCGAAGCTAGCAGTGATAATTCTTGCTTTGCCCTCTTCTCCTCGCCCCCTGCAGGAGCCAACACAATGCGACCGCTTGAGGTCACCATTACAAGGCGCTGCCTCTTTTTGGTTGTACTGCCTCCAAAGAAACGTGATAGTTTCTTATGTCCCTCATCGGATCCTTTGCGATGTATACTGTTCGGAAGTGGCGAGGAAACAACCATTAGATCTCCTAATTTCAATATTCGCTCATTGTTCTTTGTTAACACCGGTGACCATTCTATGTCAAGTTGTGTAGGCGGAGGAAGTTCTGTAATAATTCTAGCCGGACGATTCCCTCCACCCGTGGTAGCAGTTTGTGAATGTGGCATAGATCTAGGAAGAGATGCATTGCTGCTTGATGGCCCAGCACCAGAGAAGCCATTTAATTGAATGATATTTGGCTCCTGAGCGGGTGGGACATACGGTCGTAGCCTCGGCGCTTTTGCTCGCCATAAACTTTTTCCAAACTGCTGTCCATCAAAAAACTCATGGTTCTTGATATGCTCTATCGTCAACCTTCTTGCCGGATCCAAGACTAGGCACCTCTCAACAAGATCACGCGCTGGAATTGGAAATCCCGGTGGAAAGTCGTACTCAAGGTTAACAATCTTCTGAAAAGTAAGATACTCGCTGCCTGCCTTGAACGGCGGCCTGCCTGCAAATAGTTGGTAAATGATGCATCCAAAAGCCCATAGATCGCTAGCCTTCCCTGCGCTTTTATGTGTAAGCAGCTCAGGGCTAACGTACTCTGCTGTGCCGACAAAGGATGCAGCACGGCGGTCTTCCTCGGCATCCCGTAGCGGCCGACCTTGTATATCGCTGCGATTAACAGAGCCCGTGTCGTTGCTTTCCTGAGGGTCGCCGAGAAGCTTTGCAGTACCGAAATCGGTGATCTTGACATGCATCTGGTCATCCAACAACACGTTCTCAGGCTTCAGATCGCGATGAATCACCCCGCGAGAATGCATGTAGTCAATAGCGTCCAGTATTTGTGCGCCATAAAACCTGACGCAATCCACATCAAACGTTCCAGTCTTTTTCAATACCCCTAGCAATTCTCCGCCATTGCACAGATCAAGTACATAGTATAGCGAGGTTTCGTCTTGAAATGTGTAATAGAGCCGCACGATCCCGGGATGCTCCGTCAAACGGTTGAGGGTATTCTTTTCAATGTTCACATATTTGATCTTCTTCTCCTTGATTATATGCCTCTTTTCGAGGACTTTGATAGCATACTCTTTCAGAGTCTGCCGGTCGGTGGCCAAGTATACTGTGCTGTACGAGCCCTCCCCCAAGATGCGGCCGAAGGAAAAGTCTCGAACGCCCTTTTTGATTTGTCGGACGATCATGCGGCCGTTGCTGTCCACTTCACGGCGAATACCGACAGCTGCACCCCGATCCTTCCAGTCCTCGCTGGATTGATGCGATGATCCTTGATCTATTGCTACTCGGCTCAACGCAGAGCTGGGCGAGGTGGAGAAGTGATTCCCCAAACTCCTTGAGCTTTCGCGCATCGGAACTCCGTATCCGGATGAGATTTGTGTCTGTTCTTTTTGTATCGATGGAGGGATGCGTTGGTTGTCTAGCAGACTATCACCTCGAGCTGAAGCACCTGTTGAGGGGTCATCCATACCAAGTAAGGGAATGGAAATGCTAGAGCTTGGCCGTCCAATTTCGATGGCTTGTTCCTTATTATGGAGACGACTATACTCTTCCGGTCCTGTCTGCATTGTATCGGTATCATGGTCGGCGTCGTTTGTACCCGAGATTCTCAAATTTGGTTCGTGAGCGTTTAGGCCAGAGGCAGGGAGTGCACCATTGCTGGCCTCATCGGGGTTGGCTATTCGCAGTCCGCCAAGAGCCCGAGAGAGACTTAAGTCTCCATTCATGGTGAGTTGTGTCAGAGCCTCTAGCCTGGTCCTCTTGAATTAAACGAGGACGCTTTCCAGGTGAGTTGGAAGGGAATCTGGTGACGGGTCTTGGTGACGTGTGTCTGCAGTACTTCGAGCGTCGGAGCGACTTGCTTGTTGCCTTACCTAATGAGGCTGGTGCGCGGCAAAGCGCGAGGCTCAGTTGTCCCATCGCACCTGGCAACCCCTCTGCGAATCACATTGCCGCGTTGTGTGACTACGTTCCATGGCATTATAGAAGGAAATCCACGAACGGCGAGTCCACTGCATTCTAGGATCAATCCCTTGAAGAAACCCATGGCTTTCGGTGCAGGAGATGCTGCCGGCTTTTCTCAGCTGGTTTCAAATATAGGTATAGCTAGCGTAAGACACCTACAATGCACGCCTTCTACCTGTGGCTAATGACTGACATGGCAAAGGTGATGCTTTAGAGAGAAGCTACATCAAGCTTTGGGTTCCTTGCTACTGCGTCCTGAATTCCATGCATTTGTATCTTTCAACATGCGGCGATGCTGTTAGTTTTCCAGGGCTGTGACTCAGTGCCTAATGCCGACGTCTGTTATAGTTGCAAGTGTTCTCATCTAGCAGTTCTTCTTGCATGCATATAAAATAAAGGTGAATCTGATTTAGGCTAAAAATACATCTCGCAAAAATTATTGCGATACTTTCGCTGGAAAAACGAGCGAAAGGCCATGCTAATACCCAGGACACAAGGTGAAGCTCTCGTCATTAATCCATTACCATCGCCGAATCTGGGACATTACTCTGTCGGTCGCCTCCTGCCATGAGACCAAGCTCTGGGCCCTCAAAGCTCGGTGGGGATAGCTGTAAGTTTTGGAGTGCTCCCTCAGCCGTTCGGCTAACCAACCGACCCTGACGCAGATTCTCGGTGAAAAGGTAGTAGCCATCGGATGCTTCGACGAGATAGGATTGGAGGCCTTTGCTCTCTAAACAAATACTGACTTTCGATAATGCAAAGTTGTTTTCGATAAACCTGGCCCAGCCCCGGGCAGCAGCTTGGATATGTTCCTCACTACTCAATTTTCTCCAGCCAATACCAAGATGAATCGTAAAGTTGTCGATCCTCAAGGTGTCGTCACCAACAGGTCTTTGGTGGCAAGAATTCGAGGACGTTGGTGATATGGTGGTTCTTTGCAGTGATGCCTGGCATAGATCATAATCTAGACGTTGTGACTTGTGGCTCCGTATTTTATGTTGACTAGCTTCGTTTCGGCATCTCGCTTCGTGTTCTGGAGCATTCTTCTCTTCCAACCACGTGCCGGATTGGTTAGAAGCATCCGCGACAAAGCCTTTGTCAGGCTTTATCGAAATCATCTGTTCGCCGTATACCCTATATTCCTGGGAACCTCGGGTTACTACGTCTTGCGAATCCGGTTCTAGGTTTATCGATGCCTCATCACGAGAGCGTTTCCGTCCCGCAGATCGTACGGGGGGAATTAGGGCTGACGGTGCAGTGTTGAGTGACATTGGCAACGGGTGATATCGCCCAAAGGTGCCTGCAGAGAGCTGTGTCTGATAGTGCGGCTGCGGGGGGATTGCAAGTACTGGGGAAGCGGTAGAGTATTGTCGGGCGAAATTGGCCATAATTGGTGAAGGGTTAGGCAAGAAGACGTGATCTTGGTGAAGCTGGAGCTGCTAATGTTAATATCAGTACGCAAAACGTTTGAACAAACCGCAAAAATAGCTTGATATTGCTGAGGCGCGTAGTTCGGATTCAATGTGTGGTAGACCAAGTAATTTGAAAACCAAAGAACAGGCAGAAAGGTGTGTCGACGGCGAGAGGATGGACGCCGCTGAAGAATTCCAAGGCAATCAAATTGCTCAATATTCGATTTTATAGTGCAAAGAATCTTCTAAGAAATATAGAGACGTCATATAGTTTCTTTGACTGGTCAAAGTTGTGCGCAATGGACGCGCAGGAACTGGTGGTTGGGTGTACAGACAATTGGTCTTGGTGAGGATGCAGGAGGGAGGTTACTGCGCAACGCTGCGTTGCAACTGGGGCTTGTTAAAGAACTTGAGGATGTACAATCCTAACCAGCCAGTGAAAAGCCATGGCAGAACGGGTCGCCAGACCTCAGCGGGTTGATGTGATTTCATTCGTCCGTTTTCGTGGATGATGGTCTGGACTACACTTGGCAGTAGTACCTGATGGAACAGTAAGGATTGACGTGCTTAGCGGGCACCGATAAAGTGTCGTGGTTGGCTGATTTCCTCGACTTGGAAGCTCACAGGGCTTAGTCATAAGTGCTAGCGCGACTCTGTGGGTCAGGCTGACACCTGCCGAGGTACCGGATGAGTCGTCTTTGGGAGACCCGGTATGAGGTACACACATAGAAGATACCTCGTAGGAACTAGTCGAATACTCTTTTTTCTTTTTCCTTTTTTTCTTCTTGTTGCAAAAACCAGGGGTACTCGGTCGTTCCTGGGGTGGGTACTGGAGTTATTGGCTGGGGATGATGGAGCCACGGGAATGAACTCAGTCAAGTCAGTTTAATGATCCAGAGTCTGATAAATTAAGTACCTAGGTAGTAGGTAGGTACCTAGGTAGTCAGGCCAGGTTGGAGTGACAGGATCTTCCAGCATCCGCTGACTTGGTAAATAATTTGATCAAATAGCCCTGCCAGTGTGCTCCTCTAAGAAAACCTACCTTCCCTCCAACTACCTACGTTAGGAGCAGAGAGCATTGATGGGCTTGTTGTCACGTCGATCAACAGCCTCCAAATCTAGTGTATTAAGTACCTGGGGTAACACGAAGGTAGCCAGGCTGCGGAGCTTCGATCTTGGCTAGCGATGGTTGGGACACTCTGGTTGGTGGGTGACAGACTCCTGACCCATAAGACCCGACTCATCCAGGTTGCTCACTTGAGCACATACTCCCCATGATGACGACCTGGTCAACTCCATAGAGCCTCTCTCAATTCATTATTGTTCTGTCACGCATAGATTTTTGTTGTATACTTCAGCACTGGACATCGAGTCCACGAGTAGCGTATCTCGATACCCTTGGTCATCATCTTACTCACGACGACCTGACCTCGGCTGCACCAGACTTGGCTATACGCAACATTCTATTCAACCTTGGCTGCTGGACACTCGTCCTCTTGATACCACCGCCATGACTAAAGTCAGCCAGCTATTTTTGTTGGCGGACCACATCAAGCTTTCACTCCTAGAGCGCCAGCGTGCGACCAGTCTTCATTTGGACAGTGACAGTCAAGATGGACATATATCCCGGTCGCTGGATCAGTTCCGTTCAGGTCTCGCGTCTCTTGAACAAGAGCAGTCTCAACATGAGCAAGAAAGGGATACTGAGTAAGATTCCGACACCCCGGGTAAGGTAGGTGAAGTTTGCCTCTGTGCTAACTCAGTTATTGTTTCTCACCAGGTCGGCGAACTCTCTAGCGACTCTGCGTCGGCAGCTGGAGGACTTGACGGCTCAGTTCCACGGCTTTACCAGCGCTTCCATAGAACACACTCTCACCGTGCCAAACTCAAATGAGTTAGCAGAAGACTTTTCCCATGCATCCTCTCGAGGAGCAAAAACCGTTCGCTTCAGTGATTCTCCATTGGCGCCAACAGAAGAGCCGCTAGGACCGTACCGAGACGACCCAGCGATAGATTCGGCCGGATATCGTGATCAAGCTGCTGAAATGACAAATAAACAGTTGCATCAGTACCACTCGCAGATTCTAGATGAACAAGATGAACAACTCGACCGCCTGGGAGAGTCGATCGGTCGTCAAAGAGATATCAGTATTCAAATCGGAGACGAATTGGACAGTCATGTGGCAATATTGGATGAAATGGATACCACTGTTGACCGTTATCAAGGCCGTTTAGACCGAGCTAAAGGCGCACTAGGAAAAGTAGCGAAGGGAGCTGGAGAAAATAAGCAGATGACTGCCATAGTCGTGCTCATCATCATCTTGATATTATTAATTGCGATTTTGAAATAGAGAACTGGCCGATCCGACTCCGCTACTTGCTACTTGCTAAGAACAAGCTGCTTCGCCTGTATGCTGTGGTATTTGGGTGGGTTCTGAATGTTCGTGGGTTTTGAGTTCGAGTCCGTTGCATTGTGCGTCGGTGCGTTGTTTGCCACTTCCTCCCTTCCCCCCTTTTATTTTGTTACATAGTCCACCATAGCCCTACCCACGGCCAGGCATAGCTGCAATTCGACACCCGTTGTTAGTTGACATTACTTAGTAGTTTCGGGATACATATTCCCTTTGTTGAACCACTTCTCTGATCTATTGCCGTTTCATGTTCTCAAAATCCGGACAGGGTTCAGACCACACAGCACAAAGCTAGAGTGCAACCTAAGAGTGTCAACGAATCACATCCCCCTCCTTTATGATTCCTTGCAAATCCTCGAGAATATCGCTGCCACCAAACATCCTAGACCGGGTCACTGCTCTACTTCCTTCCGTTGACCAGACTTCATGAAACTTAACGGTTTTATCGCTGGACGCAACGATGATACACTCATTAACAGCGCTCGGGTTTCTATTGGATGCCTTCGATTCTTTTAGAATACAAGGGTAGGGAACGGCATGGAGAGCGCGTAAATCATCATCCCAAGGGATGGCTGCAATTTGCGAACAGTCGGGCCAGCTAAATACAGCAACCCTGTATGGGTGCTCTGGGTGAGTATAACCGAATGTGGCGGCTATTTCTCGTTTTGTATTTGACCAAATTAGAGATGTGACCTGGGCTGCGACGGAAATGGTGGCAAGCGATGATCCAGAAACTGTGTGGAAGAAGTGTATGCACTTGTCATTCGAGCCGCCGCCTGTAGCCACCAGTTCCTGAAGCCATGGACAGAATGCAATAGCCTTAACAGCTGCTTGATGAGTCCAAACCTGACTCTGACATCCGGTAAGAAGGTTTCGAACATTCGTTTGTGCGGTTATAGGCATCCTAAGGGATCCTCCAACAACTGTGGGAAAGGACCCTTGACCATTTTCCCTGCCAAGAGAGGATGGCGAGACGCTAGGAGTCGTCTGCATCTGAATCAAAGTGTCGACGATGCTGCTAGGGTACGGACTGTATGCGTCGTGATCATCTGGGTGCAAACCAAGATGTTGAGGCGCTAGGACTTCGTTCACGTCAAGAAGAGAACACAGGTTATCGTTGGCCCCCGAAGCGAACAAATCTCCATTTGGCGACCATGCTAGACCGCAAATTTGCTGGCTGTGTATCGAAATTCGGGTTACCAGGGATATCGAGCCAGGCCAATTATCACTTATGTTTTCTGATGCCATTGGCCACTCAACTAAGTAATAATACAAATCTCCGCGTTCATCTCCCACAACAAGGTCTTCTGTTGTTACCAGAGTATTTGGGTTGAGAGGATTGCTAGAAAATCGCAATGTCGAACAAGGGCGCCAACTGAGACAAGCGACTGAATATGATTGTTGTATTTCAAACCGAGGAGTTGTTTCCAGGAGTGACATCACGATGAATGTTCCGTTTGATCTTCCGGCTGCAAATAAATTCTTGTTACCTTCCACGGAAGAGAATGATATCGATGTGAGCCACGTCCCATCTTGCTGAGAGCCATTGACGGAACGAACTCCTTCCTTATCGGACCACGTATATATGATGTTACCCAGACCTATAGCAAGGGTTTGACAACTGGATGAATACGCAAGAACTGAGCAGTAAAAGTCGTCTCGCAAATTAGGAGCATCTAGAACTCTGTAAAAGCAGATTAGCCAAGCCGACAGTCACAAGCCACGATGGCAGGGCACTAGTACTTGAATGGTGCTACGGGAAGAGATCTTGTACTGCCTCGCGAGGCATTGACTAAGTGCACGTTAGCTCAGGGCAAATAGAATTGTAATACTTGGAGTTTACGGGATCCTAGAGCGCTAGAGTTCCCAGGAAGCGTGGCTTCTTTCGATCTACCAGAGAATGTGCCCATTGCGGAATCACCCAAAGGGATTGCGGAAGAAGCACTTGAAGGCTCCAGATTGAAATCTAGGATTTTGCGGAAGAAATTGATGTTGAGAGCAACACCAAGGCTGTTTTGAATTCTCTCGTGTTCGGATTTCTGACGTCTTCCCGCGAACGGTCGCTTGAGAGACTGTGCATGAGCATTTGTTGGCCTGTGAACTAGGCTGCCCTCCGTACTTGACTCGGATACAATTTGTGAATAAGGCCAGAGATCGGGTGGTAATGTGAGACCATGTCCAAATAAAGGGAAGACCCGTTGGAAGTGTCCTTGATTGTACTTTTTCAGCCCCTTCAGATATCCGAAAGACAGGGTTGTGGTAATCTTACCCGTTCGACTGCTGGTGCCGATATCTGGAGATGGCTGAAAGCTAAGCAGTGAATACACTATTGACAGTGTTTGGTGTAGATGAAAGCTTCTCAACACCGGACAAACGCCAGCTCTCATTGCCCTCTCTGTCCGAGACAGCGTGTCTGGCTCTTTATTGGTTCGGTATCGTTCTGAACATGGAGTCGAATAGTTTCTGATCGGAACAAATCGGTCGACTCTCGCAAACGTTAGCCCAGAGTTGAAAAATTGTCTTCTAAAAACCTTGCATTCTATTTCCCTGTCGACACGTTTAATAGCTGGTGACCATTTGAGTGTCAAGGAATGTTTGTGCAAGGTGGGATGCGAAGCGTTGCTTTGGACGGTTTCGCTTGCCCTGGATGAAGCTTGTGCCCTCGAGTTAGTGCTATTTGATGCATTATCGTGTCCAATTCGAGATGTAACTCTACCGTGTCGATTCAGATGCCGTGAGCCACGCAGAGCAGGCAGGAGTTCCCTGCTGTCCAGTCTAAATAATGAACTAGATGGAGAGCCGACGCCAGTAGAGATGCTGGTGTTAAGTGATAAGTTTGCCGTAATCTCTCCGACGGCCTCACTTGAGGAGTTCAAACTGCCTGCATCATCTGCATTTATGGATCGGTAACGCGCAGCCAGTGCATCGTTCTGACTTGATTGCATTTCTGGCGATGATCCTGAGGTCTCGGTTCGAAGTAACAAGTTAGCTCGCCACAACTTGAATCTATACTGTCAGGTAGAGAGATAGCACAGCGTTCTCGATATATCACCAATGAAGAACGTGGTATGCTGACTAGAGCGTCCCGATAGCGAGCCAGAAATAGCACCATGCAGTTGACCAGGCCTGGAACTCTGAACAGCTAGGGGGATACAAGTGCCGATATCACAAATCTCAATTGTGCAACAAGCATACAAAGTCTTTTACTGGATACAGGTAAAAATAAATAATTGCGTTGCTGTAGGAGAGAAGAGGAAGTACTACTGTACGAGTGACGCAGGCCTAAAAACAATTCATTTTCACGGGCTGAAAGCTACCTGCTTTGATGTGGCGGCGTCTGGTCAGGTTGCTGATCAATTGATCGGTCTTGCCAGTTTGAGTATGAACTTGCGTGTTGAAGTCCGGTGCTGCCTACGTGCCTGCATCTAAGTAAAGTACCTAGGTACCTACCTACCTAGTAGTAGTTGCATGTAGTGCTCAGAGACCAGTCAATACTTTGATGCCCCATGTGTTTGTATTGTTGGGAAAGGCACAAGATATCCAATTGTTTCCAGGGCTGAACAATCGAGCGTATTTAAGTAGTCAAGCATAGCCGCACTGTCCTCCCAACTCTTTGAGTATACTCACTAGGAGCATCGACATCTTGATGAGGAGCACCATAATTCGCAATTGCATTGCATCACGCTTTTCAAAACTTTCGGTCACAGGTAAATCTAAACAGCCTTGGGGGAGGTAGAGCGCTGAGAACCTTGTAACCTTGTTCAGCAAGTGACGGGAGTTAGAACCACGGCTATCTGCAGGGCCGATATATATGAAAGTAAAAAATGATTCAGTAAAGCACCGTCTTGGAAACGGCCAAGCATCTATGTACACAGCCTACCGAGGTAGCTAAGACGATGGTTATTTACGAGTATGAAGGGCATATATATACGACGAATTCAGCAGGACCACCCCAGCCAAACTTGGCATGACTCATGCTCAACATTTAATACCATCCTTATCCTACTGGCCAAGAGAGACGGATGCAAGATGGACCCGCAATGATGATAGATGGCACTGAAAATATCACCAGTGTGCTGAGCAAATGGAAAGAGAGAGACAAGGGCCTATGGCCCAGGGTCGTCGGTTATGACACACAAGTCGGCATAAAACTGACCCTAGAAATTGCTTGCGGTGCTGACCCGATTTGTGTGTTGAAAGCTGGCTAGAACTAAGCCATCTGCTTCCTCATATTGTCATATTTGGAGTCAGGGTAGTTGAGTAGATTCTCAGTGGCGTCCGGTTCACCAAGTTTGTTGCTACTAGTCCCAATGAGTGAGTCGGGCCCTTTGCGGTCAGCAGATGCCTCCCAAAACATGCTGCCCCCTAATCCCTTGCTCTTGAGGTAGGTAACCTTTTCTTTGGTAATATCAGGGGTATCATAGGAAATAAGTTCTTGGGTGCGGTTATCGTAGCTGTAGTAACCCTTTGCCACGTCATCATATATAACCGTCGCGCCGGCTTTGGGAAGAACCTTGTAATCCCAGACTCCATTCTCCCAGCTGCCGTCGCCAACACCAGAGAATAGCTTTCCAATTCCATTGGTCTTCTGGAATGATTTTCCATAAATTGGCATGCCAAGAACGATCTTGCTGGCCGGAACACCGCCTTTAATGTAATCATTGACAGCATCATCCGTGTTGAATGGTGTAGCATTAAGGTTGCCCGGATTGGCGTAAAGATTTGCGTTGTGTGCGCTGGAGTTGCTCCATGAACCAGAAAAGTCATAGGCCATCAAATTGATATAATCCAACACCTTTCCGAGGTCGCCAAGGTGCAACTTATTATAGTTGGCAGGGCCAGCCGGAGCGGCAATCGATAGCTGAAAATGGTATCCCTGAGCAAACTTTGCCGCGTATGCGTCGAGTTCATCCCGAACGGCTTGAAGAAGAAGAACCATGTTTGTGGCTTGAACATCGTCGGCAGGGTATTCCCAATCAACGTCAATGCCATCAAAGCCCCAGTCTTTCATAATAGTGACCGCCGACTTCGCAAAGTTGCTTCGAGTGGCTGCCGTCGAGGCCGCGGCTGGGAAGTTCGTTGACCACGTCCACCCTCCAATAGACAACATCGTCTTCATATTACGGTTCGCTTTCTTGAGGAGATATAATTGCTTGACACAGCCATAGACATTGTTACCGACATCATTCCAAGCTTTGAACCCCAAATTAGCCACACAATTCATTCTCAAGCCACGTGAGCATGGGCTTTTAGCCCCTAAATTGGAGGAACTTACAGTCATTTGGGTAGTGCTTGTCTGTGTCAGCCCAAGAATCTCCAGTGTAACTGCAGGGAGTCAGTCAGCCTGATCTCAAGACCAATCAGAATGCCTACATTTTATGAGGTGAGCTTACACGGTGCCGTTATTTGAAAGGTTCAAGAACGAGTACAGAACATGGGATATCTGAGAAGCGGGAAGGTCGGCTGGCTGATAGTTTCGACCGTATATTCCCCTGTCTACTGGTTAGTATCCGACCATAGCATGTCTGATTGCTCTTTGGAATAAATGGCATGTGAGCAAGGATAGCAACAAGATGGACCGGGAAGAAATTACCAATTGGTGAAGTAGACCGCGTTGACGTAACCACCGGCATGTTTTCCGATGACAGTATCAGGAGCTGATACAGGGGTGGCAAGACCGAGAGTGGCCTGCAGAGTGGCGATGATTGCCAGTGACTGAGCAAATAACGACGGCATTTCGTTGACCCGAGTTTATCTCTGTACTGTAATTTGAATAGAAGTGCTTGTCGA
This sequence comes from Metarhizium brunneum, assembly GCF_013426205.1. Classification (NCBI taxonomy): domain Eukaryota; kingdom Fungi; phylum Ascomycota; class Sordariomycetes; order Hypocreales; family Clavicipitaceae; genus Metarhizium; species Metarhizium brunneum. The sequence continues at coordinate 2,062,146 of NC_089425.1, read as the reverse complement.
ATTGATGAAAGAGCCACCAGGGCCGGGTAGAAAAGGGGGGGGGATATGTAGGGAGTGATGTAGTGGTAGCGTGTCTTCCGTAGAACTACCTCGAAGGAATGTGGCCCCTATTTATACAAGACCACGACGACGTTGGCTTCGCAGGTATTCGGTAGTTGATAAGGAAATTGTCTACATGGGTAGCATGGTTGAGGCGAAGAAAGGCTTGCCGTCTCATCTAGCATGGAAGACCATTAGGCAGGTTAGAGAGTGGTGGGAACATGCCACTCATCCATTTCCTTAGCATACCACTGGTTACTGGGCAATGCTGATCTCGTGATAGTCTTGACTGGGATAGGAGGCCTACCTGGCTGGTAGGCTCGCCCTGGGCTGAGACAGTACTCATCATTCGGCTCGGCAACGTTGCTGATGCGCTCAATTGAAAAATACCGACTCACTAATTGACCACACGTAGCCTATTCGTGGCTACCTGAGTAGTTGGTGCAGTCCATAAAAGGATACTTCTCTCATTTCCGTACAGCCATTTGCAGCTGGGAGCATCGCAGCAAGCGCTCCACCTTGGCACGTTTGGCGATGAACAGGACGACGCATGAGCAATGGACAGGAAGTGACAAGATGTCAAAAGTACGCACTACACCCCAGTAACCAAGTTCCGTGCTCCATGCATGTGTGCAAAAACCTCACATGAGACGGTAAAGATGGTGGGGGAGGTTCCAGAGGGCGGGTTGTGAAGCTGTGCAGAAACTACAAAGCCCACATGAAGTCTGAAGCTTGCGCATGCTGGTATTGACGGAACATGGGCTGGTTGAAGATGATTTCAAGTCTCGCACCAGATTCAGCGCCAGTGGCCCCCACCCTAGGTTCAATTTTGTATCTGGGATGAGAAGGAGCTATCACGGCGTCCTGCTGCTGGTGGTCAGAACTACCATTCGCCCATATTAAAGAATGACTGGGGAACGTCGTCGTTATCTCTTTAGCTGCCCAATGGCTCGTGGGGCTTCCTCTGCCATGTAGTTTTCTTAGGTAACCGAGTCTTCATGAGCCATTGGGCAGCTAAAGAGATAGACCTGGTTTACTGTAGTGGAGCCGCACGCCCCTTTTGTTAGGGACGCTTCTCACCAAGTGCAATCATCATGGGATGTTATCTGTATGTAGTAATCGAGCGCTTAATTCCGTCATCTTCAGAGCTTCGTATCATCCAACTGTCTAGGCAGGTAGGTAGAATCCGAAAGCGTCCACTCATTTGCTAGGTATGTCTGGTCTGGTCTGGTGACCAGTCAATACCAACCTTGGTAGTTGGGGGCTCTGAGAACCACGGGACAAATATGAACCTTGCATCAAATCACCCAACCCTCCCGCGTGCCACCACCTAATCTTATCTTTGGTCCCCATCTGACCCCCGCCCTGGAACCTGTCCGGACCTCTGTATTAGAGCCTTGAACCCGGATGACAGTCCTTCAATAGCCAGAAAACCGCCGCATGAATTAATTTAATGAGCTAGCACATGCAGGTCTGGCGACTAGTGCCAATGGGTTGCTGTCATGTCCCATGTGTGCTCAACGGCCATCTGCTTTATGCGTGCCCCTTCCGCTCCTAGCTAGACCTTTCTTAAAGGATCGGTTTTGGATGCCACCGCCAGAGAAACCGGCATGTTGCCAATGTGTGCTTTCGAAGCCAACCAGCTTAGCCGATATTTGTTTATTGTCTCCTTACTAATGTGGCAAGTAGTCAAGAAACTGCAGCATACAATACATAACCGACCGCCATTTCTCATGCTGCCTAAGTACCTAGGTATGTAGTATGTGCATTACTTCTCTTTTACTCCCCGGCCCTCGGTGGGCCTCTGCTTCTTCTACTGCTTCAGCATGAGCCAGTGTTTGGGAAATAGCTACCTAGGTATGTAAGCAATAAATGTAAACTACCGTCCCCTGGACATAGAGAAGGGACGTGGAAATAACGAGAGTAGCATGAGTTCTAACTCTAGCTTGAATATTGAGTAAATGGGAAAGGGCTTCCCGTATTTGGTGCTTTAAATGCTACTGATACAATGCATTTTGTTGGGAGCTTGGCGACGGGAAACTCTTCCCAAGCACCCTACGCCGAAGGAATTGGTACTTAGCATGTCATAGATTAGCGTGTGTGATATATGGCGGTTTCTCTCTATTTTTTCCCCATTTGCCCTTTTCACTCGCTTGTCTCTTGGTGTGTTTACATGCCCACGATGTAGCACAACTATTATACGATAGTGTAAAAGTCTGTGCTTGCACGATACTTGTATCATGCTTGTATTAATATTTGTCTCAAGAGGGAAATAAAAAAAAAGTTAATAAAAATCTAATAAACTAAATAAAAACTCTCACGAGTTGTCTTAAAATAGCTGTGCTGTCACCAGAACCAGGGGCCGCGCGCGTAGTAGTAGGTATCAATGCCGCACTTGACTTATTAGCCACTCCCCACCGTATATAGTCGTGCCCGCCTTTTAAAAATTAACCGTTGCTCAACTTAAATCTGATAACTTTTAATACCGCGATGGCTGTATCTCTTTGAAAGTCAAGCACCTTATGGGGGCCCCGCTGCCCCACGGATGGTGGTGGAACAAGGCCAATACCAAGTAGTAGCAGCATAGTGTAATTAATATAATATAACTCCTTATACTTAACAGGGATATTAATATAATTTATATTACTTGAGTTATAAGTAAAAAAAAGTACCGTTTAACCGTTATTATCCTATTAGCTATTGACCCCTAGGCTTGGCACCCCACAAGGTGCTCGACCTTCAAAGAGATTTAAGGATAATTTCCTGAATTTCCGGCGACCATTCTGCCGCTGCTTGCACTGTGGGCTGTCTATCTACCTGTCCAGGACTATCGCGAGGTCGTCTCCATTGTTGCGTCGCGACTCGTTTAACTAGCTCAACTTACTTTTTTGTGCGCTAGATGCTCAGATTAACTAGGGGACTGCATGAATAACGATTTTCTGCCGCACAAATAATAGCACAACTCGTTACATCATCCCTAAGTACATAAGTAGTTACATACCTAGGTACCTATCCATCATGTGGTTGTTGGGCTTGTGGAACGTGGCTCTGGGAGGCAAGGTTGAGGAATTGATCAAATCCCAGGGCGTCAATCTCCGTCCGAACTTCAAATGTTAAGTATTGACCCATCAGTGGGGTCTGGCGTCACTACGGCCAGGGCCTGCATTGAGGCACGTGGGACCACTAGGTGTCGAGTCCGGTAGCTATCAGCGCCGCCACCCAAGAAATCCCGACAACCCCCACGCCCCCCCCAATAAACCCTCTCCCCGGGCAGTCTCTGGGCTGTGATCATTTCTCCGAGCTTCCTTGCAACGTTACCAGGTTGTGCATAAACGAAAAGGGTAGCTCAGTTGTTGGACCTATCGTACTTGATCCGGTCTTCATGCCTATGACTCCTAGAGGCCCCGGCCCTCCCCGGCAAAAGCATTGTTGAGGGTTTAATTTAATTACCCAACCAATATCATCCACAATGGTCTTTCAAATTTTCTACCTGGCACAGACGGAACTCGTCAAATTCTTGCTCCGAAGTTGTCGAAAGTGAGTTTACCATCTGCATATTTCAGGTCACATATTAAGAGGCTCTCGACTCATCTGAAACCATTGATAGAGGGTGAGACTGTTCGCCAGTGCCTTGAAAGTAGGGCTTGAGAATCGACCGCACATGGCACTTTCATCCGACCTCATCTATTGTGGCGGCCGAACCCGTGGTAACGGGCCATCGCCAGCGAAATGCCAGTGGGAGATCACTCAACATAATTAAATAACGGTATTAGCTGTATCCATGAACTTCTTCGAGGACATCTAGATGTAGAGCAGATTTATGAAGCCCTAGTTGAGTATACCCCTATCAAGGACAGGTTGACAATTAAGATGCTCCAGGAGGCAGCAAGGCGCCTACCACTTTGATGAGCCCGGTTCCCAGTCATTGAGTAAGCTCGATTTAGATTGCCAAAGACACTTCGAGCATTTGGAGCAGAGGACATGTATTGCACGACTAGCTAAGGCGAAGACTGAATAGTATACAGTCCTTGCGGAACAACGCGCATCTCCCCACAGCCTTGACTGTGTCGAATCCAAATGTGGCGAGCCATCATGAGTTGCATAAGCAGGACATAAACCCAATGTGGTATAGATCTAGTTTTGACACGTGGACTTCACAAGACCCCCGCCCTTCCCAACTAGACCTTCAAGATAGTCTAGCAGAACTTCGACCGGCAACATATCCATGCGGCCTAGGTCGGGGTTGGAAGATTGAAGAATCCTGCCACCAAATAACACACGAATGTAATGCCGGGAGGGAATAGACAAGGGAGTTTGCGAAGGAGCTGGAGCCGTCTTTATTGTCGTGCTAGATATACAGGAGCAGGCTGACACGAGTCGAGATTGACTAGAGCATTCTGCCAGGAACGAGCGTGGAAAAGTTGGAGAGCCACTTGTCGAACTGGTGACGTTTTGACATAGTATACTTGCTGATGTAGGATGCTGAAGCATATGTCGAAGGCAGTTGTCATGATGACAACGAGGTGCGACCACGGACGTCGTTGGGCTAGGGTTTGGTCCATGGTCCTTTCGCTTGTACAGCTCAAAGACTACTTCTGCGCCCATTCCTGGCCACACCATTTCATTAATCTGCAAGACGGAGAGTAGACGAGACAATGATCCGTCATGAGCTATGTTGTGGAAGTAGCGTATGTCACTTGATCCACCCATAACATCATGCAGATGGGACGTGAGCTCTCCAATCCAGACCCCGAGAGACGCCACACTAGCGGGGAGTGACGAGGGATGATCACGATATATTTGACTGTATTCCCAGTTTCCCAGACGATAGACCGCATTGGCAAGGTCCTGCGAGATGCACCTAGTGCTGTTTTGGCCATCAACTAGCTTGCAGGGTAAGGGTTTAGCATGGCATTGTCTGGCGGAGAGGTTATCATAGTAGTGGTCGAATGACGAGTGGAATGCGCCATCGCTCGAGGGAACTCCCGAGATACCATCGAGGGTACTGAACAACGCTGCGGACGCCTCTAGATGCTGTTTCCAATCAGGATTTTTGTTGGATTTGATGCCATTGAAGAGTGTATCGGCTGAATGACAAGGGTATTGTGGTTCCAAGCTGTCGACTCCTGGGGCCTAGGAACAACAGCTTTTGTCAGCAGCAGAGTGAGGAGGTAGACCAAGTAGGCTATTGTGGAGGGTGCCGTTACGAGAACGGAAATAGAAGCAGGATAGTCATGGGACGTGAATGAAATCTAGAAGAGAGATAGGTAGGGAGAGGTGAGTGATCCGGCTGCGTAACATACCTCAACAATTAGGGGATATGGGTCGTTTGTCCACCACATGCCGCTGACTACCATGCCAGCAACCTGGCTCGTGATAACATTATTAGTAACGCGATATCGCACAGAGGATTTGTAGTCCGAATTTCTCGATGGAAGGAACCCCAAGAGATCATGATACACGGCATACAGATCAGCACCGTGGTGCCACGAGTCACTTAGACCGCCAGACGTAATTTGAGGAAAATTACAGCTCCCAATCCAGCCAGGTGGCACGAATGGGTTCATCGGAGAAATATGCCCTTTTCGAAATACGGGAGAAGATTGCTTTCCCTGCAAAGGTTCGCCGTAGAGAAACAAGTGTGCATCTTCGCAATTCCACTGGTAAGACTCAACCGGGAAAGCATTTGAAGCGTACGGCGTCCGCTTGTGGTGCCTGTGAATCTACAAAAATAGGTAAGTAGGAGATCGATGGTAATAAACGACATGGAGGAAGTAACGGCTCCAAGTCAGGTACAGAACGAGGTACGTAGGCTCCTGAACATACCAATTCAACATATTGTAATTCATATGCCTTGTCGGCCACAACGTACTCTGTTGGTCGAACATGTGGCATATTGCACCAGTTGTATGCTCCATAATCGCGTTGGGGAGTATTTGACGAATTAAAAATAAACCCATAGACCCCATTGGAAGCCAGCGCCGACGTAAGGTTGTTGAGCTGTGTTTCTGCCGGAGCGTGCCAGCTTGTGTCAATAGCCCTTGTGCCGTGGACGGCCGAACTTGCCACCACCAAAGGTATCATGATCTCGGCAAATAGTACACGCCGTCCCATTGTGTTGTGTGCCAAAGGCATAGTAAATGAACAGCTTTTTTCTCTCCTCCTCGTTCCTGTCCGCTGGTGAGACAAGTCTACTGGAGCGGGGGACGTCGTGCTATTTAACATGTCGACTCGGATTGTACTTGAGCCTTGAGCTCGAGGTATGCAAGTATTAGGTACCTGGACTAGGTGCCTAGTAGTAGTCCGGTTGCGACGCGGCTGAACCTAGCAGACCGGGTTATCACCACAATGAATTTGATGAGATTGAGAAGACCCCGTATTGCGGAGAGGATTCCCAGCAAGTCCGGTGCCTGGATTGGAACTAACAAGACCAGGTGCAATATACACATGTAGGCTGTCAGCCAACAGGTGCCGGTGCCTCTGCATGTGCATGAACGAGTGAATGAGCCAGATGCCTCCCACGTGGACGCCAGAGACAGCATGTCCAGGTGCCAAACTACACCAGACACTTCAAAGTACTTGACACATTTATCAACAAGTCTGGTTCTTGCCACAAACGTCACTATGAGTTTTCCTTACCCTTGTACGGGTCTTAGACGATTATGCCCTGATCACACGCCAAATCATACCGTTCTTCTGGTGGAACTTGGGGTGTCCTGGGTGTAACCCATGTAATATCTTTGAACACCATTGTGCGTCTGGCATTTTAGCAATTAACGATGCCAGGTATATTGGAAATCCGTCGAATTCCATACTGATCATGCAGTTCCATTTGAGGCCATCTCCCTTCGATATCCGACCATGTCCTACACACGTCTCCGTGCGCAACGGTCTAGCTACACAAATACATTGAGTCGCTCCTTGCTAGACAAACATGCCCTCAACTGGCGGACAACAACTCGACATAAATCCTTCAAGCATGTCACGAAATAGTTCCGCGGCCCGAGCCACGAGGGCGACCTCTGCGCCTTCCTCTTCCCCTTCCCCCTCCCCTTCTTCCCCCACGGGACTGGGTATAGCCTAGTTCAGTCGAAGCACGTTCTCTGCTGTTCATTCCGCTTGCAGGAATGTCACTATCGCCGCTGTCATCACTAGATGATACCGCCATGTCTATGGTGCTCCCGTGCTCGTCTTCGCTAGACACCATATCCGACAATCTAACAACTGTTTTCCGGGTAGTGGAGATATCTGATGACTTGGAGACGGATTCCTGCTCATCGTCTGAGAGATTGGTTAGCGGTCCCGCCGCCGCCGAGCTTGTTCGTGGACCAGGCCGACTTCGTGACTGATGACGATAGCTACCTTCTGTGCGACCAGCCACCGCCGATAAAACCTGACGCGACTCTCTAATCGTAGATTCTGATGCTTCAGAAACATGTGGTCCACCATCCTTATCCTTCAGTAATGGACTGGCAGCGGCTCTTCGCTTCCCGATCTTAAATTTCCTGCCTTTGAGAGCCAATCTTTCCGCCATTGACATGAATGGCTGACTTGCAGACTTCAAATTTCTTACTTGAGAAGCTGGGTTCTTGGCCTCTGGTTGTGATTCCCTGCCTCTGGGGTTAGAGCGCAGTTCACGTCCAATATCTTTGAGATTACGTTCTTGGGATATTCCGACCGTCGCAACGCTACGCACTGATGGTTCCTCGTGTTGTTGCAAAGACGCTCCGATTGAAGAGTTGCTTTTCAACTGCTGGTAATTGCTTGACCTCACATTAGAGGTATCAGGAGCCTCGCCTAGAGATTCACCCTGATCCCTTAATGCTCCTGCTGTACCATCTGCTGCTGTATCCGATTGTTTAAGAGAGACAACCGTTGATTTTCTTGGTCGCCCACGCCTGCGAATGGCCGGCCTGGGGCTTATCGGGTCGGTCATTGATACAGAGTCGACAGACCTCAAACTGACCTGTAAAGGTCGTACGCGGCTTTTCCGACCCTGAGTTGATTCCAAGTGTTTTGATGTTACCGACGCCTCCTGTTGAAGTCCACTATTTTGAACCTCCGAGAGTCGAGCTTCTTCAATCGCTTTCGCAGCCTTATCGTCCAAAAAGGCCTCTTGACCAGATCCTTCGCCAACCATTTCACCCTCCTCTACTTCATCCATGTCAACATCATCAACTTCTACGTATGATGCTAGAGGCCTTGCATGCCGAAGAATAGGTTCCGTGGGCATGGTCTCGGTAACGGGTTCCGTTGAAAGTGTCTCTAGATTTCCATCTTGGTTTTCCGCGGGGTGTCTAATGGTGTTACTCGATGGCAGCCGCCTCTGACGCAACATTGATGATGCCGTCGACGGCTCCACATCAAAAAGCGCTGGATCCAAATTATCCAATATATCTATGCCATTTGTATGCCGTGACCGTTTGTGACTAGATCTCCCGACTATGAAATCTGGGTCCTCATTCTCCCGTTTGGCTTTACTCTTCGCAGCGCGAATAGACTTCTTGACGGAATCAGGTACTTCGAGGTCGGCGAGGTGTATAGCACTAGGAGAGGGGGCTTTATATGGATCGAAGAGGATTTTGTCGGGTGTATCATCCTGCTCATAATACCCCATCCCGATACCATAGTTTGAGGCTACAGAAGGATCTGGGTAAGGAGATATGCCGTTATGCGCAACCGGTGGTCCCGCCGAATCCGACCTTAGCCGTGAGCTATTTTCGGACTCCAAGGCGAGTGTAGGATACTCATGAGCACTCTGTCTTTCAGGATCGCGACCCTCTGGGTCGGTGTTCGTGGCCCTCTGAGAATTATCGCCGTCTCCAAGAAGGGCCCTTTCACTTTCGACTTCAGCCAGCTCGCTTCGTGCCTTGGCGTGGTCAGCTTGTTGCCGCAATATTTGCATTCTCCGGCTATCTCTGCTCCGGCTTTCTTCTCCAGCAGCCTTCAGCCATGACAGATTATGCACCCGAAAATCAACCAGGGCTTCAACACTTCTGTCATCCGCAATTGGTCGAGTATCATGGCCAAGAGAAGTATTCTTAGGTGTATATGGGTTCGTGTTTCCTGCCCGACGACAATAACCACAATTGCAAATGCCCAAGCATTTTGGGCACTGCCAAGTTTCATTTTGCAAAACTGCCTGCGGCATCATATCGAAAGCTCTATAGAGAACACCGTAGCAATATGCTTCTGCACACTCCGAATTCGAGCATTCATGAACTCGATAACTGTAGTCCTTATGGCAGCATACGTGACATCGGCGGACTTCGCCCTTCTTCTGCTTCCTTTTCGTTTTCTTCTTAGGTTCATCCTCAACGTCTCCTTGCTCAGAATCACTTGCAACTTTGCCAACGTCTTGCTTCGTAATATCTTTCCACGGACGCCTGATGAGGGCCTCCTGACATATCTGCGCCACTGATTTCTTGGCTGATTTTTGTCGAGCCGTCTCGAAAGGAGGAGGTGAGCTATGCAGATCAACAAAACCATCATTGACAATGACCATCTCACGCCATAGCTCATATTTCCCGCTAAGCTCAGACCAAGACCATTGTTCACACCATTGAAGACCAGATAAGCAAGCACAGGACCTTCCCATGGCGTAACATTCCATACATATATCGTATGCATCTTCATCTCCGTTAACAAGGACCCTTGTGCAATTTTTGCAGGTGAGGAATCGATTGAATATATTGCAGCGACAGTATGAGCAAGTGACGCATGAGTCAAAGGGCAGTCTTTCGACTTGTTTCTCGTTGTATGCAAAGGCCTCATCGATAAGTATTTCTGTAAAAAGACTGAAGAGAGACCTAAAATCTCCAGCAAGCTGTCTCGCCCGGGGTGAATTTCTGACGATGTCTCTTCCAATGCCCATGAAGCTGTTCTGGGTGATATCTTCTTGTCTTTCCATTTCTTTCAAGAGCTGGTAATATTTGTGCAGGGTGAAATATATAATCGCCTTGTTTTTATATTGTTCATCACGACACACCAGTCTCGCTTTTGGTAGAGCCTCGCGCAATGCCAAACGCAGAGTCTCAGGGGTAGTTCGGTTCCAGGCCACTTTCATTGTTCGAGTACCTCTGTTCCAGACTTGATGGGCTGCCAGCGGCGGAATGATGATAAAGTCCCCAGCACGCTGATCGACAAGGTAGACATCGAAAGGAGCCTTCTTCCAAGCGTTAATTTGCGCAAAATGCTTTTCAATCTCAATATCATGGCCCAACATCGACAAAAAGTATTCACGGACCACATCACGATCTTTACTTTCAGTCATGAACCAGATAGAACTTCCGGGTTTTTCTCCAGGGCTATCACCTGAGGTCTCCACCATGATATTATGTCCAACAGAAGCACACATCTCTCGATGAGCTGGTGTATAGGTGCCTTCGTGACCAACATAGCACATTAAGTTTTCGGCCCGCATCTCCTCGGGTAGGCTTGACATGAGGTCTCCCGCAGGAGCTATGGAGTTTTCGCCATGTTGACCATCGCCTCCAGGCCGTCGTGTTGGATTCGATGAACCTGATTTTGTGACGTTGTCGTTCAGATAAAATAAGTTGGGATGCAAAATTGTTTGCAATTCATATCGCCACTCCACGGGACAGTCGATGTCTTTCAGGTAAAGTCTTTGCCGGCGCTCATCCCGGAAGTTTTGTGGAGTCCATTGGTTTGTCAGTTGCTTCATCGACCTTAGATAATGTCCAGTTGTCATTGGAATATCTGTACCGGCAGTTACGTCGCGAACATTTTCCTCTGCAGTGAGGTGAGCTAAGCAATAAATAATGGCAAGATGCACAAAGAACCTACTTACCTTTTTTATCATATGTCTTTTCGAGCCAGTTGACATTGAAGAGCTCCTCTGGGAAGAGCGCATCCCAGCCATCAATGACCAGTGGTTTCCCTCCAGCGATAACATGTATTTGAATAAGCTTTTCAAACCCCTGCTGACCAAGACCAAGTACTTGAGACCTTGAGACTCTCTGTACCCATTTGAAATTCGGTGTCCGATCTACCAGGCCGTACAAATCAAGGTCTGGCGGAATGGGATCGAATTTAGCTTGCGGATGGAGTGAAGTCGGCATCTCTGCGATACAGGCACTGTGGGCTCTACATCCATAATTTGCGGACGCCAATCACCAGCCAAATAACCTCGATGACAGGGCGAGGAAGTGAGAGAGTGCGTGGATGCGAGGTTTGCATGCACTGCTTTCAACTTGAGGTAAATGAAGCATAGGAGTCCGGGAGTGAGCGAGTTAGGACGTTAAAGTAGTCATAGGCATCCTGCAAACAGGATCCTACTAGCAAAGGCCGTCCGGACGCGACGGGGATTGGTTTGCGCAGGGTTGAACGGGCAATGAATGCGACGCACCAACAATGACAAACGTGTGTAGTCAGCAGTCAACTCGACTCAAACATAACGGACATCACGTGACGTCATATGTGCCATAGTCCAGACGTCAAATTTAATTTCGATACTGAACGAAGTGCTGGAAAGAGCTCACTCTGTTTCGAGTCGACCAAAAATGATTATCAGTACTATGCCTGAAAGCCTAAAGCTTTGAAGGAACTATCTACTACTAATTTGAGGACCGCGAATGTTGGTTAAGGGCCATTACTACTCCCAGGTTTAGAACCATGAGGCCGCCAAACGTGTCCCGTGTCTCTACAGCGGCGTCTAAAATTTCCAGAGGGCTTCAGCTTACGCCCGCGGGGCAGAAGATACCTTTCTATGCGAGAGGGTGCGACGGTTTGCGCGTTCTTCAAACTGGCTTCCTCAGACAGCAGCTTGGTAGACAACATCAAACGCATCATCTAGCATCGTCTTCTGTTGAGCATCAAGCCAAGCTAGAGAACCATAGGATACTTCCAGCCTATCAACCACCCAATTCTGGGATTCTTTCACTGATTCCAGCATCATGGGTTCCATATGCCGAACTCATTCGAATTGACAAACCAACAGGCACCTATTACTTGTACTTTCCATGCCTTTTTTCAACATTGATGGCAGCACCAATGGTTTCACCGATGCCCTCGGTTGGTTCAGTCGTTGGTACCTCATTACTGTTCTTCTCTGGTGCCCTGATAATGCGCGGAGCAGGATGTACCATCAATGACCTGTGGGATCGAAATCTCGACCCTCACGTCTCCCGCACTCGACTTCGACCAATTGCTCGGCGCGCCATTTCTCCCTTCAACGGCTTAGTGTTTACCGGGGCTCAACTTCTAGCTGGTCTAGGCATCTTGATTCAATTTCCAGCGCCTTGTCTTTTCTATGGCATACCGAGTCTTTTGTTCGTTGCGAGTTACCCCCTGGCTAAACGAGTAACCTACTATCCACAATTTGTCCTAGGTTTGACATTCTCATGGGGCGCGATAATGGGCTTTCCAGCTTTGGGCATAGACTTGTTGTCAAACGGGTCAGCTCTAGCGGCTGCCGCCTGCCTTTACGGCTCCAACATCGCCTGGACCGTCTTGTATGACATGATCTATGCGCATATGGACATCAAAGACGACGCTAAGGCTGGCATTAAAAGTATTGCATTGAAGCACGATTCACAAACCAAGCAAATCCTCACAGGGCTAGCTACAACGCAAATCGCTCTTCTTGCCGCCGCTGGCATTGCCACTGGTGCTGGACCGGCTTTCTTCATCGGAAGCTGCGGCGGAGCTGCAGTCACTCTGGCACTTATGATCAGGAAAGTCAACCTTAAAAGTGTCAAGAATTGTTGGTGGTGGTTCGTAAATGGATGCTGGATTACGGGTGGCACTATTAGCTTGGGCCTAGCAGCAGATTATCTCATCCAACTTTCAGACAAGCCTACTGCTGGTGATGACATGGATCCGGAACGATGTCAATACTAAGGGACCTTCTGTTTGTACAATACTTCATTTCTCCAATAACCACGTATGGCTATTCTTTATAGATATAGTGTTCTGTCATGCTTCAAAACGAAACTTCCATTTAAACTGTGGAATCTAGCCTCTTATGATCAAAACCCAACCTGTGATGCCAATGCAAGCAAGCCGATCCGACTCCTCATGCCGAAAATTTGACCAGTTAGCGTCGCCCCTTTTCATCCGTTGCCATTTTTAAGAACGAGGCTTCTCTTTCTTCTCCTTCCACAGAGCCAAAAGACCAACGCCAGAGACCTTCACAACCTTGAATCTGACACCTGGAATGTCACCCTTTGCCTTGCCCTTACGACCGAAACCAGCAAGCAAGACTTCATCGTTTTCGTCCACAAAGTTCAAGCAACCGTCGTTAGGAACTATATGATATAGCCAATTAGCTAAGGGAATAATTCGGTGGACCAGGCCTGCGTAACATACCAAAGGCAGTGACCTTCTTGCCGTTCTTGATCAATTGCACTCGGACACACTTTCGGATAGCAGAGTTAGGCTGCTTGGCCTCAACACCGACCTTCTCGAGAACAATTCCCTTCGCGTGAGAAGAGCCACCGAAAGGAGATGACTTGAAAGCGGTGCCCAGGGCACGCTTCTTGTAATGGAGATCGGCCCATTTCTGGTCCTTTCGGTTCGTTCGCAACTTTCGCGCTGCGTTAAGACCACGGGGTTTGCCTCCAGCCATGATTGCTATTTTAGTTAGCAACGAAATAATCACATTAACATTTTATTTTCAAGATCGTTCCTACTCGAATGTTGATGTACGTACCGATTTTTGTCGTTACCGCTCGGCAATGGGTGTGATGATGACTTCGAGCGGAGCAGCAAAAAGTTGAGTCTGCATGCCAAGTTTGACACTAGGGTTTCCTGGCCCTAGAGAGGAAACGACTTCGAGTCCCAGTGGCTTTTCATTCACGTGCCTATTCACGTGGCATATGCCTCCGCAGGGTGCTCTCATGGGTCCACTAGCAGGCGGTCACTGCCTGTGCTAACTGGCAACTACTACTGTCTGGTTGCGTGATCTGTACTGGGTACCTACCGAGTAGTTACTACCTTAAGTACTTAGGTCTAGGTAGGTAGGCGGGCAGATACTCGATTGGACCTCACTTCAGAATGGGATAATAACGAGGAGCTATTGTTGGGCATCTTGTCATATTAGGGATGAATGTTGCTATTGCCCTGCCTGCAGCATTAATGTCTCCGATGTCGAAACCAGTGGGAAGACAACGCGACCCTCCCCCGGTACTCTTTCTTCATCCTTCTCCGGGCGGATCACGCGTTTCTCTGTCCAGCACTTCAGCTCCAGGACCAGCTCTGCCGACTTCAAGACGAGAACTCTCTACTTTGGAGCGCAGCACATCTCTTCGTTCTGGATCTGCTCCAACAAATTTGCAGCGATCCGGTAAAGCAGGGAGCACTCGGAGTACGGATAAGACTGATGCATTATGGGCGGAGATGCAGGCTACTTTAGAGGAGGTTGAATTGTCAGCGTCAGGTGGCACTCACGTGTTTGGACCTGGGCATGATCAAAAGCTTTCTGAGCTACGCTCTGCGCAAATAGGACTCGCACAAGCCTGGGCAAGAAGCGAGACTGATGAGTCAATTGGGGCATCTGCACGGGATAAAGTCATTCCCTCTCCTGGCGAGCAGCTTCACAATTTGCGTGGCGTTTTCATGGAACCGCCGAAATCGAGTGCCTTCGAGGGAACTGAACAAGCGAAAAGTCTTAACAAGACATCTGGTGAAGGATTAAAGGGCAAGAATGAAGCTTTGGGCTCTTTTGGGTCCAAGATCATTGAGGAAACGGAGATGGATATTGTTCTTGGCCGGAAAAGAAGAGAGGCCAACGATAAATATTTTCAAAGGGTTAACGATGGTGTCATTGACGTGGTAGCAAAATTGGAAAACGTTACGGTGGCTATGCGAGCAGTCGAACAGGAAAGCCAGGATGTCTGGAATGAGGACAAATCTATCGATACACGTTACTAATGAAACTTGAGCGAGCAACCCCTTCACGCGTCACGATGCTCCCTGTTCTTGTGCTTGCCAATCTCAAATTACTCCCAGGTAACTGAAATCCCATCTGACTCCATGTCTATAAATCGATGGATGCATTGCCACTCCACGGCTCCTATTTCCTCTAGCTGACTTTTTTTTTAGTGTATGTGCAAAACTGAGCTCCCTATCTAGGCAGGTGGTGACATGGAGACCAGTGCGCCGAGTTGCACACCTTATTGCGTCTGGTTTGTATGTCGATCGCAGAGCCCAATAATCTCTCATTCATCTACAAGCCTTACCTCTCATTTTCTTCTTATCAAGGGAAGAAAACGTATACGTGGAGTGTTTCCATTAATAAGGTCCTCAAATGCCGTTGCCATCTCTCACCCGAGCATTGAACAGACTCTACTGCGCCTCACTCGGGGAGTGAGGCTAAGTAGTACTTAGGTATTAATCACCTTCCAATTATGGACTGCGCGCTTGGTGAAATGATGCCGGACTAATATTAAAGCGGACGGTGGCTTATGATGCCATGAAACATGACTGCCACTCAAACTCATCATCACTTGCAAGTTGCAACCACTGCCCGCCGTACCCCTTCTTTAGGCATTTTCCTCGTACAAAACAAGAATACTAGCATCTTCTATCTCGCCGAGAAGCCTCCGCAAACCTATTCGTTTCTTAGTAGAGAAAATGAAGTTTCTCTCGAGTCTGGTCGTCGCCCTTGCGGCCCTCCCAGCAGTTTTGGCTATGAATCAAAAGATGTCAGCTATTGTGTATTTTCAAGAGGATTCCACGCCCGATTCCGTAATAGAAAAGGCAAAAAATACGTTGATAGAAGCCGGAGGGAAAATTACTCATTCTTATACGATCATTAAGTGAGTTAGCCAGGCTAGACTCTTAGACTTCAACTAACTCGCAGTAAAACAGAGGATTTGTCGTGATCGCACCAGAGAAGGCGCTGCAGGCGCTGCAAAAGGTGCAGGCGTGGGGTACAGACTACGGCATGACGGTTGAAGAGGATAAGGAAGCTACAATCCAGTGAGTCATTGCGGAAGGCTGTTGTACGTTTCACAGTATCAGATGAAAGGCATCATTTTCTATTATCTTCCTTTGAAGGGAGGGGGTTTGTTTCGGTGTTCGTCACAGCTCGAAGATGGGATATTATTCGGTCTTTTTTTTATATTATGATGATGATACCTGCCGGGATATTGGCATTTATGACTGAACGTATATTTGAAACGCTTTAGTGTCTGGTACTGCATTCATAATTAAGTAGACTTGACCTCCATTTGTAGCAATAAGCACGTTCCAGTGCCTGCCTGGGTTGGTGAGCGGGCGGGAATATCAAGGTTTATATGCGACTTGCAAGAAGATGTGTTTGAAACAGTCTATGAATGCATTCTGTGTCAACCAGCAGTAAAGAGATAGTGTGTCATGCTAACAATTACCTCTAAGTAATTAAGTACCTACTTACCTAGGTAGGTACTTACCTAGGTATGTACCTACTTAAGTGATTGATAACGGCGCATCACATCGTACGTATCGTTGCTGCTAAGTATAGGTACCTAGGTACCTAGGCAGGTACTTTACCCAAGGTATTGACGCAACAAGTACTAACACTCCCCTGAAGACATGGTGGTTGTGGGGCTGTATCATATCTGATGCGAGACCCTTGACCGCGTGGAGTCCGTATTGACAGCTCTAACCTTCATGTCCTTCGGTTCTCCCGTTGCCGAAGCTGCTCCTGGATATTGCTCCTCATTTTCTACGTACCTTTTATTAGCGTAAGAGCATTTCGGCACGATATGCTTCCAGTTCCCTTTACATCACTTCCTGTCACGACTACGTGAGCTCGGATCCGATATGCTGGTCCTTCGTCTAGAGTCTCCCCAAACTTTGACTAAGCTGCGTCAACTTCTGAAAAGCTATAGGCCGTGCCCTCAAAAGAGCTTGGGCTTGCATGACAATGGCACCTCCATCTACGACAAACGCAATGCCGACATACGGTCCCCGCGCGCAGGCTGCTCTCCTCAAGTCTGTCAGTGAACCTGCTCAATGGCCCCGATAGAAATTTTAACATTCGTTCGAGCTTCATTACGGTTGACTAATTCAAACTTTCAGGCCAACCACATTTTTGATTTAAACCAGGCTGCCGAATCCCTCGATGAATTAACAAACGGTATTACGCTTGCCCACATTCTCCATGAATTAGATCCAGAATTTGATCCATCACACCTTGAGTCGAGCCATGGCACCTCGAAGTACCTGACCAACAAACGAAACCTTCAGGCCGTCTATAAAGGTCTCTTCAGATTCATACGTCAACAAGTCCCTGAGCTTAGCTGCCAAGCAAAAAAGTTCGATTATCATGCTGTGGCAGAGAACCCGGAGCCTCAAGGCATCAGCCAGGTGCGTGTACTCAATTATGTATAAGATCCATAACCCATCTACCCTTCTGGTTACTTACCAAGTACACCCTTTAGCTCCTTGCCGTCATGGTGTCTGCTGCTGCTATGGGCCCCGATAACGGCAAATATGTTCCTAGAATCCAACATGGTCTCGACCGTGAAAATCAGGCGGAGATTATGCAAATCATTCGAGCAATGCAACAAGATATCTCCAATTACAAGGATGACGATGATCTGGATGAGGCTATCGATGCGGTTATGGAAGCGAGGGATATCGATCTCCTAGTAGAAGAGCAAAATGCCGTGCTTCGGCAACAGCTTGACAGCACAAAGAAGAATCTCTCGGATTATATTACTCGTTTGGAATATCTTCAGCAGAGCCATGAAGAGCTAAAATATGAAAAGGAAAAAAACGATCGTGAACTCGAGGTTTTACGAAAAGCTACGCAAGACGGCGCCAACAGTGCAGAAGCTATCAAATTACTTGAGGCTCAGGTCCACGAACAAATGGAAATCATAGCGAGGAATGAAGAGACTATCCGTAATCACGATCGAGTTAAATCTCAGCTAGAGGGCGAGGTTCAAAGATTGAACCAGAAGAGCATACAGGCAGACGAACTCAGGGATCAGGTAGCAGAATGGAAGCACAAAGCGGAGGAATTTGAAAAGAAAGCAAATACAGCAGAGAGATACAAGCAGAAACTTGAATCTCAGCAACACCTTGCTAAAGAAGTCCAAAATCTACAGTATGAAAAGGCCGAGTTGCAGGAACAGCTGCGCTTCCTCGTGGATGACAGAGAGAAGAATGAGAGGACCCGGAAAGCCGAGGATGAACTCACTAAAATGATTACACAATCCGAGCAACACCTGTGGGATGAGCGCAATCAAAAGAATCAGCTGATTAAAGACGTTGCTGCACTGGAGGAGGAGCTAACGAGACTAAAGGCTCAAAGAACACACGATGAAAGGTTCATTCAGGACTTGCAAGAACAGGTGCAACAAGGGCCAGATGGGGTAGCACAAGACGGCAACATTACCGCACTCTCCGGGGCTTTTAGTTTGGAGGACGAGTTGAATAATGCGACTGACGGGGATAGACAGACCAATCTTCCGTTAGAATTGTCTCGATTTAAGGCTGAAAATGAACTTCTAAGACGAACACTTGGATCGACTGGCGATGCAGCCCTTCTCAGGCGTGAGCTTGAAGAGCAACGCCGGCAGCGGGATCGTCTCCAGCAGAATTTCAATGACATTTTCGAAAAGCATACATTATCTCAAGAACAAATTACAGCTTTAATAAATGACTCCAGCAATGAAGGGTATGGGACCAAGATTCGATATCTGCAAAAAGATTTGAAATCGCATAAACTAACCATCCAATTTATGACTACAGGTCCGAAGCATTCATTAATTTGCAAACTCAGCTCGTCGGTTCACAGGAAGAGCTTGATGCAATCAAAAAACAAGCCGCCGAGCTGCAATCTAAGGTTTCAGACACGAATCGAGAGCTGATTGCAGCCAAAGCAAAGCTTTCGGCCGCAGAAAAAGGCGGGACCGAGGCTATTGATGAGCTCAAGAGCACTGACAAACTGATATCCGAATCCCTCAAGGCAGAGCTGGACAGGCTCAGGGAGGAGTACAATTTTGTCGTCAGTGAACGGGACGCTCAGAAGTCTCAGCTAATTGATGCACTTCTTGCCAAGGAAAAGCTCAGAAAAGAGGTCGAAGACACAAAAGAATTGCAAGAGAGCTCAATGGCTGGGTCAGCGGATGCAGACATGTCTGAGACGATGAGGAAATCCAGTGAAAAGATAGAAAAACTGCGTACACGCCTCAAAGAACGTAAATTGGTAAGTTGCTACAGTCGTCCTTGTCAATATCCCTGGTCTTTGCATACGGCTGTTATCATATGAAGATTTGGCTTCGCAGGCCAGATAACTATAAGCTGGCATCGGGAGCCGCGCAGTTGCAGTCAAGTTGGTCGCCGAAGACGCATGGGACACATATGGTCAAATACTACTGTTACGGCTGGCTGGACTAGTCCTCAAAGATGGCAAGCAAAGTGGAAGACTTCACTGTGTTTGCCGCGAGTTGCTGTTTATCCAGTTGGTATTTCGACATTGATTGCACAGTAATGGATTGGTGTCATCATCAAGACCTCGGCCTCAAAATATTGACCCGGTCTCACAATATGAATGTTTTCTGCCTTGGTTCTAACTTGTCTTGTCCACAGCAACTTGAACAATCGGAGCAAGAAAAACTCGACTTGCAAAATCGTCTCAAAGCAGAGCAAGGCGGTGAGGCTTCGGCTGGCCAAAGGGTGAGTCTATTCATTTCGCAGCTATGAACTAAGCAACTGCTGAAGGCATTTGCTCTATCCCTCATCTAATTTCAAATTTACTAATTGTGGTATGTCGTCAAGGCTGCTACTGATGAGCTTATGAAGAACCTTCAAAGAGAGAACGCTCTCATTGCGACAGCGTGGTTTAATCTCACAAGCCGACTGCAGAGCAACCATGTTGTAGTTCAGCGGCGGCATGACGCGCCAAGAAGCTGGCTGAACAAGCAGAGGCAGATGGTCAATGGTCAGTTGCGCCAACGCGACTTGCTCTACCTCTACTGACCAAATGTCTTCCAGCGACTCCGCGAAGATAGGATCTTATGGTTTGAAGCCGCCGTGATCGATCCACCCCAGAACTGTATTCATCTAATGAGACACAAAGGCTGAATATGTCTGCCTTCGTATCAAGCTTGCCACTCCTCTCGAGGAGCAAGATTTCCTACCCTACCCTGGCTTCCTCTCGCGCTCTTTTTCCGGTCTGGTAATACTTCCTACGTCTTATCTGATCTTGGGTATGGACATGTTGGTATTCCAGAATGGTTGAATCATCAAAACAACTTCTATACCCACCTTAGACAATGCCCTTTTCTAATGCATCCATTCATCATTAATTTGCACCTAATTTTGCTTTGGAGCCCTAGGTGAATGCTCTGAATCAACAGTCAATCTGTCATGTGTAGCTATGACCAAGTGAACCAGCACCTTCGAACCTCGCAAGATAGCACACTTTCGTTACTCGAGCACTTAAGGCGTTCCCCGTTGGCAACCAAGTGGGCTAGCATCTCACGGCCACTTAGTCGTCGCTGACGGATAGTATTGACGGCTCAAATTCCTAGGCACCTCGGTGGTCTCCAATAAAGTCAAAACAATGCCTGCCCTTTAACTTACAAAACATGCGCAATCATAGCGTTTGTTTGATTCCGTTTGTGAATATTATCCAGAATCCTATGTTTTGGGTTGTATTTGATACATGCAGGTAAAATCTGGACTCTAAGACTACATAGTGTACCTCTTTTCTTGAAAGCAACGAGGCTCGCTGAAACTAGGACGGGTTTTCATCGGTTGAGTTTTGCACCACTATAGGGGGCGTTTAATCCTTACTGGCAATTCGGCTCAGTATACCGGATCCTTGACTCTTGTTTCCTTGCAAGATATCTAGCATATTCTTCCACACTTGTCCAGGTTGCTGGCTAGCGTCGATGCCCTTCCATATGCCAGTCTTCTGATAGTAATCGACAACTGGTGTCGTCTGCTTATGATACGTGACTAGACGCTTCTTCAATGCATCTGCATTGTCATCGCTTCGCTGAACAAGGGGCTCGCCTGTGACATCATCCTTCATAGGTTCCTTTGGCGGATTGAATGTACTATGGTAGGACCGACCTGACGCAGGGTGGATCAAGCGACCGGTGATGCGTGCAACGAGCAACGAGTCATCAATTTGCAGCTCAACAGCATGCTGAAGCTTCTGGTTTCGCTCTTGAAGCATGGAGTCAAGGCCTTCTGCCTGAGGGACCGTGCGGGGGAATCCATCAAGGATGAAACTGGACTTTTGGTAAGCAAAGGCTTGGTTCGATTCAAAACTTCCAAAATGTTGTACACTTACCCTCCTTGGCACTCCTTGTTGTTTTCCAGCTCTTCTTTGATCATTCCGATGACAATGTCGTCACTGACGAGACCGCCCTGATCCATGATCTTCTTTGCCTCTCGGCCAAGGGGGGTTTTCTTCGCAACCTGAGAACGCAACATGTCACCCGTGGCCTATGTTATGCATAAAAGGCAAAGATGGTCAGAAAAAAGCGAGCTGACGAAACAATCAGAATATTACTTGGGTATTTTTACCAATGACTTACCAGATGGCAGCAGGAGAATCGATCCTTGATCTTTGGCGCCTGCGTTCCTTTGCCTAAAAATTTGAGGTTACTCGACGTCCCGAGGGATGACAAAAGTCACAGTGTTCTTACCAGCTCCGGGCGGTCCCATAATTACCATGCGAATCTCTTCAGTGGAAGGGGAGGAGCCCGTTGCGCGCCTCTCCAGCTGCTTAATGCGCGAGTCGAGGTTGCCGATGACCTCTTTCAGCTGCTTCAACTCATCCTCGACGAAACCCATGATCGTAACAAAGTGGAAGGACTGGGTTCAAGTGGTGGAGGCCAATTGGTCAATTCGACTCTCCCGGGTGCTGAAGGAGAGCTTACCCCGTGGCGGGTTGCAAGAATTGAGATATGAAGGGGAGGGAATGGACAATAGAGGAAGCGGGATGGATGGCTGGAGTCAATTGATTCTGACGAAAGAAGCGTTGTCGGCAGAACCATGGCTCGGGATACGGAGTAGTGGGTGATTCTGTCGGCTACGGAGCACTTTGGCCTAAGCTCCGTCCGCCCTAGCGGCCAGGCCTGATTGGTTTGTCTGCTCAGTGCATGTGGGTATGTCGCCTTGCGCTCGCCCCCAGTGCAGTCCAGCTGCTGGCTGTTAAGCGCTTCAGTCGTTACATACCTGGCAATCAAGACATGCGACGCTGAGTTTGGCGCTGGAATTGAGCGACAGATGTACCGACATGGAGTACAGGGCAACCGTGGCCTGCGAAAGCCCGGTAAGCCGACAACGAGTGCGTACCTCTTAGATGCCAGCGGTCCTCGCTAGGTACTGAAGTACTTAAGTACCTAGGCAAGCTTCAAAGGTCAGGCGGTGAGGCGGTGAGGCTTAGGGATCTATTGACAAATCTCCATTTGCCCGTGAGCAACATCCCACTAAGTTTGAGCGCTCAAATCTCCAGATGTCAGGCAGAGACGGCACTCAGTCAGTGGTCATGCCGCTGGTTCGTAGCTGGTAAAGGTCAGCAGGTGCTTGCTGCACGCCATCCCACCGTTGTGAGGCTTTTTGGCGAAGCCCCAGAGGTGAGCAATTTCACTGTCGAGCATGTATATTGAATATTTTCCCTCCGAGATGAGGTTCACCTATGTCAAGGTGTCTATTCCTTTGCGTATTCTTCGGTATATACTATTTTTTAGCCTTGGTGTGTGGTTAGTTGTGGTTCCCTGGCCTTGGTACAACCAAAATGATAGTGTTTCTTACATGATCATCCGGCCTTTTTTTAAGCAACCCAACGTACTAATATTAAATACTTTACCTAAGTCGGTACCTAGCTCGAGCCGTACCCCTAACACACAAGGGATTCGTACTGTGTCTGGAGCTCGACTTCGGTAAAATAAGGATAAAAAATAACTGCCTAGGTCCTGTCAGTAGGCATTAGATACCCGAAAACAGAAACAAACGGCCTAAGATAGATACCCTAGGCCCTGGTTATTCCGGACTGACTGCAAGATGTTCGTGCACCCCAAATTGTCTTAGTCTGAGCTTTCTGCCCACGTGACGTTCATTCAGGCTTCGCCCTCGAGAGCTCTGTGGCCCACACTCCTCTGCAACTACGGTGCACCTAGTACTCCGTAATGGCAGGCTGACCTCATCCATCTGGTAATTCGAAAGCTTCCGAGTCCCCCAGCTTTGCCTTTGCCGGTCGTTCTATCCCCATATAATCCTTTCGCTAGCACTACCTTGTGTGTCGCGAGTACAGTCATCCGGCACGCGACTCTTTTTTTCCGGGAAGGCAGCGTTAAGGCTTGCCAGCACAGGCATCAAGGCAGCCGCGGACACACGTACATCAGTCAAGAAGAGATCACTTCGCGCTCACCTTCTCTCGACTGCCCCGATATCACACCAACAGACTTTCTCTGCAGAGCCTCATACCTAGGTTCTGCTGGACAGACGATGCCTACCACCACTGCAGAAACTCTTTCTCTCGTCACCCGAAACGTTTCCGTTGCCCCCCTGGTGCTACTTTCAGCGGTAGATCATTACAATCGGACGGCTCAGAAAAATAAGAAAAGAAGAGTAGTTGGCGTGCTTCTAGGCCAGAACGACGGCAAAAATGTAAGAGTGTCAAATAGCTTTGCCGGTACGTACTAAATGTGGTATACTCTTGGAAATTGGCCGAGTAGCCGGTATCTAATTAGCTTCATCACTCAGTGCCGTTCGAAGAAGATGATACAGATCCGTCAGTCTGGTTTTTAGATCACAACTACGTGGAATCTATGAATGACATGTTCAAGAAAGTCAACGCGAGAGAGAAACTGATCGGATGGTACCATTCTGGTCCGAAGCTGCGAGCCTCGGATCTCGAGATTAACGAGCTGTTCAAGAGATACACACCTAACCCGCTGCTCGTAATCATCGATGTCCAACCAAAGGAATCGGGAGTGCCAACCGACGCCTACTTTGCCGTTGAAGAAATCAAAGATGTGAGTAGACTCGCCCCTCAAGGTCATGGAGGCCCGAGTGCCTGTAGTTGAATGACAGGTTTCGGTGTCCCATACCTTCCCTGACGAGCCACTTGCCTCCCCTCAGACAGCCACTAACACACACAAGGATGGCACTACCACTTCGAGAACGTTTGTCCACACGCCTTCTATCATTGAGGCCGAGGAGGCTGAGGAAATTGGCGTCGAACATTTACTACGAGATATCCGAGATGTCGCTGTTGGCACTTTATCTACACGCGTTACAAACCAGCTTCAGTCGCTTCAAGGCCTTCACTTACGGTTGAGAGACATTGGTGCGTATCTTCAGAAGGTTCTAGATGGCCAACTGCCCGTCAATCACGCCATCCTAGGTAATCTGCAAGACGTCTTCAATTTACTGCCAAACTTGTCCTCTCCTGAGGTGGATGGAGAATCTCGGGGGGGTGAATTAGCATATGCCATGAGTATCAAAACCAACGATCAACTCATGGCTATCTACTTGAGCAGCTTGATACGTGCCATCACTGCATTCCATGATCTTATAGAAAATAAGATACAGAACAGGCAGCAACAGGATGAGAAGGAGGCAAAGAAAGAGGAAAATGCTGCTAAAGAAGAGAAAAAGGAAAACGGCGTCAGCGGACATAACGCCGAGCCCAAGGAGAGGAGTGACAAACAGAAGGATGGCAAAGACAAGAAGAAATAGTGGAGGTGATCTGAATGGTCATACGTGAGCCTCCTCCGTATCTTGGGCTTCCGGGTATGATTCGAGCCTTGTCGGGTAGATTTGAGGCTACATATACCATCCCTATGTACACTTCGTTATTAATAGACAACGACCGACCAACCCATTGACCCTTGTGATTCCGTGAGTATATTTCATCATCGTTGTGGAATAACAAGGGGGCGATTCCTTAGATTAGACTTCTATTATGATGATTTCAGTTCTTTTCGGCAGGAATCAAACTGCTGACAGAAAAGCCGCCATCCCATAATCTGAAACAATCTTGTTTACAACACTGTCCGCAAATAAATGCCCACATCTTTCAATCAACAAGCACGCTAGAAGATGTTTACAGCTCGGTAAGCTGTTACCATTGACAAAGGTAACACTTCGGGGTGTATTCCACGATGACAATTCCAGCCCACAAGCCAAGGCAGAGTGAATACAGTTAAACTGCGTATCATTCAAGCGTCGGCTGCAAAATTTAGCAATGGCGAAGCTGGTGCATGAGCAATTCCAGGCCGTGAGGTGCACAATGTGCGTTTTTGGTATGGCTCTTGCCTCAGTCGCTGTCAAACGTAGGGATGTGGAAGAAAACGGTCGAACAGCATAGACTGACGGTTCGTTGTGACCCAATTCCGAGGTCTTGTTGTTCTGGGAAGTCTGAGAAGGCCACGTTTGACCAAGTCCCTGGTCATCGGTGACAACCGGACCTATTTCTGTCCCAGCTGATACATCTGAGCCAACGCGAAATTTATCAACCAGCCGCCTATCTATTAGGTCCAATGCAGGTAATATAAGATTAGGAAATAACACATGGAGTGTCAGCATCACACTCCGAAGTTCCCTTATTGAAGCCTCTTGCGAAATCTGCCGAGGCATGCCGGTCGATTCCTCATGTGTAAAGCAGGATGATTTGGATATTGAAGTTATAAGCGAGGATAAGATCGTGCCGTGGGAGGGAAGAGGCCCTGGCGTCATCGTGAGACCTGGTTCTCAGCCTAGATTATTAAAGCCGGCATTGTAGCAAAGTGTGAACAAGGGAAAAAAAGTTCAAACGTTAGGCTTGTCGCTTCTTACTATTTTTGAGGCAGTAAGGGATGATGGGTGTATCCAACCAACTACCTCTAGGTAGGTAGGTATGTGGCGTGTTGGACACAGTGCTAAGATCTGGTTGTTACGGTGCGGCACGTCGGGTCCGAATGTGATGTCCAGATTAAGTCACGGTCTTGAGCCCAAACATAATCCGATTGTCTGTTCGGCGAAACTGAATAAGCCATGTTGCTCGAATTCTTGGTTGCACCAGTGTCCTGCTTGGGACAGCACCTCGCCTAGAGTCGTTGGGAAGAACAAAAATGGAGAGAGAGCTAGTATATTCACTAAAAAAGCACGAGACGTGTAGAGACATTTGAAATGCCATCTCAAGCCTGCTTCGCCTTATAAATTTCACTGACTTTATTTAACATAAAACTGGGCAATTATTTTACACATGGCGCAAATACTACCAGGGCATAAGCCTCCCCGCCTGCAGATGCTTGGATTCAAACCCAGTCCTTCGGGTCTTTCAGAACGTCTACGAGGCGCTGTTCTCTACTTTTTGGTTCTGGCTCATGCATATACTTCCAGCTCGCGGTAAGCGGTAAGCTGACGAGTATGCTTTCCACTCGCGATCCCGGAGTGTTCAGTCCAAAGGCAGTCCCCCGATCGTGCACAAGATTGAATTCAACATACTTGCCACGCCGAATTTGCTGCCAGTCCTTCTCTTCTGCCGTAAACGGCATATCCTTGCGTTTTTCCAAAATGGGAAGATATGATGGTATAAATGATTTCAAGCAGTCCTGGATGAAGGCGAATGTGTTCTCTTGGTCACGTTCTGAGTCGTCGAGGTCATCGAAAAAGATACCTCCAATGCCGCGACATTCGCCTCGGTGCTTATTATAAAAGTACTCGTCGCACCACTTCTTGAAACGTGGATAGTATGTCTTGTCATGTGAATCGCAAGCGGATTTTAGTGTCTTGTGGAAATGGATGGCGTCTTCGTCAAAGAGGTACGAAGGTGTCAGATCACTACCTCCACCAAACCACCACGCTTGGGATGATCCATCTGGGTTCGCTGTTTCGAAATATCTGTAATTGAGGTGGACCGTGGGTGCCATTGGATTCTTGGGGTGCAGAACCATGCTCAGGCCGGCGGCGAAGAAGTCGAGGGACTCTACACTTGGATCGAGCATCTTGTGGTTTGCGTGCATCTTTTGTATGGCAGGTTTTGGGAGAGAACCGTATACCACACTGATGTTGACACCAGCCTTCTCAAATACGTTGCCGTCTTGGAGAACACAAGATATGCCGCCACCGCCATTGTCTCGAGTCCACTCATCCTTCCGGAATCTTTTGCCGTCCACTTTTTCAAGTTCTTTGACGATGACCTGTTGTTGTTCCTTGATGAATTTCTCCATTCGAAGCCTCATCGGGGAATCCTCGTTGATTGTCGCTTCCCTCTTTTTCTGGGCATCTTTTTCTGCCAGAGTCGTTGCGTCGAGGCTTGCTCCGTTCGTTGTTGCCTGTGGTTGAGAGTCATGATGAGCCATTGGATGCGAGAAATTAAGCATCAAATTAAGCATTCCATAACTCACTGATTGGATTGCCAATGGCGCCCCGATAATAAGGGCCAGAGCTCCTGCCCAGACTGGCGTCCAGGCCGGTCGACGAGTTTGGTAGCCAGCGGAACTGGACACAGCACGCCGGCCTACCTTGGAAGGGCCATTGTGACAGTGAGCTGAGAAAACCCACGCACGAGGGCGAACCCCAGATACAAATCGCTGCGCTTGGCGACTAGGTGAAGCCATAGTCGACGACGAAGCTCGGTCGTCTACAATTGATGCTGCAGCCACGGTATAACTATCCAAAGGGTATTAAGAATCTGCAGTGACTACAGAGTAGCAGGCTGTCCAAATTCCTGCAATATATCGAGTTTATGTGTGGCGCGTTCGGGCAAAGCCGGGGGAGAGGGATGGTTGAGGCCTGGTTGCTCAAAAGGGCGGGAATATCGAATGTTGTCAAGAACGTCTGGTACCATACTCTTGCCAAGTCAGCTGTTCGCCGAAGCTGTAATTGATTTGTTTCCTGATATTACCTACCTAGTAGGTACTGGTGGCCTCGGCCTTGCCAGCCTTCCAACGGAGTACATGTAAGTACCAGCGCATCTGAGCTCCACTACACGGCAGGTGAGCTGGCATCTGGTAAAATCTGGCCACCAGCCAGCTGCTCGTGCTATCCACCCCACGTAGGTCGTAGATGCGAAGTCAACTTGAGCAGTTGGGGCACGTAGTAACAGCAAGCAGTCGCTCAGTTGCTTAACCACACAAGCTCGAGATGCTCTCAATATATTGAAATACCTAACGCTAACAGCACTTACAACTTTGACGCATTGCCATTCGGGCAGGCTTGCTTTCCGTTTGATGCTAGGCGGGAATCGGGCGTTCGAGCCGATGTTAACCGGTTTATGTTTCTCCGATCATTGTTAGGCATGGAAATTATGCCCGTGACCGAAGCCGACGACGACTACCTACATTCCCATATAAGCCTGAACGCCGGCAGTTTTTTCAGGTAATTTCGACATGGCCGAGTTGGCAGAAGGGACGCGGAAGCCTGAAGAGCTCGATATCGGGTAACCTGATAGAAAACTAGAAGCCTTTCGGCGTAACCTTTAAAGTGTCTCAAAGGAGAGAGGGCATGGAACGTATGAACCTGTTCGAATAAATCCATAGTCCCCCTGAGTAATACTCTGTAATTCTTATGATTTTAAAATTGCCAAGGGGGTCTCAATACAGCTTCCAGTGATTCACTCGTCGACCTCAACGCTTCCGGATTTGGACTAGCCCAGTCACTCCCCGCGCTCTTGGCCTCGTGCCTGTCACTGCCTGCCACCGCCTCTCTTTTGATTTGGTCATCTTCCGCACCCCTCTTTCTTCCGTGGCCTGCTGCCTCGTCATCACCTGCCTATTAGTTTAGGCAGCGCATCATCTCCTCCCGCCCGGTAGCCTCTCCCTTCCATCGACAAGCTTTGATCTCTGTCACTATACATTTATTTCGACCTGCTTGTTACATCTCTGATCGCAACAACATACGTGCAACCAGGGCCTTAACTACTACCAACATATCTGTGCTGAACCGAGCATTCACTCATCATGCGAAGCAAGTTCAAGGACGAACATCCGTTTGAAAAGCGTAAGGCTGAGGCCGAGCGCATTCGCCAGAAATATGCGGATCGCATTCCAGTAAGCATCATACGCTGAACTAGGGACCAGCTTGGCGACTGTCTGTGATGGCCTTGTCCATTTCCTGGCCTATCGTCGTCAAAATAGAAGCATCGCATCACTGCCGCAAAGTCTCAAAAGCTGACTCTTGTTTTGTTTCAGGTCATATGCGAAAAGGTAGAGAAGAGCGACATCGCCACCATCGACAAGAAGAAATATCTGGTGCCATCAGATTTGACGGTCGGGCAGTTCGTGTATGTCATTCGCAAGAGAATCAAGTTGTCTCCAGAGAAGGCAATCTTTATATTCGTTGATGAGGTGCTGCCACCAACTGCGGCTCTAATGAGCAGCATCTACGAGGAGCACAAGGATGAAGACGGGTACGCTCCCCATCGCTAAAAAACAACACTTGGACATACACAGCAGTGGTCTAATTTGTCCTTTGCAGATTCCTCTACATCACCTACTCGGGCGAAAACACTTTTGGCACCGCGTAAAAGCTTAGGCGGGCTCGCGATATTTTTGTTAGATGGTGATGAAGGGCGTTCCGGTCTTGCACGGTTGAAACTTTTGTTTGATTTGGTTCCGGGTCTCGATTAGAGTTGCTTGTTCCTGCATCTGCCTACTTCTCGAAACGGATTTGGTTCATATTTGTGCGACATTCTTTGCAACCCGCGCTCAACAATGTGGAGGCAAGTGAACCAGGTCTCAGGAAGGTCACCGTTGAGGGTGGATTTTCGAGAAATGACATGACTGTCACAGCCCATACCCTTCTGCGCAATCGTTTCGCTTCAAATTCCATTGGTTCAGCTGAGCTGGCGCCGATGAGACGAAGCGTGAAGTTCTCCTACTTTTAGAGTTCGCAAACTGGAGTTGTGGCGAGCTCTTGGCTACAGCTCTGCTGGCTAGACAAGACGGCACTATAACGAGCCTGCTTATTTGATTTAGCTTTGGATTAATTTGAAGTACTCCTTATGTTACGCGCCTGACGTGAGCTTGAGCTTGATATCTACGCTCCACATCAATCGAAGTAGCCGGACTATGGAGCAACACGGCACGTAGCTGGGGTGGATTACTGTGCGATAAATGTACATATGTATGTACATATGCAAGCCTGTCGTGTTGCCTACGATCGGCCAGCGCCGTATCAGTGGAAGTTGCGACCATGTAATGAATGAAACGGTGACCTGGAAGTCCGGACATTGAAGTGCCAATCGAGTAGTCTGTACGTGCTGCATTCAAGAGGAGGGTAGAGGGAGCCATGCCCGAAGTTCGATGTTTTGAAGCTTAAGTCAACGGACATTATTATAGAGCTCCAGAGCCGAGTCCGGCTTGTCTGGCCCCTCAACGCGTCTAATGAAACGAATTGACCATGTGTTGCATGCTTGTTGTAGCCTGGTGCGGTTCAGAGCCTCTGAGACGATTGGGTGTCACGGGTCCCTCAAACAAGCTGCATCGACATGTGGTGCTGTCTTGTTGAGTGAAATTTGAGCCCCAGCGCGGTGGATCAGTGACACTTTTAGATAAGTCTGGCGCTGGGGTTTCAAGGGTTCCTGTGGAAAACATCAAAGCCATCCACAACCTCCAGCAACGATGCACATACGACTTCACGCTAGGTTGCTCGCTGTTGTCGACTGGCGGTGCTCCTGCAGATGCCTGGAGTTTCGGATTTCGAGCGGGCGTCAAGACGAACACTGGCTAGCGCCAGCAACATTGAATAGGAAGCAGGTAGATGGGTGAAAGGGTCTGGTGTCTGGCCGCAGCAGATGCGGCCTCTTTGGGTCTGGCAAGCGAACCTAGCACACCAGCAACATTCGAAGCTGACGGGCCATATCGACTCTACCAGACTGCCTGCTGAGTGCCTGGCAAAGGTCTAGCCTTGCAAATTTGGCCTTCCAAAGAGGAACACCTAGCCTTGGATGTCGCAACAGGGCACGGGGCGGGAACACGAGTCACTGCGTCAAAGCATTTCTATTTTATGCCCGAATGCCTTCGATGCTCTCAGTCACTGGGTCTT
The DNA here is from genome assembly GCF_013426205.1 of Metarhizium brunneum. NCBI lineage: Eukaryota > Fungi > Ascomycota > Sordariomycetes > Hypocreales > Clavicipitaceae > Metarhizium > Metarhizium brunneum. The sequence goes on along the minus strand of NC_089425.1, from coordinate 2,031,159 downwards.
TATGCATGTAGACACAAGCATGCGTGCTATTGTCCTCGCCTCCTCAATGTTCTTCATCATTGCTTGGCATTGTACGCATGGAGCGGAACAATAGGCACAGGTTCATTAGCTGCCTATTACACAACAATGCCGGCTTGACGTGTTTCAGATAAAGAAAGACAGGCGGGAACTCTGGACGAGGCCTAGGCGAATTCCTAAGGAGCTTTTCTTTCTTTTGGTCCACGTGCAATCCCCGACGTTGACGCTCTGTTTGAGAAATAACCTGGTCAGGCACTTCAAGGAGATTCTACTGGATTATCTTCATCGACGCCCAGCGCTTAACGAGAGCTCAGCCCCACTGTAAGCGCTGAGTCGCAAATGGTCATGCACTAGATCGCCGGGCATGCGCAGAGCACCAGAGCACCTCGAGTACGTACATGTATCCAAGTACAAGGCGTGAGAGCGCGTTTTGGGCTGACAGCGAATCGACCTAGCAAATAGTTCGTTGGACATGGCTACATCAAGAGTGAATCAGGCAGGCAGTTGCATGGATCTCTTGATGCTTATTGTTCTTCGTTTTCCTCTTTTTCTTCCCTTTCGCTTGCATGCATGGATTCTTCTCAAATCTTTGTTGCGCCTTTCTTGCACAATGACCATGGGAGAGCATACGAACTGATCATTAGCACACATCTCTCTCTCTCTCTCTCTCTCGTATACTTTGTTCCCTTTCACCCTTTTTTTTTTGAGTTCTTTTGCTGTTCATCAACTCACTTCTTTTAAAAGCTAATCGTACTTTTTGTCCGGTGCTTCTCCCTACTTCATTTGAATCGTCCTCTACAAACGGGCAAACCACACAGTCACTACATATTTCCGTCCATACATACGCTCAATCTTCCTTCTTCTACAAACTACTTCTACAACGTTTTTCTTTTTCTGTTTTATCCAAAGCAACTAGGACCGATACGAATAGAGCAAGGATGCCCTCCTCCTGGAACCAGAGTTCCGCAGTCAACTATCCAGACGTGCCAGGCTCTCTTCATGCCCACCCCATCGAATCGTCAGAAACACCAAAAAGGGCCCAGCGTACAACAAAATCTACAACACCTTATTTGGGCCTAAGTTCTCGGCTCTCCCAAGTATGGATCAATCGATGGACAATTCTCTTACTCTTGGTTCTGGTCCGGATCATTCTCTTGCTTGCTCAACTGAATGACAATGTCGACGATGCAAAGGCCAAAGCGCTGGCTGCTTGCACCAAGGTGGAAGACGTAGGGAGTGCGATGGCATCCATGCCGCATTACCTCTCTGCCGGCGTGAATCATCTTGCCGCGTCTAGCATTTCGAAGGCTGTGCATGCTATGGTCAAAGTGCTGGATTTGATAATACAAGGCGTCGAAGCAATCATAGTATGGTACATCAACTTTCTCACTGCGACATATGTCTGTCTCATCACGGCTCTGGTTCATGCTAGCTTGGACGTGGTTGCGTCTGTTACAAAAGATGCCACAGCAGCCTTCAACACGGTTATCGACGGAGCTACAGGAGAAATTCAAGAAATAGCCGGCGGATTACAAAAAGCAGTCGGCAAAATCAAGGATGGTATTCAGAATAGCATTTTCAGCAAGTTCAACATCGACCTGCCGTCTATTGACTTTACCAAGCCAGTCGAGAAATTAAAAGGGTTCAATCTAAACTCATCACAGTTCGTCACAGATGTGCAGAAACTGAATAAGGACTTGCCAGATTTCGAGGGTGTACAGAATTTAACGAAACAGGCAATCTCTATCCCTTTTAACTTTGTTCGAGAGGCACTGAACAATAGCCTCGGTAATTACAAGTTCAACGAGACCATATTCCCCTTGGCGAAGAAGGAGCAGCTCAAATTTTGTTCCAACAACGAAAAATTGGATGGGTTTTTCAATAAGCTATTTGACCTTATTCATAAGGCCAAGGTCATCTTCGTCATTATCCTATCCTCGCTTGCCGTCGCTGCCATGGCGCCCATGGCTTGGATGGAGATCAGGCGGTGGCGAAGACAAGAAAAGGCAGCCGGACATATAGAACAAAAAAGGCTTTACGATACGTGGGATCCCATGGAGGCTTCCTACATAGCATCGAGACCAACCACGGCTCTTTTTGGCATCAACATAACGTCTAGAATGAGTGGCAGACGCCAGGCTCTCGCTAGATGGTGTCTTGCGTACGCCACGTCTGGACCCGCGATCTTCGTGCTGTCACTCGCTATCGCTGGTCTCTTCTCATGCCTCTGTCAATACGTCATACTGAAAGCAGTCCAGAAGGAGGTTCCGGAGTTGACAAAGGAAGTTGGGGAATTTGCAGACGAGGTTGTGGCAAAAATCAACAATATCTCAGCAAATTGGGCGGCTGATGCGAATGGAGTTGTCAAAGGGCTCAATGACGATATCAACAATGACGTTCTAAAGTACGTGACGAATGCCACTGGTGCTGTGAATAACACGATAAATGTGTTCCTTGGTACCTTGAATAAGGGTCTCGAGACGGTCTTCAACGGTACAATTCTTCTCAAACCTATTCAATCGGTCTTGCATTGTGTTATCGGCATAAAGCTTGAGAGCGTGCAAAAGGGATTAACCTGGGTCCACGACCACGCCCACGTCGATTTCCCATTATTTGACAACAACACCTTCAGCCTTGGTGCCCAGCAGAGTGTGTCTGGAGACTCGGGCCTTCAACATTTCCTTGCCTCGCCGTCTTCGGCAACGACTGATGAGGTATCAGCGGCGGTCAACCGGGTCACCAACTGGCTCTTGAAGGGTATTACCAAGGAGGCCTTAATATCTACCGGTGTTCTCCTTGTTTATGTCATAGTCGTGTTAATCGGGTTGATCCGAACTCTGGCTGGCATGGCGTTTGGCGGCCGCGATTCCGAATCTGATGACTTCCCGCACGCTGGGAAAACTAGTGGTCAAGATGAATCGCGGTCAGAACAACCAGGTTCACCTCGATACTACGATGGCCGGGGCGAGAAAATGGAAGAGGTACATTTAGATGATTATCAGCAACACCCATACAAGCCCTTTGACTCAAAACACCCGTACTGAACAGTGTACTTCCCGCGAATAGCATTGCAGAGTCTATTAATGTACTATAAAATAGAGAAATGGAACATATAATTTAGATTTAGATTGAAACCTTTTACTGCCATTTCTCTGTCCGTTGGCGCCGCATGACCAATTTGTGCCAACAGAGAAAAGTTGGGTCCAAGGATACACTTTGTGTTGGGTTGCAGAACATGGTGCAGAGTATGAGACGAGAGTCAACGCCATAAATGCGGAGGTAAATAGCTACACAGTACGGAGTATCTACCAATTGCACCTCACACCCTGTACCATGAATACTAGTGCTAGTCCTCCGTGCATCCGAGCTTCACATTGACGATCATCTTTCCCCTTTAGGCAAGTCCGGCATTGTGGGACCCCCGAGCTGCAGCTCAGATGCAAATGCGGGATCTCGCATTTTCGAAGTGACGGAGAAGACACTAAGTACTTACGTAGCCTTGCAGAGATAGGCGGAGGGTATTCGTTGCAGCAGGGGATCTTGGAACTGCCATTACTTACTTATGTACTTATACAGAGTACGAAAAAAAAGTAGAGCAACACAGGACGGGACAGGCATTTAATTACTAAGTTGACCTCTTAGTAGGTACTAAGTAGGTACTAAGTAGGTACTTACGATGTACTCCGTAAAGTACTTACGAGGCGCCGCCTGTGCCAATTGACCTACCTCTGTTACTTAGAGCACAGATGGTCTGGTAGTTATATGTACGTACCTACCTAGGTACCTACCTACCTAGGTATGTACGGAGTACGGAGTACATTGACGTACTACATACGTACGTACTACTCCTAGTCTACTACTGTGGCGGGTAGGCTGTGATTCCGCGGGGCTGCGCGCCTGCATGTGCCCCATTCCTCTGGCAACTCGAGTCAAGTACATACAATCCAGACTCGTCATTTTTTCCTCCCCACTTGAACATAAAAGAGGCAAACGCCCACCAGCTCTCAATATCCTATCTTTAAGCCGTGGCACAGTCAGTCCCTTATCCTCGAAGAATTTATTATAGTGCCTTGATTGTATATTTGGATCCGTCATGGATGCTATCAAGCAAACCTTCCAGCGCTGCAAAGCGCAAAACAAGGTCAGCTCCGTTCTTTCCCACCCCTCGCCAAGGCTTGCTTGCTTCATCGCGGGGCATGACATTGGCGGCGTATCTATTACTGACACGATGCTCATACAACAGGCTGCACTTGTGACATATGTCACAGCAGGCTTTCCCCAGCCTCAAGACACCCCGGATATTCTGTTGTCCATGGAGAAAGGCGGCTCCGGTACGTTCACCAACCAGCCTTGCTCCGTGCTGCGTATCCCATTGAAGCCTGACATTCGTTGCGTCTACCTCGTCCTTAGATATTATTGAGCTCGGTGTTCCTTTTACAGATCCAATTGCAGATGGACCGACCATTCAGACTGCCAATACAGTACGGTAGCCTCCGGCATCGATGCTACTATAGGCACGCATGGCTAACCTGGCTAGGTTGCCCTTGAGCACGGGGTCTCTATTGAGACAACACTTTCCATGATAAAAACTGCACGTGGACGAGGCTTGCGGGCGCCAGTGCTTCTTATGGGATACTACAACCCCTTGTTGCGGTATGGTGAAGAACGCTTGTTACGGGATTGCCAAGCAACTGGCGTCAATGGCTTCATTGTTGTCGACCTACCACCGGAAGAGGCCGTCTCCTTCAGAAAGCTTTGCACTAAGGGGAGGTAAGTCACATCTCGCAAATGTCGCGAATTCCTCCTTAACCAACAATCTTATGTACCTTCTTTTTCTTAAGCAGTCCCATGATGGCTAATTTGGAATCGTGCTTGGCAGCCTCTCGTACGTCCCGCTTATCGCTCCCGCAACATCTGATGCAAGGATGAAGATTCTGTGTCAGCTGGCTGACTCTTTCATTTATGTTGTATCACGGCAGGGCGTTACCGGAGCCTCAGGGTCACTGAATGCCAACTTACCTGCTCTCCTTGAACGTGTGAAAAAGTACAGTGGGAACAAGCCTGCCGCTGTTGGCTTCGGTGTTAGCACGCGTGACCATTTTCTTAGTGTTGCCAACATTGCCGACGGAGTTGTTGTTGGAAGTCAGATTGTTACCACGTTGCAGAGAGCTGCCCCTGGCCAAGGTCCAAGTGACGTAGAAGAATACTGCGCGTACCTGTGCGGAAGAGGTGCTCTGCCACAAGATGATGCAACACGAGAGGTTGGAGTCGTCGAGGCAATTAGTGGTGCCAGGGGTCCAAGTGGAGATAATGTGACAGTTAACGCTGTTGTGACTGACCAAGATCGACTTACAGCCGAGCAAGACAGCGATCTGGTGTCGCAACTTGCAGCCCTTCATGGCAAGATTCCCGACAGATTTGGCGAATTCGGCGGTCAATATGTTCCCGAGAGTTTGATGGATTGCCTGTCCCAGCTGGAAGAGGGATTCAATAAAATAAAGGATGATCCTGAATTCTGGGCAGAGTACAGATCCTACTACGACTACATGGGGCGACCATCACGGCTCCATTTGGCCGAAAGACTAACTGAGCACGCTGGCGGTGCCAACATCTGGCTTAAAAGGGAGGACCTAAACCATACTGGCAGCCACAAGATCAACAACGCTTTGGGTCAATTGCTACTGGCGAAGCGTTTAGGCAAGACCAAGATTATTGCAGAGACAGGGGCTGGCCAACATGGTGTTGCAACAGCAACGATTTGTGCCAAATTTGGCATGGAGTGCACGGTATACATGGGAGCGGTAAGTATTCTGTATTGGTGACTCCATCTGTCGAATCTTTGACTTATAAGTTAATTAGGAGGATGTCCGTCGCCAAGCTCTCAATGTCTTTCGTATGCGATTGCTGGGAGCAAAGGTTGTCGCTGTAGAAGCTGGCAGCAAGACTCTTCGGGATGCGGTGAACGAAGCCCTCCGAGCATGGGTTATCGAACTTGATACCACTCACTACATCATAGGCTCTGCAATTGGGCCTCATCCATTCCCGACCATCGTCAGAACCTTTCAATCCGTGATCGGTAACGAAACTAAGAAGCAAATGATGGAGAAGCGCCAAAAGCTACCTGACGCAGTGGTCGCCTGTGTGGGGGGTGGCAGCAATGCTGTCGGCATGTTTTATCCTTTTTCCAACGATCCCACTGTCAAACTGCTCGGGGTTGAAGCTGGTGGTGACGGTGTCGACACAGAAAGACACAGCGCCACCTTGACCGGAGGATCCAAGGGCGTCCTTCATGGAGTGCGTACATATGTCCTTCAGGATAATAACGGTCAGATTTCTGAGACCCATTCCGTATCGGCTGGCCTTGACTATCCAGGAGTCGGCCCTGAACTCAGTTCTTGGAAAGATAACGAGAGGGCCAAGTTTATTGCTGCTACAGATGCACAAGCCTTCCATGCCTTCCGGCTGATGAGCCAACTGGAAGGTATTATCCCAGCACTTGAGTCAGCTCATGGAATTTACGGTGCCATCGAACTAGCCAAAACTATGAAGAAGGATGAAGATCTCGTTATTTGTCTGAGCGGTCGTGGCGATAAGGATGTGCAAAGTGTGGCTGAGGAACTTCCTAGACTTGGTCCGCAGATTGGCTGGGATTTGCGATTTTAAGAAACTACTTATACCCAACATCAAACTTCTTGTGTGAAGTAACAATAATGTCAAGTAAGGAGTATTCGGTCATGGAATATGTTCTCATAGTAGGAATGATCTTTTTTTTGTACATGATGACATAGAATAAAAGTACAAAGGATAAAGTTACATGACATTATGCTCCAGCCGTTTGCCTCCTGGTCGGCGTAGACGCCCCATCGAAATTTTCAAGTTCGCTGAGTAATTTTCGCTCCTCTTCATCAGATAGTTCTTCCGCGCCCTCGAAGTTAGCCAAGCTGTCATCTCCCAGAACGAAGGTATCTGCTATGGTGGCTTGCATCTCGTTTAGAGTAGCCCGGCTTCGCATGCTTAATGGACCAGGAGTGGCATAATCCAATGCAAAATGGATTACATCGTCTCGGTTCTCAATTTCTTTCGGTTCCAGTCCCAGTTCAATCCTCTGTTCGTTAAAGCGTTGTTGAACGGCCTGGGTCTGCATTAGAATCCAGCGTAGATTCCACCCCCCTGGCCCAAGCTCCCTGATACGAGCAGGCTTGCTCTTGAGGAGGTAGTTCTCGATCCCCCCTTCCCTCCGAATGGTCTTCAGCACGCGCAGTGTCAGCCGGGTCTTAACACGAGCGCCTAAGGAAGGGGAAAAGAAAGTCTTGACGTGAACGTTTGGTCGCCAAAATCGGCGCGACTTGTTGTTGTGCTTCTCCGCTACGTTGTTGCCGAAGCGAATTCGAGCGCTGCCGTAAAGGCCGCGGTTAGATTGCTTATATATACGGCGCTCCCCATACGGATAAGGAGGGATCAAATCTGAGGGTAGACGATGAGGTTTAATTGTCTTTGTCTGTTGAGACGCTGTCGTTGAGAATTGTTTTGGCGAGAATGCATGGCCGTTGTAGCCAGCTATTCGTCGAGGAATCGAGAAGCTGGTTATGCGATAGGCATGAGAAGAAGTTTGGGAACTAGATGAGGACATTGCTGACTGGCATTTCGAAGATAGGAGAGCCGTGAGTCGCCGAACCGGGTTGAAGGTAGATGTAGGCATGGTGCGGCGCAGAGGAGGACCCGAGGTCCGGCAGTGTCGCAGCTGGAAAGAGAGACCGCAATTTAGAGGCTCAATGATCTATAACTAAGGCATTGAGGGAATGTCGTGGGAAAATCCAGTGTCGATTTTTACCAATGGTGGTTGCCAATACCAGTGGCCGGGAGTTCCACGAGTCGTCGTGGAAGTTTCTTTGACCAGTAAAATGCCATGAATACGGCGCAAATAGTAGACCGGGGCAAGGATTATTCCGTGCCTTCTTGGGTCTGGGTATCAGGTGACTGCGTGGATATTTGGCGCATGGTACTTTATGTTGTACACTCCATTAGCTGCCCCGCTTTTGACACCAGTGCGCATCGCCCGAGTCTGTCATGGCTTGTTCATGATCATACTTTACCTGCTGGAAGATCAGACCCCGAGATTGGCCCCTTTACACTGTTCAACCCTTTAAAATGTCCTTATTGATATGAGGGATTATGTAGAAAACCAGACCCCATTTGTCATATTCCCCCCCCGCATCAGTTGTTGTTTTGGCAGTCTGCTTTAGCACATCACCATCCACTGCCTGCCATCAGTCCATCGTCAGCGAACCAACAAAAGGGCAACATAGAAAAGCAAGAAAAGATAAAGACTGCCGTGTACCCTCAGTTCAACCTGGCAGTTTGGGCTGATGTATGCACCCTGAGCCTCATGATGATTCCCTCAGTGGATGACCAAGTCTTGCGAGATAACCCTGAATTTGCAAAGCTATATTCGGTTCTGAAAAATGATATTCTGAATCCGGACGGGTCTACCAAATGTGATCCTGATGTCAAAGAGCGCAAAGCCGTAACTCAGGTAAGCTTATCGGACATCACCTCCATGGCCCATTTTCAGAATGTTCTGGACCTGCTTTAGCTGCCAAGCTACACACATGTCAGCCGTGGGAAGGGGGAGTAGCAGAGTTGAACTTGGACTAATTGGCCATGTGCTGTCGGTATATAACAGGAGTTGAATAGCATGCGCCGCCGTTGCGCTAAGCAATACCTACTGCAGAGAGCCATCGCAACTGCTTCACCTCCAGATGTCAAGACATCAGCAGACAAACCCGCAGACACCAGATCCGACGAGCTGACCCTGACAGAACCGTCTGGTTTGCTCGCGGAACTTCTCCTCATCCTGCCATCTCTTGTCGACAGCGACCTCCCTGTCGATAGTCACGATGTGGCTTTGATACTTTCCAACCCGCCATTCTCGGAATTTGAGTCCCTGCTACCGGAACTTGGTGCTATTATTTCCGCCAATCTTCACGCCTCGGCACTCAGTCTGGTAAGGATTACACATCCGTCCAAGAACCCGTCATACCTTCATCGCCATATTCCTTCTCTTCCAGCAGACCATGCGGCACTCCGTGGCAAACTTTCTGAGGCACAGCAAAGTCTTATATCCAATAGGCTACAGGCACTGGCCTCATTGACAGAGCTCATCAGCTCGTACACTCAGTCTCTCACATTACTTATTCAGGCGTTGGAGTCGAAACACGGGCTCGCCGCCAGAAGTCTCGAGCTGCGGGCTCTCGACGTATCCCTGGAAGCACAGAGCACGGAGCTGGATGCCAAAGCAACATCGACCAGTCTTAGCAAAGAAATGTACTCACCTGAAGCCGTCACAGCGCTGAGACACTACTTATCTCACTTAAAGGACGCCCAAGTTCGTGCGGCCGAGCGAGTTCGAGGCTTGCAGGCAGAACTGGGAGAGTACGGCGTCGGCGTGGACAAAGACGGCTCCAAGGAAAAGACAATGAAGGAGATGGCACGAGTATACCATGAGATGGAGAGGCAAATGGAGGATGTTAAGAAAGATCTTGACAGACTCGACAATAAGCAAGATGAAATGGGTCGTACGTGACCGAATGTAGATTCTTCTTTCCCTGTTGAGGGCCAGTGCGAATCAAGAAGAACAAAGTGATCATTCCATTTAGCTTGCCGTCTCATCTATACCTAGACTACAAATACATTTGACAGCCACGTTCACGACTGATACAAGATGGTGTATCGGATATCAAGGAGAGAAAACACCTGATACAACGATCTTGCCCTAGTCCCATGAGTGGACTTACATGCCAACACAGACTCATCGTCGCTCATCATCATTTTGAACACCCAAGATACAATCCGGCGCAAACTACTGCCCAATGGTGAAGTTTATATAAGGCTGGGGGAATACATGGAAAAGGCTTGGGTAGGTCAGCTAGTTTAGCCCTTGACGTTGTAAATGGCTTCGGCGAGTCGGCCAACGTTGTCAGAGGTGATACCAGCGACGGAAATACGACCGTCCTTGGTGGCGTAAACAGAGAACTCCTTGGCAAGCTTATCCATCTCCTCAGCGGTCATGCCTGTGTATGCGAACATGCCGATTTGGCTGGTGATGTGAGACCAGTCATGCTTGGAGCCCAACTTCTCCAAGTTCTCCTTTAAAAGAGCACGCATGGTGATAATGCGGTCAGCCATGCCCTTGACCTCGCCGAGCCACTGCTTGTACAACTTGGGGCTGCTCAGGATTTCGGTAGCGATGCGGGCACCGTGAATGGGAGGATTGGAGTACAAGGGGCGAATAAGAATTTTCAGCTGAGAGTCGACACGCTTCTTCTCGGCGGCGTCGGCACAGACGAGGGAGAAGGCTCCGACACGCTCGCCGTAGAGACCCTGAGGTACGCAAGAGAATATGGAATTAGCCCACTAGCCATGGTAATGCAGAGGCCTATAGAGGGCCAGAGACCGAACGTCATAAGAGGAGTCACGCACCATGTTCTTGGCGAAGGATTGGCACAAAGCAATCTGATGGCCCTGTTCAACGAAGTGGCGGACAGCAAAAGCGTCCTTGTCAGTGTCACCGCTGGCGAAGCCCTGGTAGGCCATATCAAAGAAGGCGAAGTGACCTTGCTCCTTCACAACGTCGGAAATTTGTTTCCATTGTTCAGGAGTAGGATCGACACCTGTAGGGTTGTGGGCGCAAGCGTGGAAGAGGAAGATGCTGCCCTTGGGAGCTGCCTTGATATCGCCAACCATGCCTTCAAAGTCGAGACCGATCGTATCCTTGTTGTAGTAGCGGTACTGCTGAACTTCGAGGCCAGAGTCACTGAAGACGGCCTTGTGGTTGGCCCAGGAAGGGGTAGGGATGTAGATCTTCTTGTCTCCAGGAAAGAATCGCTGGAGGAAAGCGGCGCCAATGCGCAGGGCACCAGTGCCAGATATGGACTGAGTAATGGCGACGCGATCCAGAACAGATGAGTCGGCACCATAGGCCAGCTTGGCAGCCAGGGCAGGGAATTCGGCAACGCCAGTGATGCCGGCGTATTCCTTGTTCAACTTGTCGTCGATGACCTTCTGCTCCGCTTCGCGAACAGAGGGCAAGACAAAGGGTTTTCCCTGATCATCTCGATATGCGCCAACACCTAAACAACGGCAAGCGTAAGTCATTTCGTTTGCGCGAAGAAGGAGAGGAGATGTCGAATGGAAATCATTCCATCGTCATGTGGTTCTGGGGGCTGGGTCCAAACATACCCAGGTTGATCTTCTTGTCGGACTTGTCGGCCTTGAAAGCTTCGGTGATTCCTGAGTTGGAATAAAACACACGACAGTTAGAACAGCCGTCATCATTCACTACACGACTAAAGCCAAAGGGCGGGACAGTGACATACCGAGAATTGCCTGCAAAAAAGAACAAGGGAACGGCTTGTCAGCGACACTACAAGTCCTACCGCGCGCAATTGGTTTCAACTTACATCCTATGGAGATGTGGCATTAGTACAACAACAGAGCGTTGAATTGAGACGGAAGAATTGCGCGGCCATAGCTATCTGGAAAACTTACTGGAGGACCTTGAGGAACAGCTGACCAGGTGGATGCGGCGCGGATGGCGGCAAAGTTGGTAAAGGCAGAAGCAGGCCGGCGGGCAGCTTGCCTGGAAACAACTCGAAGGGTCGAGAGCATCATTGTGACGAAGGCAGGTTGAGGCAGACAGGTGTAAAAGAAGAGAAAGAGGTTGAGCAGAGCTGTCAATGGGTAACGAAGGAGGGAGGAGGGAGGCGTGCGTCGAAAGCTCGCTCTGTTCGAAGATGAAGTGCGAAAGCCGAGTTGGCGTGGGAGCTCCGAGGGCGGTAAGAGTTTTGCTCCATGCGTGCCGAAGCAAGCAGGTACGTAGAGGCACTGGGGATTCAAGTACGGAGCACGGAGTACCGACAAAGTATCCAAGCGCCCACTCACTCAGGTTCGGTGGGTTTGCACCTGATAGTGCTTGGTAGAAAGTCGACTCCTTTACCGCGGTTGAGTACTTACTAAATACTAAAAAAAATCCGTGTGGACGTACATAATGACCCACCTGCAGCCAGCCTCAAAGTGCGTCGAGTCTGGTCCGACACATGCATGCATTCGGCCAGTGCTGGACCCTGAAAGAGTCGCCAATCGATATGCTCGTCACTGGCACAACGACAGGCCCTTGAAGCTATATATAAGCCCGCAGACAGCAAGACACTTCACACGGATGCGATGATGCAGTTTGATGGTACCAATCGCATCCCATGCTAGATGTTCCAAGTACGAGTCCCAAGTTCGAATGATGGTCAAGCGTTGCCATGTGTCAAGACTTGGGACCGAACGGCTGATTCTACAGGCATGGAGCGCCTAGTACCCTAGCGTGTCCACTAAGTACCTAGGTACTTAAGGCAGGTACCTAAGGTTATACTAGTACTACTAGAGAATATACATGCATTCATTCGCCTTGTCCATCAATTGACATCATCCGTGTCAACTTGCCCCTTGACGCGCCAAGTTTTGGGCAACGCTGCCTACCTGCTGGGTCTTTTCATATACATATATATGTATGTATGCGGTTCACGATTCCGGGCGTATTTCCTCCGTGCCCAGAACCAGAGAACGAAGCAGAATGGCGCCGCGGCACACCGAATCCCTGGCCCGAGAAGCCTGACCTGCGATTTTTCTCACCAGGGAGTTGCCATACGGGGCAATTTGGTATTTCAACCACCAGGAGACTGACACTCCGTGCATATGCAGCGGCTGCCCATTGTTTTACTAGCCTAAGAAAGGAGGCCCCTGGCAATCTTTCGGACAAAAGACGACATCTGGACGGCTGGCGGTTGTAGTAAGTTACCATGTTCATGTGCTGGGTTGCCGTTGAGAGACGACGCCCCAGTGGTATGCATGTTCAATGGCCCGATCTTCTTGACTGACCCAGGTTGGTATTTACCTACCAGGTAGTCACGTATCAAGTATTGCACGTTATGTACATTAAACTCCGTACACTACGGGAAAACTCGGCCCCTCTCCTTTGTCGTGGAGGGTAATTTGAACAAGGCCAGAAACGGCTCTTGGCGCAGCTGATAGCATGTGAATCCAAAGCTGGCGCAAGCGCGCTTACCATCGCCTTCCAAAGGCGCTTATGCAAATTGAGTCCAAGAAGATAATATAGCAGCTGGTGAGCAGCATATGCGCTGTGTCTGAGTTGTGTGGACGTTGGTAGAAGCTCCTTCCAAGACCACGACGACTGCATAACGCTCCTGTCGGCGCCAAGCCTCATATCAGATGATCCCTTATCAATCGAATAATGGGGAGTCGGATGTCGAGACTACGTCATCACGCGCACTCGTAATGCTTAATTTAAAAGTGCCACATGGTATTCCATGTATTATTGTCAGATCATTCAGTAGCTCCCCTATATGTCTTTTCGTTTGCGGCCATTTTCAGGCACCCCTTTACCTTTTACAAACTGGACTACTATGCCAGCGTCCCGCTCTTCTCCTGCCTGTGATGCACGTCATTTTCGTACCGGTTCAATACCTTGTCCTCGACTGTTTCGTGGAATACATCTACTTCTGTGCTGGCAAATTTTCGGGCAGGAACACGTCGCTCGAACAATACGTCTAGTTCTGCGAATGTGCGACCTCGAGGCTCTGGGATGCGGAAATATGTATAGACGATGCATAGGAAACATATGGCCCCCTGATAAAAGCAACCGCTATTAGGAAAAGATTCAAGAGCAAACAGGATGTCGAAACGAGAGTGTCAACTGCACTTACCCAAAAAAAGCCCGCGTAATTGCTCCAGTTCCATTCCCCCGGATTCAGCATATACGGTGTCAGCACGCTATTGATGATGCCAACAATGTTGCTGCAGGGCATAGTTAGCGGAAAATCCGAGAGACTCGGGATGAAGAGAGCAATATGTCAAAAGCCAGCACAAGATTGAAAAAAAAAGGAGTCCGTGGGCTCGAATGAGGCACATAGGTACTTACTAAAGGTTTCTCCCCAACACGACTGTCTTGATCTGGAGTCTACGTGACGACAACTCAGTTACAAGAGAATAGCACACGGTTCCCACCGTCAATTGATAGAAGAGTGCCCAAACAATCATGATGCTGCCGGTGGCTAGAGACCCTGCTCGGCGGTGGTCGTGAGGCACAAGGCCGAGAAATCCAAGGATGAACAGCATCGTACAGAGGCCGCAAAGTCCATATAGGTAGAGCGACCTTCGTCCGATACCCAGCGTCATCAAACCCCATGCCCCAAACACGCCAACCATGTTGATGGCGTACTGACCAAGAGCAAAAGAATATGCATCGCTGTCTGACAGGCCGGCTTGCTTCAGAAAGTAAGTCGAATAGTTGGAAAATGAATTTCCGCTCAAGTTTTGAATGGCCCACGTCATGCATACAATTTCGGTCCTTCGCAGATCAACGCCCTTGAAACAGTCCCAATACGAAGCTCCAGCAGTAATCTTCTCTTCTAGAGCAGTCGTATGCACCATCATGGCAATCGTCTCGTCGGCATCAAAATCTGTTTCCCGGTCGAGGCTGGTAAGGCGAAGGAGCGCTTTCTTGGCCTCTTCAGTCCTGCCCCTCCGCACCAACCACCATGGCGATTCCGGCGCAAAGAATATGCCGACAAACAGGGGCAGCGGCCACATCCATTGCAAAGCATATGGGATGCGGTATGCCCATTCGTCATCACGGCTCAGCATAGCGCGAATGACACCGATGCCGATTTCCTGGCCAAGTCCCCAGCAAAAGTTGACATAAGTGGTCAGATACCCACGTAGGGCAACAGGGCAGACCTCGGAGGCATAGGTGACGGCCAATGTCTGGAAAATACCCCATGGAATACCGCATAAAATCTCAGCGACCAAGAGGGTTTCAACGTTTGGGGCAGTGAAGAATATCGCGGTAAACGCCGTTACCATGACAAGACAGGCCATGACTGTATATCTGTAACCAAATCTTTCCGAGACGTAGCCATTGATGAAAAGACCAATGATTTCGCCCACCATTGCACCCTAATTCCCCTTGTCGTTAGTTGATGTCTCCTTCTGGACGAATCTTGTTGTCAAGTTGGGGTGGCATTGCAGCCTGGAAGGAGCAGCAAAGGGGACGCTCGTACGTTACTCAGACCCGCTTGCCACGGAGCAGTAACTTCGTAAGTTCCAGACTTTGGCTGATATTCGCCATACTTCTTGGTAAACTGGGGAAATGCGTCTAGATGTGGGCAAGGTTAGAGTCGTTATGACCGATGAGGGGCATTGATTGAACTCACAGAAATTGTTAACTAGGCTAATATCATAACCCTCCATAGCGATGCAGGTAGATATTAATACACTCCAGCCTACAGCCTTGGGGTATAGCTTGATACCTTGCCAAAGAGTCATGCCCTGTTCCTTGGCTGCGGCTGCCCTTGCGTTTTCGATAATGGTGCGATGTGTTTTGGATGGATCTAAAACGTCATGGCCATAGTCCTCGGCGACGGGAGCAACGTCTGCTGGCTGTACGGCGGCGCTTTCCGGGCGGCCGTTGTCCTGTCTGTCGACGGCCATGGTGTCGATTGTTGAACAGGGTATTGAAGTAGGCAAGGGTGCAAGTGAGTGAGCAAGCTTCTCGTGTGGCTACACGGTGATGCTTGGGAAAGGGACAGACGTTACCCCACAGACGTATGAGATGGGGGAGACGGAGATGTCAAAGAAGATGTAGTTTCAAGGCGCCCAGACCGAGATATCAGAGGCGGATAGCCAAGTGTGAGCATCCAAGTCTGGCAGACGTCAACAGGTGACGGGCGGCGGCGTCTTTATATAATGTTACCAGACGGGGAGTCGCACAGGAAGGTCAGCCACTGGTGATGTGAGGAGTGAAGCAGGGGAGGGAAGCGGGATGAGGTTAGTCGGGTGGCCCGGGCGTCTGGGCCATGGATCTAACAGCCGCCTTCATGCATCCGAGTTGCCCTGTGAGGCAGAGGCATGAAGCGGCGACCGAGAAGACGTGCAAGGACCCAAGGTTGCTGGGCACACACACGAAGATGTGCTGCTGCAGAAAATTTGGCCGCCACCGATGAAGATTTTGGGCCGATGGTGGGGAACAGACTAGTGGTACGGAGTAGTAGTACTAATATTTGAAATAAGGACCAGTTGACGCACCCCGGCTGTCAGCCGCCAAACAACCTGGGGTGCTTGGACAGGACAGGGGCATCGAACCGTCGGCTGGTCTGGCCATGCCTGGCAATTGAACAGTTCGTCTGTGGGGTCCAACAGGTTGACTGGCTTTCCAAAGTATTGACCAGACCAGACTACAATAGTGATCCATTGCTTGCTCTTACTCTACAGAAAGTTCTTTCGCACTCGTCCCGTAGTTTCATCCGGCGTCAATTGCATCGTGGCAGATACAGTCGATGAATCTCTGGGACATGAGCGAAGGATCCGAGTCATTCAAGGCCACCAATCCGCATGGCATGTGTGCTCTCTCTTGACAAACCCGCACGTTTCGTCAGTTGCTCGGTCGTCTTCCCCACGACCCCAGATGTGGGGAAGAAAGTCCAGATGTCCCTGTCCCTGGTTGACTACTGTGCCACGTTTGTCTGTCGCATTTTTAATGCTGGCGTCGTATTAATTCGAGGCAACCTCGACGAGTGCCCCAGGAAAGACTCCCCAAACGGCCCCAGGAGCAGGGGACAGCGTTCCCCGTGGTAATCGAGGATGATCCCGTCATTGGGCCACCTCGCCTTCGCCAGCCAGCCACGCATGCAGTCTGGTGCCTCCATCCCTGATATGCGGGGAGGAAGCGCTGCTCTGTTTTTGAGGGGTAGTAGCAGTAGCTACTTTACCTAAGTCCTTACTTAGGTAGGAACCTAGACCTACCTACTTTATACGGCGTACCTAAGCAGGTATTTATTATTTATAACTTTGGGACTCGCCGTCGACCAGAGCCAACATTGAAAACAAATTTCTCGCAATCAAAGCGCAACCTCGCATCCAAGATATGAATGCCGTTTTCTCGGCAGCCGACGCATCAGGCTGTGTTACTCTCCGTCCCTCCTCCAACTACCGGCCTATTTCATTACCCGAAGTCTGCCACCCCGTTATCCGTACAAGAGCATTGATAGGTGTGCAAGGTGATGGCTTGCCGTGGCGCTCACCTGCCGTTTATTTAAGCAATACCTCCCCTGGCCACAACGGCATCTTCCTCAATCAAACAGTGGTTTCGGAGGGGCTTCCACCCGCGTCTAGATGGCGTCCACCGCCACGCTTCTAAATGTCCAAATGCCCTCCCAGTGGCGCTCCCTATCTCGGTTTTGCGGCGGCGAAGCTAGCCTCGATGAGCCTTTCACAGCTCAGGCTGGGGCAGGCTTCTGATTTATTATCCGCCGTGCATTTCCCAGTCGAGATACAACCTGGGCAAAAGACTAAAGTGGCTTTCCGCCTGCTTTTCCCAGTCTTGAATATTCCCGAATATTACATATAATATTATTTTTTTTAAATCTTTTAGCACTACTCGACCGTGTACGCCATGACTCACTAGGGGTTTCGTTTTCCGCTGTGAGTTCAATAGTTTAGCAATCCCTCTGGATTTTTAACGGATTACTGGTATTGTTCGATCGGATGGGTCAAGTCATGTGGTCCAGAGAACTCAACAGTGTCAATATGATCCCATTTGCTTCCAGATTAATATACACGCCTACACATGAGACACATGGCTTGGACGAGCTATTTCTTTCGCCAAAAGTCCCTCCACCACTCTTTTAAGCCATATGCCTTCTCATTTCCCTCGGGGTGAATATTAACGCTGTGTCTTCCAATAAACATATCTATCAAACTTGAGTTGGCATTGTTCCCGACACGTGTTGCTTTGCCTGTTGCTTTGCGCCCTACCGTCCGAACCTTGATTTCGTCGGCGACGAGCGGCGCAACGTCTGCATAGCATGAGTTTAACTCCCTCTCCAATGAAAAGTATGGCTTCTTGGCCAGCTCGGGTGCCATCAGATTGTAGCTCCTGGTAATGTTGTTCAGATTCTGAATGGACAATTTCATGTAGGCATGTTCCGCTTCCTCCCAGGCTGGATCACGAAATGGCCTTTGGACCACGTTGACGGCGCCGACGCCGCCCGAGGCTGCTGTTGGGGTGGAATCTCCATGGACCTGAGCTGTGTTTGATATATTTCTCATAACAGGATGATGCGTGGCATTGGAAGACACGACAACTTGGTCCACGTTCTTGTATCTCGGATTGTGCGCCAGCTCTGCGTCGGCAAATGCTGCTGCTCGTTTCATTTGCTCCTCCAGTGTTCCCCCTCGTGAAGCTATCATCCTAGAAGCATGCCTTTTCCAATCATTCCGCAATCGCTCTCGAAATGTTCTTGCAGCTTTGCTTAATTCCTGTTGCTTTTCAATCCAAGGGGGAACAATCTCTTGGCGTTGAATCATCTTGTTCATAATGTACTCTGTTGTATCAATAAAAGGATTGTCGCTTCTTGGATCTCGTTCCATCTCTTTACCCCGGGGCAGGTTTTTGAACTGACCCCTCGAGATAGCATCTTCTATGCGTGAATTAGCTAGCGCGGTCAAACCGGAGATCGAGACAGGGACACTTCTGGCGGCGGGCTGGAACCGCTCTCGCAGCTCCGCCTTCATCTTCTCTCTCTCCTCGTCGCTCAGCCCTTTTGAAGCTTTCATGTCCATTCCTACATACATGCTAGCCTTGTCGCGAGCACTAGCCGCCCTTTGACCGTGAGTTTGCGGCACGCTGCGCCGAATTCGTGTGTCCACGACTGGCGGTTGAAACTTCACTTGACTTTGTGACTTTAGGCGTGGTTTAGCGTCATCTAGCATCCGCAATACCGCATCTTCGGTAGTCTCAGTGCCTGCCCAAGGACGCGAGCTGTGACTGTGCTGTATGCTTTTCGACGCAGATGATGGTATGCCTGCTTGGGCAAATGAGCCCGAGCATTGTCCTTCGAACTTGGCGTCTGCAATTTTATGGAGAAGCTTCTCCTTCAGCTCATCTGAAAACCCGGCATCTTCAATGGCGCGCCGTCCGGATAAACCACCTGTTAGAAGAGCTTCTTCCGTAGCCTCTTCTAGCCGGCGTGCCAATGGACCTGGTTCCTCTTGCCCATGTGAACCGTTTTTGTTGGCTAGGTCCTTTCCGCCGTCTCGTTTCCTATCACCCCCCTGAAGGCTTCGGAAATGCCTGACAGCTGCAGGAGCTTGTAAAGGTCGAGTGTGAAGAGCTTTGGCTGGCGAGGCACAACACTTAGGACACAAGCTGAGTCTCGTCATGTGATGAGATGAGGGCATGCTCATCAATGAGCCAAAAGATATACGGGGACAAAAATCGACAGAATGGGGATGCGAACGAGGAAATAATAGCGGATGGGTTTGCATAAAATCCACGTAAATCCTGGATGAAAGAAATGATGGTCTGGATAATGAACAGACTGGCTCCAGTCCCCATAAGCCCGGCGTCAGCTGGTGGGGCCGGCCGCCGAGAGCGCCGAGAGAACAGTCTGGTTCTGCGTAGACTTAGTCATCAGCGAAAGTAAAACAACGCCCATGCAGGACGGCTCTCTTGAGAAGCAACATTATGCCACCACCTAGCTAGCTACCTAGGTACGGGCCTTCCCTGCATATGTCCCGTGGAGGTGCTGGGTATCAAGCCCATTTTCTATTGACAACTTATACGGAGTATCGTTTCCCCATATATTCATAGCGTTCCCTGATTGACTTTGAGAGGATCCTCATACCGGCCCATAAACGAACGCTCTAACAGCTTCACTAAGACCCCAGTCGTATCACTCGGTTCGCAGTATTCATGAACTTCGCCGACCGTACGGCTCAAACGGGAACAGCGCAGAAACTATGGCTGCCACGATGAAGATGGCGGCGCAAACGTACAGCGGCGCTGATGTGGCTGTATTGGCCTCTGACGCAACCACCGCAGAGACAATGCCCATGATTCGATTGCAAGCCACGGCAACTCCATTTCCAGTTCCTCTGTGGGCGCTAGGAAGAACTTCTGGTGTGTATGCATAAAGGGTGCCGTAGTAAATGTTGAGGAAACAAGCTATCAAACAGGTAAAGGCCAAGTCCTGCACCGCGGTATTTACAGCCGTATAAGCGAAGAAGAATGCCATCGTTATGAGCGCACCGATGCTCATGGTATACTTTCTCCCGAGGATTCTCGTGTTGCACATGAACCCAGCAATAATAGGACCGGGAATACCGCAGATGTTGGTTATGGCATAATTACGCCATGTTTCGAACTGGGTTCGGTGGAACTTCAAGCCGTGGTTTTCCAGGTATGTACTGTATCCTTATTAGTACTTTACGCGGAATGAAGACGAAATAAAGGGGGCCCGAATGAGGGAGAGAAAGGAGGGGGTCGGGCGGATCAAGGGGGGGAAATTAGGACAACTGTGTGTTGAAATTTAAGCTGGATGATAGGGGTTTCCAAAGTGTCAAACCATGAACTTACGGTAAGAATACGTAGAACAATGGGTAGGCCAGACCGATGAGAGTCCAAGAAAGCCAGATCATGAGCGTAGAGATGGCAATCTTCTTGGTTGAAAAAAGACCACTGAAATGTACAAGAGACTTTTGCAAGGAGAAACCCTTCGGGTCTTGCACTGCTCGGATAGTTCCGCATGCCTGCAACTTCTCCAATGTCAAGGAACAAGGACGATTGTACTTGGTGGCCAGGTAATGGAAGGTCTCAACCACCTTTTCGTCCTCACCCATGCCCAGAAGATACTTTGGCGTCTCTCGCAGTCGAACAACTGTGATTCGAAGAAGAGACATGACCAGGACCAGCGCCCCCCCGGTGAAGAGGCCATACCGCCAACCCCAGTTGTCAGCCTTGGAGCAGGACACTGCATCTACACTGCAATTCCACCTCTCAGGGACCAGGAATCCCCAGCCGATAAATCCTGTAATAGCCTGACCAAAGCCCCACCAACATGCAAGAAATGTTAGAAGCCACTGCTTGTTGCTGGGGAGATATTCGAGGAAAACGGTTGTGTCCATGATCAAATTGCCTCCCCCACCGAAGCCCAAAAGGGCGATGAAGAGCGCGAGACTGGGCCAACTTGGCATGGCACCGGCAACGATGCAGCATACGGAGCACATGAAGAGAGAGATGTTGAAGGCGTACTTGCGGCCAATTATATCGGCACTGAACCCCCAGAAGAGGGCGCCTGATAGCATACCACAGTACACGGCAATCGTGAGAGCGTTTGCGTAGCCACTACGGAACTCACGATGAGCCGGCCCTGCGATAATGGACTGGAAAAGGAGAATCATGGAATCTACAGCATATCTTTGGGTTTATCAGCGTCGGTCGGGACCAAGAGGGTTCCAAATAAATGAATGCTCGGGGTACATGCAAGTACATGCAAACGCCATACACGACTCGAGAGTCGACTTACCCGAAACCATTGAGGAAGAAGAGCTTTAGGTGATACGGAGTCCAGCCAATCTCATCAATTGCCTTTGAAATGTGGCTGTTAGCACTGTAAACAGAAAGGCCACAACCGACCGCAGGACGTGAAGGCCTCCATGAATCGTGGCCCCGACGAGCAACTGCGCATCACCTGCAAAGCACTCACATTGTTGACCAAGTGCATTTTCATATTCAGGGCCGGGTCGAGGTCTTGGAGCGCAAGAATATCCTCACCGTCGTGCAGCGAGGATCCGTCGGCAGTGCGGACATCGCCATGACGTAGCAAATCGTCCTTGTGTCGTTGACCGACCTTCTCCTCCAGCTTTGCAGGGTCAATGGCCGACTTGCCCAGACTCTGATGATCCATTGTATCAGGCTCAGAGGGAGCTCGGGCGCATTGGCAGTCGCGATCAATGTCAATGGCCCAGCCTAACAATTGCGATCCCTCCTCGCTCGGCTATGAGGCGCCAGGAATGCGGTGATGACGGGCTTGGCTGTGGCACAACTGCGGACCTCCAATACCCAATGCCAATTCCTTTCGAGGGTTGTTGCCAGAGGTGAGGCTAAACACAATTTACGCGAGACTTGAACGACATGGAAGAAAAACACGGCTCAAGCAGACGGGAATCGACAACGTGGGGGAGCAAGGGGCTCAGAAAGGGTGGTGGACGAGGACAGACGAGAGCGCCGGGAGAAGACCAAGCTCGAATGAGGTCAGAGTCTCAGGCCAAGCAGCGCTATTTAAAGCTTTCCAAGAAGTGATGCAGCTGGTTCAACGTGGTCAAGGTTTTGGGGCGAGCTTGCTTTCCATCCTCCAACGACCTGGGGTGTGGGCACGCGATGCCTTGCTGCATCCTCCATGACCCATGCCTTGTAGGTTAGTGCCAATTGATGTCTCCAAGTCCCTCGTCATAGCCCGTGTCCTTGGAGTGTCTCGTGTCCTTTGAAGATGTCAACAATTACACCAGGCCCCAAACGCGGCTACATATACGGCTCAAATTGCCGCGGCGTCATTGGCGGGCCAAGAGACACGGGTGACGGGATGCACCTTGTAGTGATCGATGGTGACTGTCAATGGTTTCAATGTTTCGCCCGGTACATAATAATTGTCAGTACGCTGAGCTTTGCTGGCTTGCCAAAACGCCCTGCGGGGTCATGGTGTGAGCACTGAGTGTTTACTGGTAGGTGTTGTTGACTGCAT
Source organism: Metarhizium brunneum (assembly GCF_013426205.1). Lineage (NCBI taxonomy): Eukaryota > Fungi > Ascomycota > Sordariomycetes > Hypocreales > Clavicipitaceae > Metarhizium > Metarhizium brunneum. The sequence continues at coordinate 2,008,498 of NC_089425.1, read as the reverse complement.
GTGGTCTTTTGCACTTGACTTGACATGTGGTGAGACGGCGGTGGAGACATCAAATTACTGGGACTTGTTGGCTCCCTTGGCTGGCCAGGCTCCATGTCGGCGCGTGCATTGAGAGCACGGCGCTGATAGGCTGCCTAGAGCGAGCGTTGAATTGATGGCATTGACTGGTCAAGGCGCTGGGTGCCTTGTGCGCCACAAGAGCTGCTGCGGTGTTCAACGTTGAATGTTGTGTGCTCCGTCCGTAATACCACACAAACCGATCGAGACGCTCTGATCGACGCATTTCGCCCATTGTGTCTGCGCGACGATCCGGTAGCCCCAGGTTCGTTGCCTAGTGGCAAGAATCATCAATCCGTCTTCATTTCAGATCCGTTTCGAATAGCAAACGTTGGACCGAGAGCCAAACGGCGCCCAGGCGTTCCACATTCTCTGCGCTCTTTTCCGGCCAGAAGCGGACACGCCATGCTTAAGCCGGCCGAGTCAAGGAGTCGACTCGGAGCGCACATCTTCTTCTCTTGGCCCCCCCGAGGCAGCTGTGACTAAACACGACATGGCAGCACGGCTTTTGCTAGGTTGCGCCGGTTGACTGATTGATTCGACTTGGCGCGCCAATTTCGCCAGCAGGCTCTACAAGATAGTGGGAAACACACTGAGACGACTCAAGAACAAGACTGCTGAGCTTGTCCATCATGTCGAATGGCCGAAATGTCTATTCAAATGGCTGACATAGTCTATCTCGCGGAGAAGATGCAGACTTTTGTTCTGGTGGAAGATGGCCTCATACCATTTGACATGATCATGTGCCACCCGTTTTATCATCTATCCTGTTCTCCCATGCAATTTTGAGTTCAACTCAGGCGGCCCTTGATGTTCTAACCAAACGCCATGCCCCCAAAGTCAGATTTTCCCGAGGATGAGTCCTGTCAATGAGACGAAATTGACAACCATATTGCCAAGCTCGAGTCTAGCCCGATATCCAAAATTAAAAGCGTGTAATGTGTTGTGCTCAAAGCAAAACAAAAAAGCAACATGCATACCAAAAACAGTCAACAAATTTTCGTCTGCCTCGATCAACGAGATCACACCGTAAATTGACATCAAATCTGACTCCCCTCAATTACTTCTCGTTCCAGAACTTCCACTTCACCAGTCTCTCCAGTACGGCGACGTTCTATTACCCAGCGTGTTTCCCCGCTGTCCTCTTCTCTCAAATAGGATACGCTATCTGCTGATCCTTTATGGTGGTGACCTTTCACTGGGGACCGAGTAGGCTCGCTCAGTGTGTATTCATCCGCTCGATTGTGGGCATCGGCGGTGGAACTTCTCCGACGTATCGGGCCTTCATTTATATCATGTGAAGTTGGGACATCAGGACCCGAGGCGACAGAGTTGCCTTGAACTGTTGCAACAGTCGAATGCCCACCGACGCTAACATCTGTGGCATCTTCTTCGAGTATTGCAGCTCGTGACCAGTGATCCAGGCTCATGGTAGCCATAGTCATTGTAGGGCTTCCTGAGGCACTTGCTGCGTCTGAATCATAGCCCACGGCTGAAAATGCAGAAGACATCCTGCCCTGGCCCTGGTTTGCTTGGCTGGCTTGGCCAACGGAAGTTGACATCCACTGTGAGTTGGAAACATCTCCTCGGTCCGACCTTGGGGAACCCTCTCTGCTGGAGGCAAGGCTGGCTTGAGAGCCACCCCATGCCCTGGATCGTAGACGAAGAAGTGCTGAGAGTGTCATTTGATCGTCTCCGCAGTCTGCCATCATGGCCAGTTGTGCCAGTCCAGGGCTTTGAACAATCGGAGTTGATGTACTGAGTGGAGCATAACCCAAGCTCATGAATGAATTCCGATTGGAGTATTCGGACCTCTCAGTAATGGGAGTAAGGTTTGGTTCGCGGGATATCATCCTTCCACTGGTGCTTCGATTCAGTGCGCCTATGCCTTCCGGGCCAAAGAAGCCTCCGTTTGCATATTCATACTCCTTGAGGCTGGAAGATCCGCCGTTGTGAGCCGCAGGATGGAGGCCAGGGGGTGCGGAGTAGAACCCAAATTCTTGGCCGTACCAACCGTCGGAGTCACTTGCCAAAGCACTGGCATTCGCCTCGGCAATAATTGCGTCGTCATCAAAGTCGAAGTCATTATCTTCATCGTCATAACCACTGTAAATATTATTTTCATGAACCTCCGAAGCGGAATCATCATCGCCTAAACCTGGGTTGGAAGAGGGCGATGAGCTTCTCTGGAACTTGCCAGAAGCAGCTGCTCTGTGGGCAGCTGCAGCTAAAGCTGCTTGATAGGCAGCCACAGACTTGGCACCGTCACTTGCAAGTTGCGAAGTTCTGTTTTCACTCCCCAGTTCTGATTTCTTTTCATCACATCCACCTGTCTCCTCCTCTTCCTGTCCGTCAGCACTGACCGACGTGTGAGCAGTCGAGCGAGAGACAACAGAATGGGCTGAAAGACGGGAGGTTATGTCCGACTCTCGCTTTGTAGAGCTCTGTTGATCAGCGCGACGCAGTGATTGGGCCTGTTGAAAAGCACCAGGGACAGGCCTGCCAAACTGATCCGTATCATTATTGTCGAAGATGGACTCGTCAAAGGGTTGATCAGCTGCATCCGGCGAAGCTGCCAGATCCTCGGCAAATTCATTCTCAAATCCAATCATGCCGTCGTCAAAATATAAATCGTCTTCCTTAACGTTCTGGTAGTTGTTACTTGCTAAAGGTGCAGTGGCATCTAGAATGCCCAAACCAGATGCTCTGTGCTCAGAGACATCGTCTTCGCTCGGGGCAGGCAATGGAGATGACATAGGAAAGGTGGAGGTGCCAGGGGTGTCTTTGGTCATGGCAAACCCAATAACATTGCCATCAGCGTCCCGAGGTGTTATCAACATGCCAGTACTATATGGGCTCGCAAGTGCGGATGCAGTGTTTGAGCGTTGGAAATCAAAGCCCGCAAAATTCTCCTGGTCGTTATCAGGGTCTAACTCGACATCCAAATCGTACGACTCAGGGACTTCTTCGTCGTCAAAGTCTGCATTTACGCCGGGTATTCTCTCCTCAAAACCATCATCGTCCATCATTGCGTCATAATCAAACGCATCCTCGTCAAAATCGTCGAACCTCGAATCTCGGAAGTCGTCATTATCGTTCGTTTTACGCTCAAGCTCTCTTTGCCGATGCCGTTCTTCCAGCAATTTCTCTTGCTTTGCTGCCCCAACCATATCGAAACTGAATCTAGACGATGTGCTCTTCATATGTCTGGGAATCGCAGACATTGACATCTCAGACAGAGAGATGTTTCGCGAACGCGTTGTACGTATGGATGGAGACGCCTTTGGGCTTGTCTCTTCTCTCTCAAGCGCACTGGCCGTGGAAGTAGATCGAGGCAATTTGGGATTCTCTTCCGTGTGTGGTTGTTGCGAAGTATCAATAGATGGTGCATTGTCAGTAGCAGCGGTTGTCGGCCTGTCGGAAAAGCTTATCTTGGACTCCGGTTGCGCTCTTGGCAAATTTTCGGCATGGTCAGAAGACTGACTTCCTGACGTTGTTTTGACCGATTGTGGCGCGCTTCTACGGGCGTGTACTGAAGGCTCTCCAGACAAATTTAGTGCAATAGGTTGGTTCTCCTTGGAAGATGTGAGGTGGATGTCAGAAACAGAACGGGATGATTCTGGGTTTCCACCGTATATATCCCTTGGTTTTCTAGGTGCACTAAAATCGTGTACTCGGGTCCCTCTAATGCGAGGATCGTAGGTCGGTTCCTCATCTTTATTGTTTAGTGGCAGGGGGCGCAAGTCCGGCGCATTCTGGTTATTTCTCCGTCTCATCAAAAGCGTCGACATGGGGTTCTTCAAGAATGGAAGACCTTTCTTTCCTTTCTGAGGTTCGACTGCCACAGAACTTGGTGTATTGGCGAGTGCAAACGGCGCTTCTTGAGGGAGTCTGGCCCCGGCAGGGCGTCGCCCGAGGTTGGATGCATTAGATACTTGTAAATCGGTTGGCGCACTGAACGACGCGACCTGCTTGAACTGGCTACTTCTAGAGATGTCTAGAGTTGGCTCCAAATAACTAGGACGGGGACGACCCGAAGTATCCTCAGGATGAACAGGAGTATTGCCACTACCCGTTCTATCGCCAGTCTCAGTTCTTGAGGCCTTTTGCTGCGCTTCAACATCTCTACGATAATTTTGCAGGGCCATTCCGCCAATAAAGCCTACATCTCCATTATAGGACGAGCGCTGTGACTGATGTGGGCGGCTTTCTGGTATCAACCCGGCGCCATTTTGTCGTTCGTCCCGTTCTTGTCGAGAGCCGGAGTCGTCGGAGGTAACTCTAGTGATGGGCGGTAGTGTTGGTGCAGAGGACGAGGTTGCCGAAGGGGGCATTCCATCCAAAGGAGAGGCAGAAGCGAGCGCCACTGGTGACTCGCTATTGCTGAGAGGGGAAGCCGATTGTTGTTGGTCGGGGATAGGTGAGGTCGGGTTCGAGGTTCCTCTCCGATGAAAGCGCAGATGGGAGAGCATGATGGCGGCTCCGGCTGATCAGGGCGGCGCTGTATCGACGGCGCAAATCGAGCAGTCGAGAGATGCCAACGCCGCTGTGCATGTGTCTCCGGTACGACAACAGCGCAGCATCCAAGGGAGCCTTGCCCGGCTGCAAATCATCTACGGCGAGTTGCAACGGGCCAAATCCCAAATCATAGGCAGCTTACTCCGTATTATGCCGCAGCGTTGTATGCCTCGAGGTTCGACGTGACGGGTGTTTGTGCGCCACGGTGTCACGATGTCGATCGCGTTCTGAGGAAGCGTGGGTATGAACAGCTTCGCGGAGCAGAGTCAGTCAGTCAGCCTTGACGTTGCCTGGGCTACTCGGTAGAATCGGCCAAGCTACTTAAGTATGCGCTGGGGACGTCTCGATGGAATGCTCGGCACTCCGTGCATGTGTTTTGTTAGGGATTCCTCACATACCTCTCTACCAGGCAAGTAGTACTCGGTATGTACTTTCGGATTGCGCGCAACGACGGGCAGATATGGCCAGACCGAGAAACGTCCAGCCCGGGTATTATTTGTGTTCTCGAGTAATATGGAGCACCTGGTTGCCATGCAATGCTCAGGGTTATCCATGCTTTGTCTGACCAGACATGCCTCAACCAAGATCTGGCACGCACTACCCGCACCTCTCGCCATAACACACAATTACGTACGTACTGAAGCGCTCAACCCCGCAAGTTTCATTTTCTATCTGATTTCAGTGCAAACTACAACCACTAAAGATTACAAGCCGGCAACCCATCCTTTGCTTCCTAGTAGATAACGGTAGAGCCACTTGCGTGATGCAATCAGACGGAACTTAGTGGCCGAATTGGCCAACAGTTGTTACACGTTGAGCGAGCCAGGATCAGTTGCCGCCTAGCCATCCCTGGGGCTTGTAGCAATCGTGGGCACACGGCGAATATCTGCTCAGGTCGCGCTTGCACATGGATCAACTCTGGTGTACCGTACAATGCAGGAGGATGACAGCAACGCCGCCATGTTCCTTGGATAGCATAGCAAAAGGTGGTTGACAGTTAATTGATTTGCTTGGCTACTACTTACCTAGTACCTAAGTAAAGTACCTATAGCAAGAGCCTTGCTGCACTAGAGTCCCGGCGGGAATTTTACTGTCAATTGAACGTATCGCGCCAGCTTCCTGGACCTTTTAACTCATGGTTCTCTGCGCTGTTTTGACGGGCCGACGTCGCAACGACATCAGCTTACCGAAAACTCTTACATATACTATGTTCGCATACTAGACGACCCCAGCTTCTAGATCGATTCTTTATCATGTAGTGACAAGGTTCGAGCAACCAGAATCACTCAGTACGACTGGTCTTGTGGGCTGCCTCCAGTCACTGATCTGCTACACTCGGCAAAATCATACAAAGGCCCATCACTGATCAGGGCTCTCGTCCACTTGCCAACATATTCGTTGCGGAGTCGGTGTTCAATAGTATTTTGTTGGGAAACGTATCTAGTGGCAAGGATATGATACGTGGCCGAGGCTATGACAAGAAGAGCCAACCCAATTGCCTTGTCAACCCTGTCATCATCATAATGTAGTCTGGTCACGCTTGGACTAGATAGTCATGGCGCGTGATCGCCACCACCACCAGCCTTTCCATGCTGAACTCTCGCAGCTGAGGTAGACTCCTTCTTAAATGTTAGAAACTGGTGAGCCATGTTCAAAGTGCACGAGGCTCAAGTTTCAGATGACACTGAGTTGCATAGGCAGCACCTGCAAGACTATAAGCACGGCAGGCACGTTTGAGCGTCACGTCAACCCTGAGAACATCTGACTCCTACATCCAGGTATGCCTCCGTAGGTAATTATTAATAGAGTTCTATTTCTTCTTCTTCAGCGAAAGACGTCTTTCAAGATGGCACACAAGAATTACACACCGTCAACCCTTGCCAGTGCGATGCAGCTCAAAACTCGAAAGGAGAAAAAGTTCGACGAGATCGAGTCCAGACTTGGTCTTGCCAAAAGCTCCACGATACCACTGGCACAAGGACAGTCGCGCCTCACCGGCTGGCTCAATCGATTCAATCTACTCCAGCCATTTGCAAAACCTGCGACAGACAATGACATTGTCTGGCTGCTCGATAACACCGCCTACAAATCCACGAGAACAGGGGGCTGGCAGGCCGAGTTTGTTGCCGCCGTGTTCGAGCGTGAGGACAAGGAAACGCTCATGGATATGGTGACGGGAGTTATACGCGCAGTGGGATTAGCAGATGATGCCGCCGAACGCGACACAGTTGAAGAGAGAGTTCTTCCGTTTCTCTGGGATATTCGTCCTGCCACAATTGTCACGGCTAGCCAAAACAGCAAGGAGTTGAAGTTGGGGCCAACAAATATTAACGGGCTTACCTCGAATATGCTGAAAATCTCAAGTGGCAACAGCGGCTCACTTGTGAATGCGTCCACAAAGATTGGCGGTGGCCGTGGCAGCATCATCAAGATGCAAACATACTATGCCGGAGAAGACGGTTGGGGGATTATTTCTGGTATGCGAAATCGATTTGTACCACCCTCTGTCTCTTGCTTCCTCATATCGGCACCAAACACTAACAGCTCGCAGATATAGATGACACAATCAAGGTCACGATGACGAGTGACCCAGTCGGTATACTCCGCGAAACGTTCATCAACTCGCCAGCTCCTATCCCTGGAATGCCCGAGCTTTATACAGAGATCAAGTCCTTTTTACCAAAAGACACTGCCTGGTTCTACCTTTCAGCCTCTCCATACAACCTGTATCCCTTTTTGAAACAGTTCCGGAAGCAATATTATCCACCAGGTACTTTGATTCTTCGTGATTCAAGCTGGAAAACGGTGGCGGGCTTGCTTTCTGCGTTGACACTGAGAACGGAGGAATATAAGGTGGATCGGATGAAGAAAATAAACAGGTGGCTACCAAGGAGGAAAATGATTGTGATTGGAGATTCGACGCAATCGGACCCAGAGGCGTACGGGGAAATGTAAGTTGATTCTCTGCCCTGAATTCTTCAGTACATCGTGAGAGGAAGAAGCTAATACGATGCGGTTAGGTATCGAACTGTGCCAGGATGGATTAGACTCATTTTGATACGAAAGGCCACCGATGTTGCCGCTGTTGGGATTGATGAGAAGAACGAGCCAGAGAGATTCGAGAAAGCCTTCAAGGACATTCCTCGTGACGCCTGGCACGTGTTCGAAGATCCAAAAGAGTGTGTGGAGATCATTGGGAAGACTATACAGAGAGAGAATTGAGGCTTTTGACAAGTCCTCTTATGCAAATTAGGGTTCAAGAGTGGTGCTACAAAGCATTATTAACATTGGATTGAGGGCATAAATTTCAGACAGTTTCGGTTGAACCAGTTGCTTAGCCCAAAACCATGCTGGGAGTTGGAAGACACCTGAGAACGTCGGCGGTGCATTTCCCGATAATAACAATTCGTTCTACAGTAGTAGTAGTCGACGAACCTGGAATCCACGTATTACATGAGCTCGTACAATCAATACAAGCTCCCTTCTTTCTCCAGGTTGACGTGAACACTTTTTGAAGTCATGTGAACTAAAGAAAGCCCTCACCGTCCGAGGTCACGAGCCCGCGCCTGTGAGATATGCGCGTAAGAAGAGGGCGGTTTCAGCTTTGGGACGAAACCAAACCAGCACTGTAACGTCAGGAGAGATAGATATTCCGACACGGATCAAGGCAAGAAATACCTAATGGTAGCAGGTTTTGAATATGGAGTAGCTACCTACGTACCTACGTACCTACATTACCTAGCATGTAACAAGGACAAGTGCCTACCTAAGTAGGTAGGTATATATGCACGGCGCCATGCATCACGCCATGACAAGATAAGATCCGCATTGGATATCCCGACTGCCAGCCTTCCAAGTAGCCCCGGTTCCCCGGATTCCGATCAGCATATTTGGACAGGGGCAATATTGGACAGGCAGGCTGTTATGCAATCAAGGGGGTTGGCGGTTTGGGCTCAGAGGCCTTGTCCCATTGGTGTTCCGACTTCGCCCGTAGGCATCGTCACATTTACTGGGGTGACATGCAACTGGAGATGCCGATTATCAGCAGATGATCGGAACTGGTGGTTTAATGGCCTTGTGTCGAGCTTTGCACAGCATAAAGTTCGCAGCAAAAAGTGGGCAGACAGACGTCGCGTTTGTCCGGCCGCTCTTGACACCACATCTGCTCACCTACGTAGTAGTATTACGTACGTTTCGACGCGGGATGGGCCGGGACCCGCGGGACGGACAACTCGGTATCTACCTAGGTACCTAGATTTAGAGGCAAGTGAGAATGGCAAAATACCGACTTGACTCGACAATTGTGAAACGCCGGCGACTAGCGGCTTACCTGCCTTGGGTAGGTCTCTAAGTACTTAAGTACTTAAAGTATTAGGTCATGTTCGTGGGTGCTTCAGGCCATTTCGTACTGCGTGCGGCGAACTACTGAACTCTCTCCTCCCAATGGTGGAACGAGAGCTTTTTGCGCGTCTCCGAGAGTCGGAGCCATGTGCCCTGCATGCATGTGCCTAGGCACCTACGTGGTTACTCCGCACCGAAAAATTCGAGTCTGCACCGACTGAACAGTTCTCCAGTTGTCCGGTGCTGCTCCGGTTTCTTCCTCACCACCCAGGTACCCAGGTACTCAACGCAGGGCGAGACATGGCGCATCAGATGTTGGAGGCAAGGATGAGCATTCAAAATCATGAGCAAAACCAAGCACCCCGACAACCCGAGTCCTCGCCGAGCTAGCATCATCAATCATCATGTCGCGCGTGAAAGTGCACATGAATGGTCAATGAATGGCTTTTGGGGCCTTGGGAAGGACATCTAGGCGTCTAGAGGTGGTCCGGTCAATTGATGTCTGTGGCCGGTGTAGCTTGGTGCGCCGCCCGCTGCAGAAGTTTGGAGGTACGGAGTACTGCATACTGACTGTACTACTAGTAGTGTCTTTGTGTTCCGTCGCCAGCAGTTCGGTATAAATCAAAGGAACAATGGATTGACGTGATGGTGGCCCGACCTTCTCGCGTCATCGGCTGACCCAATTTCCCCGGACTCCGGTGCAATTCGTAATGTGCAGCCCATGTGCAAGCAATGGGCAATGCTGATGTTGCCCGACATTCAACCCTCTCTCTGGAGGTTCAGATGAGTTCCCGCTAGGTACATAAAGTACCCAGGTACATTGTACACATACTCCGTACTCCGCCCTTGGCAGAGTCCGGTGCGGCTACTGCTGGGTTACATGTGGCGCCTGCAAGTCCCCAAGCATCTGAAAATTCCGCGACTACCCCCATCGTTATCAAAAAATATTATACTTGAAATATCATAATACATACTCCGTACTCCGTACAGACTTGCACGAGGTCCCCATCCTTATCCACCTCAGGCCATAACACCACAACGTCGGGCAGCTTTCTCTCCTCTTCGCCTTCTACCTCCTCCATCTTTCTCTCCTCGTTCCCGCCAGCTCGCCTCTCTATTCTTCCATTTAATCGATTGCATTTCTCCATCCGCGCATCCGTGCTCGATAACCAGTCACCAAAGTACCACCACGGACTCCTCTGTTCACACGCAACCAGCTGCCACCGAAGCCAAAAGGCCCATCAACGCTCCTCCACCCCCAAGCCAGAAACCAAGAACCATGATTGGCACCAGAGCTCTCCGACAGGCTGCTGCGCACGCCGAGCGCACTCCTCTGATCAGGTTCATCGGTCCCCGCTCTATCCCCAGTGAGTAAACCCATCGTCAACCGGGCGCTCCGTGACGACCTCTCACTGACATGCACATCTCTCCCAGCCGCCATCGACCACACTCCCAAGCCTCACCCTGCCTCGCCCACTGGGTCTTTGCCAGAGTCCTTCGCTGCCTATGGGAATGGCTCTACAGCCTCTCGACACGCCTCATTCAGTTCCTACCGTGACCACGCCCAACAGCACGGACCTCTGCAGAAGACTATCCGCAACGCTGACAGTGGTGTTGGCGGCGCATCTGGATCCCAGCTTGGTCCCATCAACCCTCCGTCCGGAGTCTTCTTTGATGTCTCTGAGCTCCCGGCCCGATTCCGCAGAGCACCCATTGACATGGCTGAGATTGAGGCCGTTGAGTCTGGTGGTGCAGCCTTGGTAGGCTAAATAATTACCATTGGCTTGAGGGGTAGAAGAGGAAGAAGTTATGAAAATCCGGAGAGGAGAAAAGTGATGGCCGAGCCACCGACAAGGCAGTGCAATGTTCTGTATTGTGTGTTTTGGCAAGAATTATACCCAAGCGTCGTTGGCGGCAGTGTCGAATGGTTTCTGAGCCCTGGGCCCCAGGCTTGATTGGGCGCAATATCTCGACGCGGCGACCAATGGGCATTATCGACATGTCGACATTTCAATTGGACAATGAGATGTGTCTCGCTACTGTACTTTATTCTCATATCAGAACTTGAAGTCGACTCCAGGCCTTGAAGAACTACGGCCCAAGTTAGTGTAGGCATCTAATGCACGATGCCTCATCACTTGACGCGAACGAACTATCTACGTCGGATGGGAAACGACAGCAGAGGCTAGCGCAACGTTTGTGTTTTCAGTTTTTCTATCCTTTGAGAGTAGTGGGCTTTCTCGAGGGCGTCATGGGCAAAACATGTATATAGCACATCTGAGCCTATAAGAAGCTATCAAGATTTCTCTCAAACTTCCTCGAGATGACTGCCCATAGTGTTTGGATGTGATTTATGACTGATAGACAACGGTGCGAGTTCCCAGTCTCTGACGCTAATTACGTGGCATGATTTAGATCCTACGGCGAGAGAACAGCCAAGTCCTGGAGGCAGCAGCTAGGCAAGTGTTCCGTAAATTTGATGGAGCATATGGACGACCAATTCGGCATCCCGGGAAGGAAAATGGCATCAGCCCCTATTATCGATTCGCCCTTATCTTCTCTCTTGGAGTGACGCACACTGAAACTGTCTTTTCGAGTCCACCGCTGCTCTGACGGCTAAAACTGCGTGGTCGTCCTTAGACAAAGGACGGATAATCACGTTTGGCTTGACATGCGTCCATGGGGATGGTACGGCTAGATAGCGTGTATCGGCGATCATGATGGCATTCCGCTGGACCACGTAGTCCTGGAGCAAACTGATCTGACGGTGGCGGTCCTTGGCCTATTATCCTCTATATCCAGCTTATAAGTGTGCTCCTATGGCTCCTGGTAAGATCGTAGCTTGGTGTCAGGGGGTACATTGGAGAGACTCTTGCAGCTCTTCCGAGCGATTATTCCATGTGATGGTAATAACTGGAAGGTAATTATAAACTTCAAGGCGGCAATACCCAATAACGAGCCGTCTTGTGCCATTGCTTCGCTAGTTCATCGCGACCAATAGAACTCTCATGAGAAAACACAGCCGTCACAAATCTAGAGAGTCGATACTGAGAACAGTCTCTGACCTCGCTCGTCCTATTGCCATACACGCTCTTTCTCTTTTCCGCTATTGGATTCGCAGCTTTGCGCTTGGTTTGACAACAGAATTCGTCAGCCAAGTTGGAGAATCAAGAGCCCCGTCTGGAGAAACTAAACGATACGATACGTCACGCCTTGCAGTCAAATTAGTCTGAGATCTCACAGCAACCACGAAAATGTAGCGTAGAAGCTTGCTGACATTTACGTCGATGAAACAAAGATTTGGTATTTGGACACCTGGTGGTGGCAAGGTAAGCCTTGCCCAAAGTCGAATCCTCATTTCCAAATCTCTCGGTGCCGTTCTAGACTTGAATAACTCCTTTTCTCTGCTCTTCTTCTCTTTCTCGCTGAAACAGAATATCTGCCCACCACCAGACTAGGCTTCAATCTCGATCAACCAAGTGTCACAGCGGCCATCAGGTTTGGCCATGGAGTCAAGGGGCAAGTAGATGCAAGGATGGCGGTCCTTGGACCGAATATTCCCCATACGCAGCCTACGAATATGCCCTTTCGGCCTGTTGACATCCAGAAACAGGGCTCTCTCTGCTCATTGTTGCTTGCCTCTCGGAGTTGGCAAGACACGATGGGACCAACCATGTTATCGCAGACGTGAGCCAGAAACACCAGTCTCGGCAACCCCGTGGCTCTCAGGGACCTACAATATGGATAGATGGTAAAGAAATCACCAGACACGAATGTAGTTGGCCTCGCGACCTATTCTATGCTACATGACATGCGGCCGTGGGACTATATACGAGGTTGCTCGTCTGCCTGGTCAAAAGTCCCCAACTGAAAAGGCAATGGTAAGGTAAGTCTTGGCCCGTCACTGACGTTCCAGCCCAACTTATACATTTGGTCAGTGAGAGCAAGGCGCGTATGAAGTCTGTTTCAGTACAGTCTTAAATAAGAGTTTTCGAGCAAACCCAGGGACGATATACGACATTTACGAAGAAGTACATACCGCATCCTATTGTCGATGTGTGATCTAGCCACAGTACTGGATGACAGAGTCCTAATTTTTGTTTACAAGATGTCGCAATGGGGGTTTGTTTGTCTGTTTTTCTATTTACTTTTTATGTTCTTAAAAAAGAAAAGAAAACGAAAACGAAAACGAAAACGAAAAAAAACGACAACAAGTCTACTTTCAAAGGCTCAATAGCCGCGGAATATACCGTTACGTATTTCTATCTACCCTAAACCGCGCCGAGTTCGTCACATTCGATATAAACCTTGGGTATCCGCTAAACACAGATGACGACCACAATCCTACTCGGGCTTCATTGCAATACAAGACCCATGTCCGTCTCTCATCCCACGTCCCCTCAATTTCAGTTCAAGGCATTGATTGAAGTGTCGCGCGTCTTCTCAGTCCCAACGCGTCCATGCGGCACCGCCTCATACACATGGCGCATCGTGAAGACGCAACTGGTGGGGTTTGAGCTCCGCGGCAGATGATGCTTTTACGTACAATTATCTCGGCTCCATCGTAATTCTGGGTCTGGGGTTATGTGGAGTCCGTTACTCCGGTAGTGTGAACATGGCCAGATGATGTCTGGGGATGTCTGGGGATTGTGGGGAGCGGCAATCATGGCCAGAACCTCTCCGCGACGGCGGGTTTTGAGAAGCGACGTCGTCGTGATGTTTGCGTCTTGTCACGACTTAGCGGCAAATCACTACGCAGCATTTATCCAGGGAAAGCCACTATTTGCCTCAAGACACGATTCATTTCCCCGGTTTGACAGCGGCATGGGGGATGCTCCTTGCTTCTTATGAGCCTGCTAAAACCGTCACTGGCCGAGCCAAGTTATATGTCCATACAATTTCTGCCCTTGTTTTTGCCATTGTGAAAATGGCCGAACGCTCTAGTCAAGCCACCAAGCCACCGTTTTGTCAGTCTTTTCTCCTTGCGACACCCCTCCTCGTCCCCTTCGGAGAGTCCGATTTTTATCCATCTGCGAGATGGATGCGGGGAAGCTGAATTTGGTGTAAAAATGAGGGGAACAATTCCCACTACGTGCTGGTATCTCATTGCTGCCTCCACACGGGACGCAAGGCTTGACAGCATCATGGCGTTGTGGCGGTCGATTGCATCTCTCTAGAAGGCGCCGTGACGAGAAACACGCAATTTGTTGAGCTACAATGCCGTCACTGTCTCGAGGTTAGCGTTGCGGTGGCGATGCTTGATTGCAATTTAAACTCCCATATCAAGCCAACCTGGTAGTTACCCAACAGGCCATCCTGACACGGTTGATGATTATGACCATGGCAATGGACGACAGATGCGCTGCTCCCAAGCATGGAGCAGAGTTCTCTTCTGTCTTGCGGCTCCAATCATATGTTTGCGCCGTAGAATCAGACGATTAGCATTGTTTGGTCGAGCCATGTCTACCCGACCAGGCCACCTGATCCCATCACAAAATTGATACCACAGCCACCTCCCTTGTCCAGGAGATACTAACGCGAATCTCCTTCTAGCTTATCGCACAGCATCGGATTATTCGCATCTATCTGGTCTTTGGCTCGGACAGATAGTAGCCGTCTGAAATGTGCCGCATCATGTACACCAGCTCTGCTCTCACCGTGAGTCAGGTTGCCGTTCTAGCGTTTCAGAAGGCGCGCTTGAATTTCTCCCCAGCATTGAACTGACGTAGGCACAAGGACCTATCCATGTTCTAGAAATGATGCCTCGCTTCTAGCTCGGTGGCTGCCACCAAGAACTGATGCATCCCTCCCAGCCCATTGGGTCTGTCAGCCATACATAATACTAGTACCTGGCTTCAGGGGGTGTAGAAAATACCGCAACCAGACAGCCATTAATATTGTGCCCATCTACTCCGTACCAGGGTCGAGTAAAGCCTAAGTTCAGTCAGACAGATGCGATTGAGGTGGTCAAGTCTTGGCATGGCCCGTATCTCTTTTGAAATGAGCTTTGGACCGTCTCTTCCACCTAAAGTACCTTGGGGTGTGCCAATCGCAGTATCCTTGTTGTAAACTTGTACCAGCCGACGGGAAGCGCAAAAATTAACGTCAATCGGCTGCATGAGTGGCGCCATATGGCTGATGCGTTTGCTGGCCCGCGAGTGTGCCTCAGCACGCGGCCAGCTAATGCAGAGATATTATTAGAGTGGCTTGTTGACCTCCAAGACACTGCCACGTTGTCGAATGGCCGTGTTTCTTTCTCGTCCTTAATACGAGCGTTCCCACAGTTTCAATGCGCTTGTTGACTCTCTGTGACAGCCCGATGCGGATAATGATATCTCGACGCTTCCAGACCCGGGCCTTGAAGATGTACATTGTACATACGTGCCGGGTCAGCTTGCGACGGTTATCAGGAATTCATCCACAAAATCAAGGTCGTTGGTTGGGCGGGTTTATCCTGGGTAAGATGGGGGCCATACCTGCAGTGTGTATGTATGTAATGTATCTAGTACTACATAAATGCTTGCAAGCCCCTTGGCCCTTGTCGAACCCGGGGCTGAGGAAAGGTCTCGGACGGTGAGCAGTCGAGCCGAAAATGGAAGGTGAGAACAAGGTAACTAAAAAGCTAAAATAGCAGAAGTCTGCATGGAATAAGGAGTACAGACAGCTTGCCGCCGTTGTCGTCCCTTTGTCTTGGGCCGTCATGGTCGCTGAGAAGAAGGGGCAGAGAGACACTCGTCGTGTTGAGAATGAAAGCGTCTCTGTGATTCTACGATACCGTTGCCATCACTATACGGAGTACCGCATCAGACATGCTAGACGATTGGTGTCTCACAAATTGCGTGCCAACATCAGCTCTGCCATAGAATGTCTCGCCTTAGCCGAGGCAACGGGTGCATGCCAGTAGCACGCATCCCAAAATCGTCGACTTGTCCAAACACAACCAACATCTCCGACCGGCCCGTCCACACAAAAAGGAATAGGCTTTAACTATAATGTGTCGGAGCCTGGCACCAAAATTGGCCAACCACATTATGCTACGCCGATTCTGGTGGACAACCCAACATCATGTGGGCAGGCGTTCCTTGGCTGCCTAGAGCCACGAGCAATCTGACCAGCGGCCGGCCATGCGGTAGCTCCTGCTTTCATCCGGGAGGGGATCGGAAGAACGTGCCTCTTGCTTGACCTTCCAAGGAAATCGACAGATGCCTGCCTCCACCTTGGCATCGGAGCCTTCTTGGCTGCAGATGCACTTCGCAATCTACAGCATAAATGCAATACATTGACAGAGGGCGTGTCCAAGGCACGTATACCAGTCCCGGTTGTCTGTTCTTCAAGCCAAAAGCGGCCGTTGATGGCCTACAGGTCATAGCATCACCGGCTGGACGAGTCTTGGCCAGGAGGGCCTTTTGCTGCAGACAGGCGGGCATGGCGGGCGGCCAATTGGGCCAGCAAGGACACAGACGGCGACGCAACAGTTGGTACGAGGTGCCAGTTCGCCAGCCTTCCTGGCCATGCTTGTCTTCGCTAGTACTTACGACCAATGGCCGAAGCGTAGATTCTGGCTTGGATGACAAAAAGACGGCGGCGGCTGGGGCCCACTTGGTCAATCCAAGACGGCCAAGATAGACTCGCAAGATTGGCTAGCAGATTGGGTAGAATGTAACTACATGGTGGTGGTTGATGATGCTGACAGTTTTCACACGCCATGAGGGCCAACGTTGGCCAACGACGCGGACTGGTAGGATATGAGAGAGCAATACTCCGTAGTGCCATCAGCCAAGAGCTTGCGACGGACGATAAGCCACTGTCCCCACGCTAGCCAGCCCCAGAGATGGCGAAACAGCGAATTAGGAGCAACTTTGAGGCGTCGTAGGCAACGGGCTATCAAGAACGGGTAGTTGTCTCGGTCCAACTAACCATGAACGCTGCCCAGCAATAGTATCTGTGAATATTTCGCATCCGATGCTAACAATACTAACAACAAGCCAGATGCGACCCAAAGCTGACGGGAAACAAGTTTTGTCCAGATACAAGCTCTTGGCCCAGCGACCAGAGCCTAGACAAAGTCTGGGGTGTGGAGACCATCAAATGGCACTATGCAGGGCTCCAGGAGCTACAAGGGACACCTGGAACTGCTATCAGCACAAAGCCAAGACAGCCTAGCTCGGCGGGAGGTGGCAACGGTGGGTGCCCCAGACTGATTGCCATGGGTCATGTGGTGTGGCGAGACTTGATTTTGCTGAGTGTGGAGAGGAGGGGAAACCACGATAGTACATACATACTATCATCCGTTTGCCTGCCAATCCACTTGGGGAGTGGTATGATACGCCCAGGACCAGTGACAGGATTCTTTCTGCATGGGTATGGCTAGTTCTGCATGGGATGCCGGAATGGGGGCTCACGAGCCTCTATTTGTCTGGGGGCAACGAAGGCCAGAATTCGTGGCGATTCGCTCTCCAAGATAACGCCAGCGGAGAAGCAAGTGGGTTGCTCCAGTTCGACTATCTCACAGTCGAAATGTGCCATTGTTTGCTATTGATTATCAAACAATACAAGATAACAGCACGGTCGACAGACGACACGGGACGGGGTTCGTTCAACCGCGTTGCGTACTCGAGAACGAGTTGGCGCATTGTTGCTGCGACTGACATGGCTGCACAACTTTATCAACCTTGATTTATGGTTATGCATGCTCAATTTGCCACGGGGGACAAGGTCGGCAGAGGCAACAGCGTGACCAGCCATACACCATTGCGTGCGTGGGTGCGTGCGTGTGTGTGTGTGTGTGTGTGCCAAGCGTGTTGTTCCTAGACAAGAATGGTCGGCACTCCCGACCAAGCGATCAAGTCTTGTCATCCGAAACGAACAAGAATGTGCTTGGTGACATGCTAAGGGATCTGGTGGAGTCAAGCCACAGGTAAGTAAGATCAGAGAGTCATGGCCTCTCGTCGCCGTTGGCGTCAATGGGGCAGCCGTATGAATAGGTCCGCGATGACAGGACAGTAAGCATTGTATTGCCTGCATGTTGTAGACATGGAAACAATCTGAATGGTAAACTCATCAGCCTTTCATGCCATGCCCTGTCGAGGTGGTGCACCTCGCGTTGCTCGTCCAATATGTCTCCGTCAGACCTCGCTAGCTGCTTCTCGTGTGCATTTCGCTAGATGTACCGCGTATAGTTGCCCTCCCCGTCTGGTGCCGTCGTCACTAGCTTTGGACACTGATAGTCCTGACTGAATGTCATAATGCCCACTGTTGGAAGGTATATCTCACATTTCGCTGTCGTGTTTTCTCTGTCACGAACCACGCCTGCAAATTGCTCCTCGGGGCCCGTTCTGCGAGAGCATCGCTTTCCTAATGGCCATATCAAGGTGGACCGTTTGGTCCTATCACTCCGGCCCCAAAGAATTGCCCACCCCTCCTGAGTGGAATGTCTAGACTGTTTAGTGCCAAATAATTATTCATTATCCCAAGGCCCGTATTTGGGTGCAATGGGACTAGATGGTCCAGACAATCCGCACAGGTCGTTTGCTGGTGCGGGCACTGTCAATGGCGGTCTCGTTAGCTTCAGAGCCTTAATAGTAGTTCCTGACGTACGTACTTACCAACTTCAACAGCTTAGAGTCGTTCGCATCTGGGATACCCTGTCTGGTCGTTTCACGAGCCTTTCGTTTGCTTGTGAGAATGGAGTTCCACCCACATCGACCTGTTACCCCAGAAGAGACTCCCCCCGTCGCGTTTGGCCCAGGTGGCTGAAAGCCACAAAAGTCGTTCAACCGCTCTTTGGCGCCTCGCCCGTCTTGGTTGAATCTGGTTGCGGGCGTCTTCTTCGCTTCTAGATCATTTCCCGTCGAGCAAATCAACAACTCCTTGTCCTCTAGCCGCACCATCTGGTTGTTACTTACATACTACTCCCATCGCCACTTGTCGTTCAGAATTGGTCTGCTGTGAGGGGCTAGTCCAGCTAGTCTAGCCCGTCGGACTATGTCGAGGTCATATCTCTTGTCTTACCTTATGCAAGTACTTTACAAGCTCCATTCAACGTGCCTTGAACGGCACTATGGTATCCATGTTGAAATTCCTCCTTTCTCAACAGTACCGCGTCCTGGATAGTCGACCCTTGGCTTGCCCTCTCAAGTTACTGGCCCGCAACTTGTAATACTTCATGTACCCTTGAGAAAGCCTCCTGAGTCCATTTGGGAGCTTCCCGCCCTCTAGCTTCTTGTGTTCTTCTTATCCTGAATCCCTGTCAGCCCCTTCCCCAAATTGCCTCAGCCCCAAGGGCCAGATCCGGTGCCATGTTCCTTGGCAAAATTCATGCTGGGCCGACAGTCACACCCCCTCCCAAAGGTAGGTCTGAATCGACTTTCGTACCCTCCAAGACGGGTCCATTGTATCCTTCCAGAAGCTCGCCCTTCTCTCTCACACACTATCCCTCCCTCTTTAAAGAAGGACCGGCCTCCCCCAATTCTTGGCTTGTCGTTCTCTTGTTCTGTATTCCTCTCCTTTTCATTATTTTCCCTTTCCATATTATTGCTTTTAGACTTGAGGTCTGGCGACCTTGCCGAGCTCTGTCAACAGTAGGAAGCAAATAGCCAGCCAGGACAACGACAAACTCCAGACACCATGTCGTCCAAAGACGAGCCCATTGACTCCAGTGCCATGGAGAAGGGCCACACGACTGCCCTGGAGGGTACTAGCCAAGTGATCCCTAAAACAACGACGATCGAGCGTGACCCAAATTTCATGACCCGCAACGGTCTGAGTCTGGAATCTTTTAAGAAAGCTCATTATGGCACCGGCTTCGTCGAACTTGAACGCCCTATGAAAGCCAGGCATCTGAATATGATCGCTATTGGTGGTTCTATCGGCGCCGGTTTCTTTGTTGGTTCTGGCGGTGCTTTGAGTAAAGGTGTAAGTTTCCTTTTGTACATTGAGCTCGCTGGCTATTAATGGACATCTCTTCCCTAAGCAAGAGCTATCCACGATGACTGACACTTTGCCAGGGCCCTGGAAGTCTTTTTCTCGACTTCTTGATCATTGGTATCATGATGTTCAACGTCGGTAAGTGAATGATCGTGTTGCTCTTTCGCACTGAGATTAGTTCCAAAGTTTCTGTGGTTTCTAAATGTGTATTAATGGATTATGCTGTGCACAGTGTATGCTCTAGGTGAACTCGCTGTCATGTATCCAGTTTCTGGTGCCTTTTATACTTACTCAACCCGCTTTATTGACCCTTCCTGGGGTTTTGCAATGGGCTGGAACTATGTCTTCCAATGGGCTGTTGTCTTGCCACTTGAACTCACGGTCTGCGGTCTGACTATTCAATACTGGAACGAAGACATATCGGTCGGTGTTTGGATTGCCGTATTCCTTGCTGCGATTATTATTATCAACTTATTTGGTGCCCTAGGCTATGCTGAAGAGGAGTTTGTATCTTCTGTCTTCAAGCTTCTCGCGACTGTTATCTTTATGATTATTGCCTTTGTTCTCGTACTAGGCGGTGGACCTAAGGATGGCCGATATAATGAGTACTGGGGCGCCAGATATTGGTATGACCCAGGGGCCTTTAAGAATGGCTTTAAAGGCTTTTGCGCTGTCTTTGTCACAGCTGCTTTCTCCTTTTCTGGAACCGAACTGGTTGGTCTTGCTGCTGCCGAAGCTAAGAACCCTGTCAAGTCTCTGCCAAGCGCCATTAAGCAGGTATTCTGGCGTATCACGGTATTTTATATCCTGGGCCTGTTCTTCGTTGGCCTTCTCATTGACAGCAATGACCCTTCGCTACTCTCGTCGCAAGCCTTCAGCGATGTGAAGACTTCGCCCTTTGTTTTGGTTGGAAAATATGCTGGACTCACGGGATTTGACCACTTTATGAACTTGACAATCCTGGTCTCTGTCTTATCAATTGGCGTCTCGGGTGTATATGGAGGCTCTCGAACTCTGACCGCTTTGGCCCAGCAAGGCTATGCTCCCAAGGTATTCACTTATATTGATAGGTCAGGTCGCCCTCTCTTCTCCGTCATTGCCATCATTCTTTGCGGATTCCTCGGGTTTGTGAGCTTAAACAATAAGGGCCCTGTCGTCTTTGACTGGCTCCTAGCCTTATCCGGACTTGCAGCTATCTTCACCTGGGGTTCAATTTGCTTGGCCCACATTCGATTCCGCAAGGCGTGGAAGTACCACGGTCATACGTTGGATGAGATCCCTTTCAAGGCTATCGGGGGTGTCTATGGCTCTTGGCTCGGACTCGCTCTCTGCGTTCTCGTCTTGATTGCTCAGGTACGAAACCCACTCTCAAAACAGCGTTGCAGATGGACATCGGCTTACTGACAATGTCGTCGTTTCAGTTCTACACCGCCATTGTGGCTCCTCCCGGAGAATCTGGCTTGGGCACTGCTGAAGGGTTTTTCAAGTCGTATCTCGCCTTCCCTGTTGTCATGTTCTTTTGGGTAGTTGGGTACCTCTGGAAGCGTACTGGATGGCTCCGAACTGAGCAGATGGATGTCGATACTGGCCGCCGAGAGTTGGACTGGGATGAAATCAACGCCTACCGAGCCAAGGTTGCCTCGTGGCCAGCTTGGCGACGAATTCTTCACCACACTTTCTAAGGTGGTAAAGTGGTGGCATTTTGTGTATATGTGTTTCTTATATCAACGAGGAGTGCTATCGTGCGTCATCAGCCCAAGAACAGGTGCTGGTCTCTTTACAGGGTGACCAAACCTGTTCGTTGAAATCATGTTTGCCGAGGAGTCTATTTACTATAATGACGTTCATAGCGGGCGGGTGGTTCTTTGGTTGATACATTTTCTGCTGTACAACATTAGCTATTAGATACCACGTCAAATGATACTCGATTAAGATTAATGGAACGAAGTACGTGTATTTCCCCTTGCTGATGTTGTCGAGCTGGCCATGCCTCTAGCAATATGGCCCCAGAACGGCCAAGGTTTGCCCCAAATGATGTGCATAAATTCTTAAGCGATGGAAAGAGTTTATCGTGATGCTAGAACGTTTTCAGAATGGAAAATTAAGTGAAGAATGAGCAGCAAAATGGTAGAGGTCAGCTCCGTGCAGCTGCGACGGGAGATGCACAAAAACGGTCATGTTACATGTGTCACCGGTACGTAGACAACTGCGCCAGATGTCAAAATGTCAAGCGCGCCCTTGACTCTCCAGAGCCGAGCCTGCCCCACGTGTCTGCGCCTTTCAATCTCAACATGCTCAAAATCCATCGGCGTTACAAAGGAAAGGAATACTCATTCAGGGTTTTGGCTTGGTCAGCAAACATTGCGTGCTTCTAGATTTTCAAACGCCCCCCGACACAATATTTCAGCCTGAGTGCCATGTTCTGCGAAACCCTACGATTGGGCAGCTCTGGGCATATCGAGCAGACATGGTAACGGCAGCTCGACTCCCAAGACGACCAGCTCAAGTGGCCAGACCCTAAATGCACCGGCTACCTAGTACCTAGTCGTGCTTGAGTACCTGCTCCAGCAACGATGAAGAGTCAAGTACCCTCTTGGCGCCGGCTTGTTGCTCGGTTGAGCAACTGGGCCGCTTCACGGGATGGCAGGGTTGCATCAAGATCGACTCCATCCCCAGATCCATCTCTTCCCCTTGATTCCCCGGGGTCTATCCCGAGACAGTGTCATCCCTTGTGGAGACAAGTGTATCCTCGCTGGATGCGAACAATGGAGAACTCCAAGTGCTTAGAGGCATCTCAGTTGCAATCACGTGTATGCGAGCGCCCTCTCTCTCTCTCTCTCTCTCTCTCTCTATCTCTCTCTCTCTCTCTCTTTATCTCTCTCTCTCTCTCTCTTTGTCTCTCTCTCTCTCTTTCTCTGTCTCTCTCTCTCTCTCTCTCTGTCTCTCTCTCTCTCTCTCCACTAAAGTCTATTCCAGACTGCTTCAAAGTGACTCCAAGCTCTCTCAGGGGGAATATCTTTTGCTCAAAATGCTTCACTTCTTGGTCGTATGAAGAGGAATTGCGAATTACTATTGGCGAACCCACTTCTAGGGCCTGGAAATTTCTCACAGCCGTGGCCACTTTCCGCAACCTCTGAACTACTACTATAAGTAGTGGGGTGAGAATACGCGGTCTGAAATGATGAAGGCTTCAATATGAAGAGATATCTATATAAAATTACCCGAGCCCCTTGAATTCTGTGGTGCCAGACGGAATCGGTTCAGGAGTTCCAGAAGCATGGATTCCGTTTTTGTCTATGTTATACAACACCCAGGCCAAGGCCACGACATTCCGTTCCATTAAGTCAGTTTTATATTTTTGGCATTGCCTGGTGGTATTTCTCACAACCTAACTTGCGAAATTTTAGTGACAAAGGGGCCCAGAGTCAAGGTACCCTATCCAAGAGTCTTCCTAAACATATCAATACTTGCCCCCCCCAATGATGACTCTCCATATTCCTTACTGAGTATGCCTCTCTACCATGACTCTCACATCACCAACTGATGCCCTTGCCATCTTTTTCAAAAGCGTTCTCTCGTCCGCTTCTCGAAAGTTGCCCCAAGTATCCAGGCCTTCCTTCGCCTGTATGCTCAGCGTCTCATACCCCTGTTTAATGACTTCTGTGACCTGGTGTGTCGTGAGATGGCTCGGTTTCTTTTTGGAGGAGCCAGCTCCCCCGGCAAGCAGTTGATTGTAATGGGTACTGACACTAATCAATGTGTCAATTGAATTGCTCTTGCGATTCTCAAGACCATAGTTTTCTTTGAACTTGGTCAGAACTTCACCGGATTCAACCACTTTGTAAAACAGGTCGTCATAAGCGGCAGGCGTTGGCAAGAATGCTTCACCTGCAGACAGAGAGAGTGCTAGCAGGTTGACAACATGGTCTAGGAGTGTGTTGATATGAGTTAAGTCCTTCAGGTCCGATGTGTAGGTTGCCAAAAAGCGGACCAGTGACAGTAGAGATCTGAAGAATTCTGACCAATGATAGACCAGGCGCGTTCTTGAGCGAGAAAGGTAAGAAATAATGCGTAACAATATTCCCAGACACAATGTGTAGAGGCTAACGTCCAGTCGCCGACGAAGATTATGGTTGATCCCATCGATCATGCAGTCAAGGACACTGGCTGCGAGGACTCGCTCTCCTTTCACAAGCGGCAAGAACGGTTGCCGATGTCGACACAGTCGAACAGAAGCTTTTACTTCGTCGCTGCAAAGTTTTTTACAAACAATTGAATCTTCAATCAGTAAGCGAAATACCATGAGGTTCAGGTGCGCGTAGTAGGTAGCCCGGTGGGAAAGATGAGCGTGTTGGAGCAGATAAGACGTAAGTGACAAGTAGCTTGCGATTGGTCGTTCACCGTCATTCTCTCCTGGAAGCGACACAAAGTTGAAGCAGAAAAGCTTATTGGCATGTGCAAAATCATAGGATGCGAGAAGGGCGGCCGCGCTCTCGCCAGGCCTACAAAAATTAGTCTCATGATGTGGATAGCAGAATACGTGCGGGCGTACAGGTTGGAGAACAGCTGTTTCGCTGTTTCGGCGTCGTAGACTGGCTTCTTTTCTGGTTTTGAGCCACGAAGTATCAGACCAAAACCAAGCAGGTTCAGTGTATTGCTAAATGTCCAGCCTTCTGGTAAGTCGTCTTGAACGTCGATGTAGTCTAGCCGTAGAGCTTGGCAAGTGTAACCAATGCATCGGATGGTTTTTTGAATGGTTTCTTCGTTGACGAAATCGTTGAACCTGAGCTGGTATGGATTTTGGAACTCAAATTTGTTGTAGTTTGCCAATAGACCCAACAGAATAAACGGCTCCAGCACTTGTCCTGGAGTCTCTGAGTCTTGCACAAACTACCCCACGTTCCATAGTCAGAAATTTTGGGGGCCAACACTCTAGAAGTCTCACATAATTTACCTTCATGACGGCTGGGAATAAATCCCTTTGTATCATATACGTGAGAAGACTTGTTTGGTATGCGCCTGCGGTTACGGCAAGCAGTACTTCGATGGCTTTGTGGCGTACAGTAACTGCTCTGCAGGGTCAGCCCGTGGCCACGACTAGGTTGTACTCGTCATTCTTACGGTTTTCTCCATTGCGAACTATTGCATCTAGTGTGCTTACAAAGTCTGTGAAAACAGCGTCGATATGGTCGAGACCAGCAAGAATGGCGATGATGTCGGAGCTAGGATGAGGATATTTCTTGGAAAGGAGACACGAGAGAAAGATGCCCAAGGTCTGTCAAAAGTTAGAACCATGTGTAATGCATTGTCAATATAGTGTCGTACGTCTAATGCGTGCAGAGGAGCAAGGCCTTGGCCTGTTTTCACAGTGACAGTGGCCTTTCCAAAAAGCTCCCTCGTTCGGCCTTCGTATGTTAACACGTCGGCGGGTGACATGTCGTTCAGCAAGGCGCGCAGGCTCTGGCGGTCTGGTCGCAGTAGAAAGAATTCCGCCCAGAAGCCGCCCGACTTTTCTTCGGTGTCGTCATCCTCCTGGCAGAGTCTCTGGGTCAGTCCAAGGAGCTGAGTTGCAAGCAGATGTAATTGTGCTGTTGTACCTTGAATGCAGCAGTCAGCATCGGACGGCCGCGCAAAGAGGGAGTTGCGTCAAACCTTGAATAGAGCTGAGTACAACTCTACAATTTTGGGCGTAAATACCTCTGGCGGAGGCTGGCGAGTAAGTGGCGATGCCTCCATGGGAAAACCGGCGTCCAGAGGACAATATTGAATGCGACCGATGAGCTTCGGATGTTCAATGGTGGTGGATAGCAGCCAGCTATTTAACTTACTGGAGTACCCAATCTAGGTACGGAGTAACTACGTGGGGTTGCTGCAAAATAGGAGTGGAGGCTGTCCAGCCACGACGACTCCATTAATCTAACTAATTGACTGTCTGGGGTTGCCTGGCTACCCTATGCCTCTTGGTGGCGCCACCAGTCACTTGAAAGGCCAATAGAAGAGTGCAAGTACAAGCAAGGGTATTGTATCGTAGTCAGAAGCATTTGGCGAACCGATTCGAGTGCCGCAACGAAAACCAATTCCATTCACTACCAACTGAAGCAGACAGGCACAGTTACTACTGCGAGCATGTTGAAAGGGCCGGGAGAAATGTTCAAGTTCTGTTCCATTTTCGGCCATCGGTTCTGCCAATCCTTGCGCATTCCTCTTTCATCATCGTTCAAGCTAGATACATATACAAAGGAGTCTACCTTTTTTCCTTGGGAAACAAAACCAGTCCGCGCAGAGCACACAATCATTTTCTCCCGGGAGCTTTCGTCCAGTCCAATCCCGCTCCTATTCCTAGAGTATGACTAGAAGACATTGGCGTTTAAAAATCGAACGAACCAGCATTGTGCTTGCAATCCTTCAACGCCGAGCTCACGTGTCTGAATAAAAAGAACTATTTTCATCACACCTATAGCCAGAAACGGTGCAAGAATCTCATCGTCTTCCCCAAGTCGACCTAAAATCGAGGCCCATTTTCCGTTCGTCGAGTCAGCAAATAATACACTGCGCTGCAGCACCTTTGCTAGTCAAAATTGACCCATCAGGGTCCATGCCATGCTGAGGTTGCAGCAGGATGCAGAGTCATGAACTGCTCATGCCAAATAAAAAAAATCCTTCTGGTATATCGAGCCTTCATGCCCATAACTGTGCAGCCGCAAATCATGAGGGTTGCCGGAAGCCCAAAACAAATAACGCCATTATTATGAATGAAGAAAAAGTGAATCAAATAGGTGCTATGCGCCGATATAGGCTGTAATTGAAGCACCAGGTCATCAACTCTCAATGTAATAAGGAGGCAAAAAGTGAAACTATGAAAATTCAAAAATATGTCGTAAGAAACAGGGGTATCAAGAGGTGAAAGACTTAGGTACTAGTAAGAAATATGTGCGTCGAGTGAAAAAAAAAGTGAATAAGACATTCATCTTGATCTGCAAGATGCGTGTTAAAAGGCACTGCCGTTCTCGGCTACAGAACAGCGTCCGCGATGGAAGATGATCCAGGTGGCTGCTCAGCCCTGAGCCGGGGTTGGCGTTTGACCTCGATCACGAGACATCCACCCAAAGAGGTCTCCTCTGGAGGGTCCTGCCCCAGAGGTAACAGGAGTCGGGGGTTCTGCATCTCGTCGAGGAGCACTCTCACGAGGTTCAAGTAGGAGGCTCTTCCGGTAGTAGGTAACTTGGACGTTTCCCTGGTCACCCTCGCGCACGCGGTTGATCTGTGCGGTAATCCAGTCCTGCATCTCAGAGACTTCCATAAGTCTGTATGGAATCTGAAAACGCTGCAGCTCGCCGATGATTTTAGCGGTACGTGTGTGTTTATCAAAGTTGACCACAGTCAGGCCGCCAGATCCGTCCTCCTCGCTATCCGTACCAAGGGACATTTGTTTGGTGGCAGGGTTACCAATGTCAACAAAGGTCAAGTCGGTCAGATACATTCCAAGAAAGGGAAGACATGGTGGCACATGGTCATGAAGCCGAGTGCGTAAGACCTTGTTGTTCTGCGCGGGCTCCACAATCCCTTGCAAATGCCGAAGCATCTCCTTTCGCTTGGTAGATACGGCATCCCATGTTTTGCGCAGTCGGCTAATTGTACTGCTATTCAGGGTGCAAATAATAGCCATGAGGCCATCGTAGTTATGAAGTTCAAGACACTGGTGGGCTATCTTGATCCACTGCTTTATAATTGCGGCGCGCTTCTTGATTTCAGAGTGCTGAAGAATGGTTTCAGCAACAAGATTAGAAAGATCCGTTGACAAAGCCGACATAGCCTTCACATTTGGGGCATCAACGCCACCCTTCTTCATCCACTGTGATGACAGTAGCTCTTCCGGCAAAATGGAGCAAAAGATGCTCATTTGTTTGATCGTCAGTTGTCGCGCAACCTCAAGAGGATCGAGGTCAAGCAGACTTGGCCCACTGCCCCCAGTTCGAAAAGCAGTGAGCAGGTGTTGTTGGCTCTTAGAGATTGCAGGGTGAGGAAGAGGAGTATCTGCAGGCACATACTGCGCAATACATGTGTTGGTCTTGCCCATCGATGATACAAGCCGGGGGACGAGGGAGCCTTCTCCAGAGACCCTCTTGGCCAGTTCTAGTAGCCGGCGCCCAGCAGATAAAAGAACAGAAGTAAGCTTCAACTCGGCAAAAGGGATAATTAATTTCAAAGCCTCTCGATCAGTTTGGTCTCGCCAATGTGACTCAAGCCACCCCTTGAACGCGTTGTAGACCCTGAGTCTGACTGGACCAGCCATGTGAGGGAACTCGCCAACGTAGTCAAACCGTTCGACCAAAGCCTCCGTGAGCTTTATTGGCGTGCAGAATAAACGGAAAGTGAGAAAGAAGGTCGACACAAAAGTGGCGTCTGGTGTGGATTCGTGCGTTGTCAAGCGCTCAACCAGAGCTGGAAGTGAGCCGCCGGTCACTTGGCCCTCTTTGTTAAACATAAGCTCATGAGCAAAAGTCTTCTCCAAGAGCCTCGTTTCCACATCATCATGTTCGTCCGTTTGTGATAAGCTTCCCGTGGCACTCATATCTGACATGGACGGCTGATTACGAGGTGCTAGGAGGTGGTCCGGAGTCGTTGCACGAGTAGAAGTCTGTGATGCAACGCTCGCCTCCGAATCCCTGCTGAGATACGTACCGCTGCTTCCCGCGCTTGAGGCAATTAGGGTGTCAAAACGAGCTGCATGCTGTTCCTGTTCTATCCTCGAAGTGTCAATACCCGACTCGCTCTGTTCAAAATGGTTTGGTGCATTGGCGGATTTGAGTGGCGTCGGCAATGCTGGACGAATCGATGAGACTGAAGAAGCAACGCTGGAAGCATTGTCGTCGTGTATGGAAGAAGGTCGGGAAGAAATAGGAGAGCTGCATTGGCGAACTATGTTCTCAGGAATGCTGAGACGGGGAACTCGTGGAAGCGGTTTGTCAGTGGCGGCAGGAGCAACAAGTCGTCGTGGTGCTACAACAGACAATTCGCAGGTCTGAAATGATTCGGCAGCGCTGCTAACCGCGTCTGATCGTTCGGCAACCGAAGGTGTTCTAGCTCGTTCTTCTGCAATATCGAGGATGCTCAAATCAATACCCAGAGAAAAGCCTTCAAGCTCAAATTCAAAGTCTCCAACGCGTTCAATAGCGGCCTTCGTTTTAGCAACACATTCACCAGCCACTCTGACACAACCAGTGGCAGCCATAAGCAAGATTCCATTGTCTTGTGGCATGATCAAATCCGCACCTTCTGTCGCAGCGTTGGCCAGCGTATCTCGTGCTGAAATGACAAGAATCTGGATACGCTCAAACATAGCCATGCGAGCCTTGCTCAGAGAGGCCACACTGGAGTTGTTATAGGCACATACATGATCCATCACAGCAAGTAGTTCCCCGCCCGAAGTAGCCGACTGCTTGATGGCGAATGATAACTCTGGTCGTGATTGTGACTGTAGGTGTAGTCTGCCGATGAACGAACCAAGGTGTGAGAGAAATTTGTCATGACTGCGGCTGAGGCGTTCGGATACCAGATGGTGTGGTCGGGATGAAGGGGATGGCCCAGCAAGTGAAACTCTGTGCGCCATTCCTGCAGACAGGCGGTGGCTCTGCAAGCTGCCTTGTGGATTTCCGCTTTGGCCAGAGCTCGTCAAAGGACTGTAGTTGGTTTGTGCGCTGAGAGACGACATGCGCCGAGCCCAGGGCCCGAGCGAGTCGCAGCCGCCTTCAGCGGAATCTGGCGTCGCCAAACTCGTGACACTGTTGCCCTTGTCAGTCGTCGAGGCACGTGAGCCTGTTTCACTGGAAGCATTGTTCAACTTCTGGTCCTCAAAATGGGTTCGATCTGCCGGCGGTGTTGGCGGTATGAATGATTCTTCAGCAACAGTTGCCATGACAGTAACTGATGCCGGTACACGGGACCGTCTATCCTCCTCCAGTGCATCAAGAAATCGGACACCCTTCGTCACAATTTTGAAAGCTCGCAGAATCATTTCGTCAATAATATCATTAGCATCCTCGGGAGGATACAGAGTTCCATTTTGGCTCTCCTGTAACCGTTTGGCCGTTTTAACCAATGATGACAATTCGGACAATAATGACTTGCGTCCTTTGCGCAAGGTGTCGCTCCGTTGCACGACACTTGACTCTCTATTCAAACAGCCAGTTCGTTCCTAGATAGCCTCGTTAGTAAAGCGAGAAATTTTCGAAAAGGGGCTCCTCTCAAGGAGCAATCCAGTGTCACACCAAAACGGCCATAGCTTTAGACACGTACCAGGAGGAACCGCACACCGGCAATGATTCCCTTCATAAACTCTTGATTCCGAAACATTTCGCTATCGTTGATCGAGGTGCTTCGAAGCAAATCCCAGAAATTGAGAAGCGCCTTGAGCAGATTTCGCATGTCCTCCGGCTCATAGGCTTCGCAGTAGTTAGTTGGCAGCCACCCCCTTGCGCCAGATGCCAGTAACGTTCCATCCGCCCATCCATTGGTGTGAACTGAGTGTACCAAGACAACATCTCCTTCATCCAAGGGGAGAGTCACGCTCGAGTCTGATACAGCATAGCTTGGATGGAAGGGATAAAAGGCCCTCAAAAAATTGTGAAAAATTGGCGCGCCAGTAGGCTCTGGAGACAGATCCTCCTGGGAGCCATTCGGAGTGGTTGGGGGAGTCATGTCGCTGTGCGAGTAAAGTGTGCCGTGTTGATGTGATTCATACGATCCATGGGGCATCTGTTCCGCGTTATAATACAGCGCCAGTTCATGAGCCATGTGAGTATTGGCTCCTAAAGAGCGCCCACTCAGCATTGTGGCAGTATAAGCTGTGCGGTGAGTTCCGAGAGCATAAAGCTCTGGCAACCGTGCCGTCCAAGATTGCGCGGTATCTGGAAGAACGTTGCTCACGACCCGTTATCCGAGATGAGGTAGCCTGCTACGTACCCAAGGCACGCGAGCCATGTATCGACGACAATCAAAACGATCAATCGGCAGCAGGTAAAGTCCGTATCTGGTCACTGGTTGAAGATGTCGCAACAGTGTACTGTTCGAACCTGGATATAAGCCAGAGTAGCAGCCCAGTCGAAGATTGGTCTGGGCAGACGATGATGATTGAACTCTAGGTTGAGGTTTTCTAAGCTGAATTAGACATGCAGCATTAGCAAACGTACAAGGCGCGCCTGGAATGTTGTGGCAAGAGACGTGAGGCCGCGTCTGGAATGAGGGCAAGCGGAGGCAATCCGTGGTATGCAGTGGAATGTAAAACGCCATGCTACAACCCGACACTCCGGGCGGCTCAAGGATGTTTCGGCTCTGATCCGGAGTCGCGGTTATGAAACTACCGGCGGGTATGCCAAAAAGATTGAAGGGTAACATATACATGCAAAGTATGTATATATATATTTGTATGTACCGGCGCCATTGGGAATAATAAAAGAGGGCCAAGTGGTGAGGTGGTGAAAGTGGTGTTTGTTGTTCGACTTACCTACCTGGTCCTTGGCAGGATCGCGTTTGAGAAATTTGGCCAAAAAAAATTGTCTTCTGTCGTATGCCGGGTTGACGAAAAAAAAAATCAACTCTCTCAAGACAGAATATGCCAAGTAAAGGAGGAATTGGCACTCGGCAAAGCACAACTTCGGGTCAACTTGTCGTGACAGAGCAGGAAAGAGAAGTCTGGATCGAGAGCTGACGAGCAAGGCAGCTTAGGAGCAGGGGCGACGACGGTACGGAGGTACCAGGCGGGATCAACACAAGACCCTTCTCGCCTGTTTTGGCGGGTCGTGGGGGGGAGCAATTAGCCTGGTTGCTGGTTGCAAGGGAGAAGCCAAGCCGATGGACTGGATGATAGAGAGAGAGTCTGGTATGGAACCTGACTCTAGAGCCAGGGTCACCGCCGTTCAATGTTGCGTCAGCGTCGAGCATCCAATGTCAAAGTGTCAAGTGTCAGGTGTCAAGAGTGTCAAGCGTTTCAAGTCGTGTACTTGCAGGCAAAAATGGAAACGGCCAGCCCAAGAGCAGAAGATGCGAGAAGGGACATCTGGATTTGAAACGGCCCATCTATTGTCTGTGTCTCTCAGGAGGGAAGGGAAGGAACCGGACTGTCAACGTCCAAGCAAAAGTTCGAAACACACACAGACATTGACGGTACAACAGACAGACAGGAGGAGGAATAGTTGGTGGATTGATGGCACCGAGGGAATGCCAGGGGAATGCCACAGCCATCTGGCCGCGCCGGTACAATGCCGACATGTAGCCCCGCACCTGCAGGCGCCGCGCCTTCCAGGGTGTCTATACCTACTCCCTGGCGGCGTATTGAGTGCATGCATGTGCCGCAGGTTTGTACTCTTGGGTCCAAGCACCTGGAGGTCGGTACTTTGCTTCCAGGTACCAAGGTCCGAACTGCTTGGTGGCGCACAACGCCTCAGGCCCGACCGTCTGGGGATCAGTGATGGCAACAAGTTTTGGCTCGTGCTAGTGCCTGGTGCCTGTTTCTCTCCACGACAAAAATTTCGAATCTTCCAGTCTCCAGTCCACAGCCAACAGCCACCACCGCCATCGGGAGTGTCTCCAGTGACCCCGTCTGGTGGCAGCCAGCACTGGTGGCCAGCCCTTTCTGCTCGTTGCCTTGCTCGTCGCGAGTGCGCTACGCATGCATGCACGTTGCGGAACGGACTCCGTTGATCCTTAGGGCCGTGTGGAGACGACGCCGGCAGAGTCCCGATGGGAAGACGAAGCTTGGTCTCCTTGGAGCTAATATCCAACTGCTCTTAGTGCCATGTATGACCCGACCGTGTGTGTCTGCAGTGCGGCGCGTCGGCGCACCTCTTGGCCTCTTGGCTACTTTTGTGCCTTCTTGGGCGTGGCGGCTGGGGTTCCCAAGCCATGACGAACTTTGCTTGGCCATGTCCACACCCCTGCCGAGAACTCCCCTTACTCCGCTTGTTGGAAATACCCAGGGCGACGACGGCCCAAGCCAGGGGGAAGGGATTGACCAAGTGGTAGCATGGGCAGTGGACATCCATCCCCTGGCCTGGTCAAATGGTCTGCTCTACTAGTCACTCACTTGGTGTCTTTTCAAGTCCACGACCATCCCACGTTATCCCGCGTTTCTCCCGTTGTCTTTTCTGATATTTATACGCACAAGATTTGCTCCGTGCGAAAGCACGTATGGGGGGTTATGGACGTGAAAGAGGGGGGAGCGCAATACTAGTCGACGAATTTCAACGTCTTGTTCTGAAAACGAACTTGACGCGCCAGGCCGCCATCAGTCGCCTCCTTAACTCGTCCCGGCTGTCAGGTGGCACGCGACAACCATCTTTGTTTCTACGACGCCAACCGTCGCGGAAGCGCGCGGATACCTACTGACCCGTGTGTGAAAGTCAAAGCAACGTTTCGATACACAAATCACCAATGCCCGACAAAAGGCTCGTAGCTCATGTCATCACACGGCAAGATCAATTCGGGTTGGGTTTCTGGGGTCGTTGATGGTAGCAGAGGGCCAAAAGGCCGGTCGGCCGCTCAACGCATGGATAATTGTACATACGTATGTATGTATGATGGAGCAGCAGCACCACCAACATGGTCAGGGAGACGAACTCTTCAGTGGGCCTTCGAGTAACGCCCAGGTTGTCAGGTCAGGGAACAAGGAACCAAGGACGTGTTCAGAGTTTGATAGCGTAGGCACAGGGTTTTGCCAGCGGCGCTATCATCGATCGACCCATTTCAATTTGGCACATGTTCGTGCAGTATATGCACCATAAACGTTGCACAAAATGTTATTGTACAATGAACATTGCTAACATGAGCATCTGCAGACGGCCTGGTCCATATCATGATTCATGTTACGAGGATAATGTGTGAAGAAAAGCCCAATTCATTGACGACTCATCAAGCATCCTGTTTATTCACCTTCTGCCCTTTTGATTTCATTCCTGGTTACAACATGTGCCGCGCACACACTCAGTCGCACTGCAAACAAATCTACGCCAGCAAGACGAGCTCAGGGTGGGAGAGCGGACATGCTGTCGTCGTTTCGCCGGCAGGCGGCGCATGAAAAGTCAGTTGATTGAGATACTGGTGTATCTGCAGAGTACGAAGCGCTATATTCTGTTCACACTCTTTTCCTCCTTCGTTTCTATATTGTAGTACAACATTATGAAACGAGCCTCAGCCTTGGCTATGATGCCACTAAAAGGCTAAAGTAGTGTTGGCTAGCTCCAACGAATCATGGAACCAACCCATCAGGCCTCTTGGACCAGGGCCGGCCGGTTCGACCGTTGACCATAGCTTCTGGCGCGTCGATTTCAAGTCTGGAGGACGAACTGCCGTGGTTACAATGCCCCATACAGGAAATAAAGGCTATAATATCACTCCTGGTCGGGGCCGACCGTCGGACAGGCGGACAGGGAGTAAGATGGTGCTATGAAGAGGCCAAACGCCCGAGTTCGTAGTACGGAATGCTCCGGAGTAATATTCAACATATGTACGGAGTACCTACCTAGGTACTACATACAATCCTCCGTACCATTCTTCCGAATGTAATACAGGCTGCGGGTGACGGGATGCAATGTGCATGTGGTATCACCGTGTCAGAACCCCGATACTAGCAGATGCGTGGTTGAGCAAAGAACTGCACGCAAAGTGTTTCATCCCAACTTGTCAGATCGCGTGGGCCAACAGATGCATAATTACGTCTATTCCGTCGCACCAAATATCATCTACGGAGAACCCAGCAATGCATTCGGGGGGGCAGCGGGTGCTGGTGCTGACTAAGCTACCATGAACATTGGATCGCGGTATTGCCCTTGGTCAGCGTAACGACAAGACAGAAAAAAAATAATGCAGTAAATAGATTAAAAAGCAGTAACAAGACACCAAAAACAAGGTTGGTTTACGATTCTTTCTACACACAAACATACATACATCTCTCACATACGTACTACTACTACAACAATATCCGCGATATATTGTACATGCACCTAGTACCCGTTTGGCTGGGAGCTGTACTCCGTACTCCATACGTACATATGTATGTACCATCTACGGTCCGACGTCCACACACTCTCATCACACTCCATGCAAGTCCAAACTGGTGGCTTGCCGGCAGATAACGTTGGCCATGACGGGTCACCCGTGCATGGAGGCGGCTGCAGCCAAGTTTGGTGCGGCTTAAACAGGCATGGAACCGACGCAATCATCATTGGCCTCGGGAGCTGGTCATGTCCACTTGGAGCTCGTTTTCCGTTGGGTTCGGAACCTGAGGCGAGAAATTGCAAGTCTCGGAACCAAGCTAAACCTGGCACTCCGAGTGCATAGCTCCTGCTCGATGCGTTGCCAAATCAAGCAACCACATGCAGGCGCACAGACGACAAGAAGGCAGGACGTGGGATGAATCCAATCAATGAGACAGAGTTTATGTACAACATGAAAATTTCATTACACACATGGCCCTGGCAGAAACGAGTGACTACTTATGTATGTACTCATGTATCAGCCATGGAAGCCCAGGATAGGCTCATTCGCTTGTCTTCCATGCCATGTGTGGAGTAGAACATTTATCATCAGCTTTGGGATCTACATGTGCCTTGCAGATTGACGAAACGCCTCGACAGGCCCACAGCACCTTGTGCCACGGAGCAAACACATGCATCTCCATACTTTACGTATGTACTTAAGTACCTTTCAAGGTAGTGCAACTGTTGCATCACATTGCACAATTTGGTTCGAATTGTATCTCCGCCGGCGCAGAACACCGCTAGCCCACGAGTAATAGTAAAAATATGTATGTATGTGCCATGTCTTGAACATCTCTCCGATCCGCCGTGTAGCCAGGCTATTTCGCCCGCGCTGCTCTGTGAGATGTGATGGCGCCAAGAGCAGAAAAGCCAAGAGAACGAGCGGTCCGCCCCTGGGCTCCAATGCGGCGTCGGGCCCCAGATAATTGAGAGGAGGTATGTATTACTAGTAGTAGTAGTGGTAGTACTGTACATACTCCGTACCTGTAGTATTATTAGTATTATTCCATGGAAAAAAGAATATGGGATAGAAACAACGAATTGGGCGGGGCTGTCGGCCCCCTGTCAAATGTTAGTATCAGCCATCACCAGCCATCACCAGCCAACGGCCACTGAACAAGTCAAGGCGTCGTCTGGTAATTGAACCGGAGCCGGGGTGCTCCATGTTGTTTGTCGTGGCTTTTCCTTGTCTTTTGGCACCATGTATGTATGTGCATACATGTGTGTACCTACGTAGGTACATACTTACCTACAACAAGTACTTAAGTACTTAAAGGTAGGTGGTAGGTACCTACCTACCTAGGTAGGTAGGTACTTTATGTAATGTACGTCACATTGCCCGCGCATGCAGTCCCAACACGGGAATACTAGCACCAACAGAGTGGCATTTGATTCGACTCATCAGCTGCCAGGAAGCCAGCATGCACCGTGGGGGAAAGGGACTGTATCGAGTACCGAGCTGATCAAAGTCAAAAATAAATAACAAATAAATACTCCGTACACCAAACTGCATGACAAGCCATGTGTCACTGGTGTTCCACTTGCAGTCAAAAGCCCAACCGTCTCGTTTTGGGGCTCGCACGGTCACAGTCGTCAATTTCCACTTCCACCAGACCCTTCTTCACTTTGCCAAAAACGCAACCGACACCTGGCCAATTCTTTTTTTTTTTCCCTTGGTCTACAGCCTGATTGTCACCGGTGACTTCTTTCGTCTGATTGCAAGACATTGGAGTACCCACCTCGTCCCACCAACGTGGCCTGCCCTTGTCTGGGAGGGAGTCTTGATATGTGTGTACCTCCTGGTCGAGTATTGTACGTATGTATGTATACTACGAGTAGTTATTAGTGGCAGTCGTCAAGTTTCGTCCTTTTCAAGCCAAGGGGGCCAAGGGGGACGGACGGCCTTGCCCTCGAGTAGCCTACAGTACCATGTATATCATATCAGTATATTGCATTCCTAGAGTCATCGGATCCAAAGCCTTACACATCGTGAGGATCAATACTTGCCCCTTGCCATGCCGTTTCAAGGGCAGACTCGTTAGTACTCCCCGCAGTCTCACGTCTTTCCCTTTCATGCTGCCCTTGCCCAAAGCCATGTTTTGTTTCGCGCCTGCGCCCCTGAGCACGATTTCCATGGATGAGCGCGCGGGGTCGTATGCATCCATGTACAATGTTAGTATCTGGATAGTACCTAGCAGTAGATGCTGAGGATGATTGAACCTCGGTGTACAGGGTAGTCAGTTGTGCTACGGAAAGTTGCTGACTGCGCATAGCCAAGGCAATGATACAAATCGTACAGAGCTGAATAATACTCATACAATAATACGTATGTACTCCGTAGTTGCGGATATGTGCTCCATGTGACTGCACATGCATACATTTGGATGCTGAGAACCGCACACATGGCTAACGTGTCCAGCGTTCGACCTCGGGCGCTAAACCTGAACGACGTTTGATAAGTATTTTCTTGTTTCTTTTTCTTCCCAGCACCCCGTCTCTGCTACATACAAGACCAGTTGACTCTTGGAGCGAGTTCGGAACCACCGAGACCTAGGTTATCAGGCGCCAGTCTTCGTACATGCAGTGACGAGTTGCGCCACCGAATAGTACACGAAAACATTCGATATGGCACATTGTCCCGGAGCAAGGATGGGACTGCCGCTGTGCCTGAATGGCGTGCTGCGACGGCATGTTGTGTACGGAGTATTGGACCTGTGTATGCCGGATCCACCACAGTCATTACTACCATCACCATCACCATCGTCATCCGCATCTGCGTCCCGCGTATCATCACATCCTAAAGCGCGCAAGATGCCTCGCTGCCCTAGTGCCTAGCGCCAGAGCCTAACCTCATACCGTAATTGCATGCTTGTGATGCACATGTCTTCACACCAGAAGCTGTTGTCGCACAGATTTGGGCCAATTCCAGCTTCCTATGCGTCTTCATGTTGTATCTCGGTCTGCAAGGTCCATCCGACACTGGACAAGCATTCGCCACCACACTTAAAATGTTGCATTTGACGTCCTACCATGGCAAGGGGGAAAAACCCGGACTGCGTGGGCCATCCAACCGTGATGAGCATACATAGATTGTACGCCGTTGATGCTGGTCGCTGCACGGCCCTGCTATAGTAGTAGTCAGAAATTACCGCTCCGTAATACGGGGTACAAGTGGTCTCTTTTACTTTTGCCCGCACCTGTCATGTCTTGTAGGGATGAACTCGTCACATTGCAGGGCCACCGTGCCGGTATTACTACTAGTAGTACTGCTACTAGGAGTGGGAACATTAGAATATTGGAAATTTCAGATGTTGGGCAATTGGATCCGCGTCTCGCCGTTCAACGGGACGGGCCAAGAGCCACAAGCGTGGTGATTGGGGACGGCAGCGCCTTCCGCGTTCCGCTATTTGCTGGCCCGTCTTCAACCCCGACCCAGCAGGGAAAGAGCAGCCGCTGACCGATGCGTGGTTGCTGTCGTCTCTTCAACTGTTGGTCGAACCAACAACGTTGGAAAAGACTCGAGACCCAAAGGCTCGACTAGCTTGCCGGTCAAGTTGCAGGTACGAGATCGGCCATGCCAGATGGAACTCTTTCGATATTGGGGCCCTCCGATTAGCCTTGCAAGCTCTTCATCCAACTCCATAAAGGCCAACAGGTGCTCCCGACATCCGCGGGGAGAAGGTTCCATACATCAGATTGGCCCGTACCATGGAAAAACTACTCCGTCTAGACAGGGCAAGCAACGCCGAGGCCTGGTAGCCGCCAAAGACGACCAGACTTGTCGTTGCCATCACCTTCCAGGTGGCAGGCATGCACACTTTTCTTCTGGTGAGCCCCCGTCCCGTACTTCGAGTTCCGTCCGAGTTACACTCGCAATGATTACCGCTGCAGGATGTGCAAAACAAAGAATGCCCTCTCTTCCTCTCTCGAATCGCAGTCCGCAAAAGCTACCTGAATTCACCCAAGGGAGCAATCGAACCTCGCTGGCCACAGGCCATGGCCAAACGGTATGACATTTGATTTGAATACGCACAACACGCCTCTATCTTGTGTTGGATATTGAAAGCTCAGAGGCCTCGTAAACCTTGACCTTCCTGTGGCCTTTCGTGGGGACTACTACGGCATGAACAGTGGGTTAGTAAAGACCCTTATCCTCGTGTTATGCACAAAGAATCTTGGATTAGAGCCATTGCATCTCTTCGTTAGAATCTGAAGAACCATCAACTTTCAAAACTGTCGAGGAGCATAGGCAATCACTTGCACCATGTTCACGGCATACAGTTCGACACAGTAAGGTATACGTTGGAACAACGACAATACAAATTGTATGAATGGTTACAAAAGTCCTCAGATGCAGACCCAAGCCTCGGACATCTACTGCGTTGGGCACTCCATTTTCCCTGGCAAGGTAGTATTGACTGGTCTTGCGATTTGTCACTTGGCTGCTAGTTGATATGCTTGGCGGTAATTGGAATTCGAGTGCCGTG
This sequence comes from Metarhizium brunneum, assembly GCF_013426205.1. Lineage (NCBI taxonomy): Eukaryota > Fungi > Ascomycota > Sordariomycetes > Hypocreales > Clavicipitaceae > Metarhizium > Metarhizium brunneum. The sequence continues at coordinate 1,969,137 of NC_089425.1, read as the reverse complement.
AACACTGCCGGTTTGAAAACGCAGACTTTTGAGCCTGGGAGAAGGTAACCGGGCCTTGACGCTAATATAGCACTACGGAGACGCGGGTGTTTGAAGTTGATTTACTTTCTGTAATTGAGTACGGATTGGTTATTCCTTAGACATCAGATGCTATCAGCCCCTGCTGACTAGTATGGATGCCTTTCGTCACTGTGGACATTGGATACCGAGGCAAAAGACCTAGTAAATCCTCATTCGGCGTGCGCTATGCAAACAGGTTTTAGGACACCAAACTGGTGAATATCACGCCGATCGCGAATGGATCGAAACCCGAGGGCCCTACCAAGCTATTACTGCACAAGGTGAGATGTAATGTGCTAGAAAGGGCTAGAACTAGTGCCAAGGACACAGATGCTACGGAATGCTGGACTTGTCCTCCCGACCTCTGCGTACTTTCTACTCGGATCCAGAGCATACATGGTATTTCTAGTCCAGCCAGAGCCCTCTTTCCTATCGAAGCCATTTACGCGATCGCCATGTGGGTTCGCTTAAATTTGCGTGGTCAACGCTTTTACTGAGCATCATGCAGCGTAATACGACAATTGTTACGTTGTATCGTGATATAGCATGTCCTCGGCGCAATATACTACTACATTTCAGGAGGCTATACAAATACGATGCAGAACATTTGAGCTGTAAAATGGGGATACTCACGGACCAACTGAACGGGAGGGGAACCACGGAGGAAGACGATGGCTTCCACTGGAATACTACTCCGTACATGCGTTCACCATTTACTATTACGGAGGGGTGTTGCCTCTGGCTAAGCCACCGTTTGATTGATCCTTGTGGGAGTAACACGAACCGCCAATGTCGGCAGTGGCCTGACATGCAAAGAGTCCGGTCGTGTTACTCGTGGCGCCCTAATGCAAGGCCCGGCGTATGTGACCACGTCGTTCATATTGGCGATGTTACGAGCCCGCCGCGGACCCTGGCACTTTTGCCCGTCGTCCCATCACGGCCCGCATTGCTTCCGTCACAGAACCGCCTTGCCACCGTCGTCCCCGTTGTCCAGGTTCCCTATCAGGCAAATTATGTTGTGTTGTGCGAATTGGGTCTCGAATGGGCGGTGGTTTCGCCAACTGGTATGCACCCCGGACACAAGGAGGAGAATTGGGCACCTGAGCGGCTATGAGATGAATTCGAAAAGAGGGAGAGGGGGAAGAAAAAAGAGAGAGGATAACAAAAACAAGGAAAGACCGCCTGGCGCAAGTCTAAAAAGCAAAGATCCGCCCGGCTATTCTATCGACAAGTAAGATGTAAAGCTCTCCCACCATGGAGTGATATATCCAAATATCCGCCTCCTTGCTCAATTGCTTGTACATTACGGCAGGTGCAACATCCGGACTTGCATTCTACATATGTACATGGCAAGCCGACAGAGCGGGCCATAAAATTGTCCGCTGCATGTGATTTCCGCAGGGTCTGTTCGTCCCATGTCACTGGGACGCTCTGGCTATTGTGACCACGTAATAATTTGGCCTCTCCGGGAGGAGAAGAAGCCGGCCCAGACCGCTACTACTACTACTACTACTACTCCGTGGTACATACATACTACTCAGACTCTTGTCATATTCTTCTTTCTGACCGGATCCCGCTCCCGATGCTGGGGTCTCCTGGCTTTGGGCTGCCATGGCCCCAGGTCTCACTTGGCTATTTTTTTTTTCGAATCCACAATAGCCCCTTGTCATGCGGAATCAGTCGAGTACTCATTTGCCTGCCGGTCGAGTCGAGTCGCGGAGAGAGAACGGAGCATTCAATGGCGTCTACTACTCGCGCCGTCCAACTTCCCAGCAAGGAAAAGTCGTCTCTGGGCATGAATGCGAGGAATCGATTAAGCCGTGTTGATCACCTCTTTTTAGCGTCGTCCAAACACGCGTCCCCAGTTGAGAGGCAAGAATCTGGCGGTCATCTTGCATGAGGGCCAGTACCGGTGCCATGGGAAGATGGACGTGCCCCTTTGCAAGTGCCCACTTGGTTGCATGCGACTTGTTCCGTAGGGCCATTTCAGCATCTAGACATTGAGCACGGGGTTACGGGAGTACGATGGAGCATGGTTGTGTTCCGGCTGAGTTGTTGAATGCCGTTCAACATGCTCGTCCAAGGGCTGAGCGGACTAGAATCTCGCCGGTGCCTGTTGCGATGCCACGGGGTTGAACTGCAGTGGCTGAATTAACAGTGCATTTGGTCACGGTACAGCATAGCAGTTTGTTGGAATCTTGATTGTGAGTATTTTAGTGTTTAGGGTAGCCAGCTGGTTTGATCGCGACATGCCGTATGTGAACAAACGGAACCTGCTTCGTCCCATGTTGTGCATTTACAAAGGTCCGCGACATGGGATTTTAGTGTAAAATGCGGTGAAGCGTGAGTCTGGTTCCAAACACTCACGAATCTGTCCGGTCCGGTCGTATGGAGGTACTATCTCGGGACTGTGTTAGCACCTGTTGCCTGCTTACTCGGCTGTGGCGAGGTAAATCATCTTTCACCCGACATATTACAGCACCTTGAAAATCCATCGTGTTATTATAAACTACGAGCTCGAAAAAAAAAAGAAGAAGAAAAATCATATCCAGGCTGGATAAAGACGAAGAAGAGAGATACGTCGAGAAGATCAAAAACACCACACAGGTTCCGGGCCAAGTGGGCAATGCCTAAGCTGTGTATATGTTGCCAAAAATGGGTTGAAAATCATATTGTTATCAATATCGCCATTATTACTACTAGTATTACATGTTGGTACTTTAATATTGTGTTAAATCCCATCCATGCCAGAACTTCGTCGTGACCCGTGTCTAAATGCCTACCCTATTCCAGAGTGGCAACATGCGCAGTTAGTAATTTGTAGTCGCTGATTGGCTCGGCCGGATGCGGCATTACTCAATCATGCCACACGGTAACCGAAGCCCCATCCGTTTGTCGATGCCTTTGTCAGCCGACCTGGAGAAGACAATCGATTGCTTCTTCCAACAAACACCTCGTGAAATCCAGCATGAGCAACCCTGCCAGTCCAGCAGCACCATTACTGAACTGATTTCGCGAATACAATTTGGACCTCATGCCGCCGAGATGAACGCCCGCACTCTGGTAGCTCGTGTCGCACTCCGACAAAGTTGCCACTCACTTCGGCAGATTTCGGCGCGTCGACAATTCGCCTCAGCATATCATTCATACTCATTACCGACATCCACCACCCGCAATGTCAATAGGGATAGCATTCCAGAGACCCCGATAGCCCCCCCAGAGGCTCTGCCACAGGTCCACGAGACACGCCCGCCACCAAGACAAGCAACTCCCGCAACACCGCCCGCCACTCCAGACTCGAAAGCGCCAGCGAAAGAGCTAGCGAAAGAGCCAGCGTCAATCTCAAAGGCAAGCGAACCAGCAGCACAAAAGCCCAGAGCTACGCGCCCACGGCCAAAGTTACGTCCTCGGAAAGCGGCCATGAAACTCACGCCCGCCGCTGTAGAGCAGCTTCGGTCGATGCTAGACCAGCCGGAGCCCAAGATCATCAAAGTCGGCGTTCGTAACCGGGGCTGCAGTGGTCTGGCGTATCACCTGGAATATGTGGACAAGCCTGGCACATTTGATGAGATGGTCGAGCAAGATGGAGTCAAGGTGCTCATCGATAGCAAAGCCCTGTTTAGCATCATCGGAACCGAAATGGACTGGGCCGAGGACAAGCTGAACCAACGGTTCGTTTTCAAGAATCCCAACATAAGTACGTTCTTCTTCTTCTTTTTGCCTTGAACCGGGGAGGATCAAGCAGGCGCTGACCGGGATATACAGAGGAACAATGCGGCTGCGGCGAATCCTTCATGGTGTAAAACGCAGAGAAAGAACAATACAGCAACAGCGAGATAAGAAACATGCTCATACCGTCCCTGAGACGAGGGCGGCTATATATTACACAAACACTGCATCTCACGGAGCACAAATTTCTGACGAGGGAAGTCTCGTGCGGTTTCGCAGGTTCCTGACAACTCGGACTTTTGTATTGAAGGCCATTTTCAACACAATCGTCTCACGATACCATCAACCAGCACGACCGGCCGAAATCGTAGAAGATGTCATAGCATCATGTGGCGCATCATTGGACTTGTATTTCACACGGACGGCATATTCGCAGGAATGCCTGCAAAGTTATTAAATCATCAGTCCCACTCATTGTACATGTACTCACGGCGGACAAAGTCATTGGGAGGATTGTGCTAGAATGCTGCATTGAATAGAAACATATGTAGCGTAATGATACTAATGCTGATATGATCACTAAAAATCTCCATAGTCTTCATGTCCGATAGAGTCATAAATGACTGTTTAGTCGCAATTGCTTTGGAATTACTCGCTGGGTTCGTTCGATTCGACAACGAAGCGCGTAAGTGGCGTCACGTGGGTTGGCGTCGCGTGTTGCTTTCGATGTGGAAGATTCACGCCTGGGTTTGTCATTCGAGTTGACGATTCACGCGGGCCGATCAATACTTCCTTCCCATGGAAGAAGCACTTGGCTAACACATCCAAAGCAACAACCCAAGAAAAAACATATATAATTGTGCGCAGCTCAACCTCCACTACACTCCTCTGATTATCCCATTTGTAAACAATTCCCAAACGCTCTCTGCCCCATCCATTCTTGTATACAATTTCACATACCCGGACACGAGCTTCCGTTCAACGCACACGGGTTTGCCGATCCCCAATGGCCCTGTACGGCAAACGCAAAGACGGCAATCCCGCTGCCTCGGGCGCCAAAACATCCCGCAAGAAGTCGGCCATGCCAGCAAGTACCCCTGCGAGCATGCAAGTGCAACTCTCACGAATCGCCCGCTCCAGCCGTACGGATTTTGAGAAGCGAGTCTGGACGGCGCTTTGCCACATCCCCGAGGGCCAGGTCACTACCTACGGTCTACTCTCCAAGTACCTTGGCTCGTCACCCAGGGCGGTAGGCAATGCCCTGCGACGCAATCCTTTCGCACCTGAAGTCCCTTGTCACAGAGTCGTCGCGACTGGTATGACGCTGGGAGGTTTCAAGGGAAAATGGCCGCGGGATGGAGAGGGAATCACGCTCGATGAGAAACGAAGTCTTCTCAAGGGCGAGGGCATTAAATTTGATGATAAAGGCAAGGTTTTGAGTACACCGTGGACAGGGTGGTTGCAAAGGAGTGCATGAGCCTTTCTCCAATCTTGATGCTCTTGTGGTTGCGCTCGATAATGGCAACTTAATTGTAGGCCACACTCATTTCCTTATTCATTCATGTGTACGAATTGTATTTGGGTATCTACCAGGGAGTTATGGATAAATAGAGAAGAATTTTTGTGTCTGAAACGGAATCAAATTCATTGCCGCATTCCGCATCGTGTCGTTTCATCGTTTCATTCATATATACGTTGAAAATTTATGGCTCGAACAGCGCTATGGGCACTTCAAGTGCGGGCGTCCCGATAATGTCAGCCCGTAAGCGCTGTGCATGCCAGTCTCCTCGATACTCGAGCCTCTCATATGTTTGGGCTAAGCGAACCACTGCACCAAAGCGTGTCAGTAAGCAAAAATCTCCTTTCTATATGGACTTTGACGACTTATATCGACTCACAGCAAAAGGCCATTTCAGTCAAAGCAAAGTTCTGACCCACACATATCCTAGGTCCGCCACTAAACGGCGTATAGGTCCACGGGGTCGGGATCCAATGCTCCCAACGTTCTGGACTGAAAATGGCCGGATCAGCAAAATGTTTGGAAATGGGAGGATACAAGTCTTTTCGGGCATGCATGCCGATTGTGTTGATTGTGACCGTATCTCCCTTCAGGAGGGCGACGTCGGGTTGGCCAGGAGCACCTGGGATCACAGTGTCCTCTAAAGCTTGACGCATGTTGATCGGTACAGCTGGGTGAAGCCGAAGCACCTCGTTGAGGACATTCTTCAGGTACTGTATGTTCTTTAGTGTTTCATACGTCGGCATGCCGTGGGGACCTAATTCGTTGAGGATCTCCTCGCGCAGCTTCGCCCAAGTCTCGGGGACATATGCCATCTCATACATAGCCCACGACAATGTAGCTGCAGTAGTATCCCTCCCAGCCAGGAGGACTGACATGATTTCGTCCCGAATTATTTTTGGGTCTTTTGTTACTCGAGCGATACTATGAAGAAAGGTATATTGAGTGTCAATTTTTGAAAGCTCCTCGAGCTCATGTTGAGGTAATGAAATAGCGCGTTGGATTATTGGTTCAATGAATTCTTCCAGTTTTCTGATGGAACGATAATAATCTCCTTTTGGAATCAGAGGGGCTATTGGACTGTAGGATTTGTTAAAACGTGCTTTGCGACAATGGTTCAGGGAAATGGCATACTTTAAGACGAATATGTACATTTGAATCCTTTGAGCGACAGACATTGCCTCTGCAACTTCATTATGGGGGCTTTATAGATGCCATAGTTAGCATATACAACCTTGTGAGTATGTAACTGGTTACTAGTTACTTACTTGTCCAGACTATTGGTATTTTCTCCCAGGAGAAACTCCGTAGTAGTATCCAGAGTCCATCTGTAAAACACGTCCTTGATGTCCACTGTCGTCCCAGATGGTGGCAACGTTGACAAGAGTTTCCTGGTACAATTGTCGAAAATCACCAGATTTCGCAGTCTGTCCTTGACAAACATTGGCCGAATTAGTCCCCTGCTGCGATGCCAATCATCACCGTCAGTCGCAAATATGCCCTTCCCGAGAAATGGTCGCCATAGACGGTGCCACTGGGGACCATGTCCGAAGTTGGCAAATTTGGTAGCTAAGATGGCCTTGATCTGCTCAGGCTCCCGTGTAATGAGAACTCTTTTCTTCCCGGTCAAACTAAACTCGGCATAGTTGCTTTGCTTGCTGTCCAATATACCATTACACCATTGGGCGAGCTTGTTATTATACTGATGGGTCCCAATATCAATATATAGTTTGGTAGCTGTATTTTGAAACGGCGTGTTAGTGAATAGAATCAATGCTGAAGAAATTGTAAAGTAGTTTCTTGCGTCTTCATACCGGAAAGCAGGTTGGCTGCTAGCACCGGCGCCCTGGTACCACCGGCGAGCTGAATTCGAACCCCAGCTACTTTGTGTCTAATCCATACGAGTGAGAAAGCGAAGACGCCGACAGCCACAATGGTAATCCATGATGGAGCGGACCGGATTTCTCGCATAATACTCATTATTTTCACAATATCAAAGTATCAATTCACAGTGAAGGAAGCAGAAAGATGGAAAAACGCCTGTGAAGAATGAGAATGGGAGAAATGCAAATGAAGGTGACCGATGTGATGAGGTTGGCCCATGTCGGCATAGGGCATGCGCGCAAGTTGATAGCTTCTTTTCATGGTCCGGGCTCCGGAAGCATACACACAATCTCACAACAAGCCGGAGAGTTGAAGGACGGGCCTCGTCCGGTTGGTGATGGGGGAATGGCTGGTTGTACGAGATGCATATTGCAAATCAGATGGCGCCTCTGGATTGGATGCATTCCGAGGTGCTAGGCAGGGGTCCGGGGGCCTCGTTCTAAAGACGATGGTGCGCATGGTGGAACTGCAACAGATCAATGGGGGATGCAGGGGTTTTGGTTGGTGAAGGTGCGAACGAAGAAAACACCGCCTTCGACGAACAATGATCGAATACCGGTGTAGGATAAGAGATGTGAAGAAACGAGATAAACGATGGAAGCTTTTGTCAGCCCTGTAACTGATCATGTGTCATCGATGCTTTTAGCATTGACCAGAGAGGAAGTCGCAACTGGTGGTTGCTGAAGGTGCTGGGATGCACCAGACACATCGGGGAGTCGGTCAACAACGCAACATGGGACACACAAGTTCGAAAAATCTGGATTCTGCATAAAAAAGCCACTGCCGCTGTTACAAAGAGGTGGTGAATAGGCCTGATCCATCCTGTTCGCTCAATTGATGCACGAGGCACGAGCAACGATGGCTGCCATCTTGACGAGTGACTTTCTGACCTGTTTGCTCAAGCTGCTATGGGGACGGCGCTACCTTTTTCCGCCCAAGTGCCGGCGAAACTCGGGTTGGCTAGGCCCAAGCTGCCACGCTGGTTTCCCGTTTGAGGTTTGAGAGCTGTTTCGGTGCCTTGTGCCTTTACCTCATTCCCGTCCTTTCACCTTGACCTCATCGCGAATACCTCTATTTCCTCCGTCACGAGTCAATTGGCAGCTGCCAGTCTCCCGCCAACATGTTCAACATCGGACGCAGCCGTGCCCTGGCATCGGCGCTCAACGCCTCCAAGGTTCGTCAGTCTGGTCTCGTCCATGACCTAGCGCATTTTTTTCCCTTGCCATCCCCTTAGTATCAAGCTGCTAACTACATGTTGCTCAACAGCTTCAGGTCGCCCCCGCCGTCAGATTCCCTGGCGTTGCACAACAACGACGAGCTCTGAGTATTCACGAGTACCTCTCTGCCGACCTCCTGCGACAGGTAACAAAGCCCCGACTGCCCCGGATCGTCATCCTCTGGTAGCAGCTAAATACTTGCTCTTACTGACCATATGGTGCACATAGTATGGTATCGGTGTTCCTAAGGGCGCTGTTGCCAAAACTGCCGAAGAAGCCAAGGCTGTCGCAAAGGAGATTGGCACCGAGGACATGGTCATCAAGGCTCAGGTCCTCGCCGGTGGACGAGGCAAGGGTACCTTTGACAACGGCCTCAAGGGGGGCGTCCGCGTCATTTACTCTCCTCACGAGGCCGAGATGTTTGCCCAGCAAATGATTGGCCACAAGCTCATCACCAAGCAGACCGGTGCTGGTGGCCGTCTCTGCAACGCTGTCTATATTTGCGAGCGCAAGTTCGCTCGTCGCGAATTTTATCTAGCTATCCTCATGGATCGTGCCTCCCAGTCCCCTGTTATCGTCTCCTCGTCCCAGGGTGGCATGGATATCGAGACCGTAGCCAAAGAGAGCCCCGACGCCATCATCACCACATACATTGACATCAACACTGGTGTAACGGACGACATTGCCCGTGGCATTGCCACCAAGCTGGGCTTTAGTGAGCAGTGCGTTGAGGATGCCAAGGATACCATCCAGAAGTTGTACAAGATCTTCCTCGAGCGCGACTCCACTCAGATTGAGATCAACCCTCTCTCTGAGACCAACGACCACCAGGTTCTGTGCATGGATGCCAAGTTTGGCTTCGATGACAATGCCGATTTCCGCCAGAAAGAGGTTTTCGAGTGGCGTGACACCAGTCAGGAGGACCCTGATGAGGTCCGCGCAGCCAAGTCTGGACTCAACTTCATTAAGCTCGATGGCGACATTGGCTGCCTCGTCAACGGTGCTGGTTTGGCCATGGCCACCATGGATATCATCAAGCTCAACGGTGGACAGCCCGCCAACTTCCTTGACGTCGGTGGTGGCGCTACCCCTGCGGCAATTCAGGAGGCCTTTGAGCTCATCACCAGCGACCCCAAGGTCACCGCCATCTTCGTCAACATCTTCGGTGGTATTGTTCGTTGCGACCACATCGCCACCGGACTGATCAAGACTGTCGAGAACCTCAACCTTAAGATCCCCATCATCGCTCGTCTGCAGGGCACCAACGTTGAGCAGGCTCACAAGATCATCAACGAGTCTGGCATGAAGATTTTCTCCATTGATGATTTGCAAAGCGCCGCTGAAAAGTCTGTGCAGCTGTCAAAGGTCGTCAAGCTGGGTAAGTTTTTGTGTCCCACTTTCACTCTCCAAACGTCATTCCACGGGTTCAGAAATCCCTAACAATTTGCGGTTTGCAGCTCGTGATATTGACGTTGGCGTCGAGTTCACCCTGGGTATCTAAAATTATGCATCTCGTGGACTGGGAAAGACTGGCATTTCGTGTAATATTTCAGGATTTTTGGAGGCTCCAAGTAATGTTGCCTCAGATGGCGGCCTAGTGTATTGTTGACGTATCATGCAACCAGCCTTTCGCAGTTAATAGAATCGGATTTGGGTTGTTTGCCATTTATCACATTGGCATGATCCGCCTGATGGAGTGATGGAGACGAGTGCCGTGATGGTTTATTGAGGGTGGAGGCTTCAAAGGCGAGACCACAGAGCTGCATTTGACAATGCTCAATATGTCTGCACTAGGATTTAACACCACAACTTGATGGCGAGCCGAACTGAGCCGCATTTATGGACAAAACACCTTGGACGTGTCGGGCAATCCGTCGATTCGCATATTTGTGGCTTTGGGATACAACTTTGCAAGTTAAAAACGGCGACATGGGGAATTTGTAGCAACTACTAGTCCGTCAAAGTACAAATGCACACCACGGCACGAATCAGCTGAGACAGGTGCTTCGCCTGCACACGCCTGTCATTGAATGCAACGCCATCGTCGGCATCACTCGGTTACTGCCGATTCGGACGGAAGGGCCGTTCATTACAAGTCATCTGGTGCTGTGTTGTGTTGATAATACGTACCCGGCGCGGGCGCGTTATACGTGGCGCAGGATGCGACCCTGACCATTCAGATGTCCACTTTTGATGCCGGGCAGGGCCGGATGAGCCGAGCTAGGCATGCCATTTATTTCAACGCTGGTATGCACTGCTACGGTTGTACGCATGTGTGGTGTGTGACTGATCTGGCTGTTGCGGGAAGAGAGCGGAGACACGGCAGGCTTGCACGAGGCTTCCCCGGCCGGGGATTGTGTAATTTTGGAAAGAAAGGCGTAGAAAATTGCGATCTGTCAGAGGATAGTCATTCCGCATTAAGCAGTAGTAGTTTCGGGGTTTCGGAGACCAAGCCCGAATGCAAAAGGCTCTCAGTGCGAGAGTCTGGAAGAATTGCGAAGGCCGAATGTGCACCGAGCGCAACTCAAAGACCATCTTTTCCGTCTTTAAGCTTTAGACAGCCAACTGTACACAATGTACATGTGCATGTACCATTGACATATGTACTCAAGTTAGGTAAGCAAGGCGTTGTTGCCAGAGGCCACCACCAGTTGACTAGTCGACACTAGTAGCCTTTGGCAACATGGAAATTTGAATGAGATTTTGCACCGTTCGATAGCAACTGTGTCATGGCCAGGCATGCCGAGAAAACTCGAACTGCACACTAGACCCAAGGCGGAAATGGGAATCCAGGTTCATCAACTCACACAGCCAACTCTTGTTCGGACTGCAAAGCCCGGATATTGACAACCAACATACGATTTAACATGACGCAAACTTGATACATTATATCAGAAGAGGCCCTTTTGAGCGTCAACAGACCCAATCTGAAGTTCTAGTTCTACACGAGAAGAAAAATTGACAGGGCTTTTCGGCAATGTTCGGCTATCACCAGAGGGTGGTTTGGAAATCGAATCCTTGGACCAGCCAGCCTCACAAGGGTCAAACGATTTAACAAGATTAAGTGGAGCTACCCGCTGACTCCGGTGCGAACGAACAAATCGGGCTTATTCCCAGCTGACACAAGTTATTACTAGTAGCTCAAGGACACGGCACAGATGGCACAGATTGCTGCCCCACCACGGGAATAGACTCGGTGCAAGTATAACGCCTCGATTCAGGATCCTTCGACACACGCTTGGCATGGAAGCGGTGTTGGAGGAGGGTAATGGTGGCGGCTGCTCTGAAGAATATAAATATGCAACTCCTCCCTCGTTGGACTGACGTGTTCAGATGGGAAAGCCATAAAGAGCAGCACAGGCCTCGATCTACACTGCACAACACACGCCTCCTCATTTTGAACCGGCTACACATTTCCTTGTACCTTTCTCTACACATTCCGTTCTCAACATGCCTTCCAAGAAACAGAGTTGGTTCGCCCGCCACATGGCTCCTCCACCACCTCTGAACACGAACCCAGTTTGTCCATGTGCCAACTGCTACAATATCCTTGCCCAGCAACCTCGAATGGGACCATCAAGACATACAACTTCCTCAAATCTGAAGTCCAGCTCGACTGATTCACTGTCACGACCTGGGCGGGAACCGGATACCGTCTCAGTGAGCAGCCGAGACACCACTACGACGACGACGCATGTAGAGCTCGTCTCCGAGAACTAGGCCAATACTTTTATCAGCATGGCCCAACGACTGGACACGCGGGGATACTTCATATAAGCATTGATTTGATGGATTGGATCGGGGTACTAAAATACCATTTTTAGGGGGTACAAGGCGTCGGGAGGGGAGGAGTTCACGTTGCATATACAGTCATCAAGCACTTGTCAGACAAGGGAAGACGACATCCGGGCATGGCGCCATGATTTCTTCTTCTTTTTCTTTTGTGTCTGGTCTGGTACTCTGGTCGTCGTGCCCTGGCGACTTACACCACAGTGTCGAGATGCTTGGTAACACAAGGCATCACGGGCGAACAAAGCGTTGTAATGTTTTCACGGTTCACGATATCAAAGTATATTATTATTAATATATCATTATGGGATTTTCTACGTCTGCATCTCTAACAAGTTATGCCCTTTGCTCATTCTCGGGGGTGGCCGTGGGCAATCATGGCTGGGCGCATAAACTCCGTTCTGCTCTGCATGCCGCCATCCGTCCATTTGACGTCACCCCGCCATCATGCGCATTGCTAATCTGATGTTTGCCCAACGCCATTGCCGACGGCTCCAGGTTTCCCTCAAGCTTCCCATACGATGACCATGGCTCCCAATGTCGATCCTGCGATTCTAAAAGCCCTCGGCATAGATGACCAGCATGCCGAGATTGCCTCCCATGGCTCCTCCGGCTTCGCAGCCACCTTCAAGCTATCCGCCACAATCGACGGCCAGTCCATCAACTACTTCGTAAAGACCGGTACTGGCAGCGCTGCTGAGCTCATGTTCAAGGGTACGATCGTATGGTCTGCGCATCCAGACCTTGGCCCTCCGAGGGATCAAACACCACTGACTCTGTGACTGCAGGCGAGCATTCATCCCTAAATGCCATCCACAGTGCCGTTCCCAGCCTTTGCCCCAAATCCCATGCTCATGGAGCCATGTCCACCCCGAACAAGTACTTCCTCGTCACCGACTTTCTCGACTTGGGGTCTACGGCCCCCGGGGGTTCGGGACTTTCCCTGGCAGCCAAACTTGCCAGACTGCATACCACACCAGCTCCCATCCCGGATGGCCACGACAAGCCCATGTTTGGGTTCCCTGTCTCAACGTGCTGCGGCGAGACCGCCCAAGACAATTCGTGGAAATCATCTTGGGCCGTGTTCTACGCCGACAACCGACTTCGGAGTATTCTCAAACACTGCGTGAGGAACAACGGCAGCGATGCCGAGTTGAGTAAAGCCGTCGAAACGGTGGCTAGCAAAGTCGTCCCTCGGCTACTAGGCGAGTCTACCATGAAGGACATAACACCGGTGGTTATACATGGCGATTTGTGGAGTGGAAATCACTCCAAGGGGCGAATTGGCGGCAAGGGCGGCGCAGAAGAAGTCGTCTTTGACCCTTCTGCTGTATACGGCCATTCCGAGTATGAGTTGGGTATAATGAACATGTTTGGAGGGTATGGGGCCAGTTTTTGGAAGGAATATGAAAGGCTGGTCCCAAAGGCAGAACCAAAACACGAGTGGGAAGACAGAGTGGCGCTTTATGAGTTGTAAGTTGACATACGCTGCCTGGGTTCTCTGCCCCCCCCCTCGCGTTCTTGCGTTGGGGAGTTCGATTGGTTGTAGACTGACAATTGCAGATATCACCACTTGAATCACTTTGCCATATTTGGTGGTGGCTATCGCGGAGGAGCCATGTCCCTTTTGAGAAAGCTAATTGCGAAATACGGCAGCTAGACATGAAAAAAGAGAGGCACCCCTCATCGTGGTGTAATAATGAATATATTCAAAATGCTTTGTATAATCAATGCTATTGCGGAAAAAAAGTACTCCTCAACTCCGTGTATGATTGCTCGCTGTAAATGCACCAAGGCCCCGTCTATAAACTTGCAACGACGAACATGACAGCCTAGTATTTGAAGCTAGGCTAGCTAGGCGGCCAACATTTGCCGTGCCTCTCGCGCAGGTTCTTGCTCCTCCGGCCTCTCAGATGTGGGAACCTGAGCATTTGGAACGGATGGAAGCTGTTGTCCCTCGCCGGCGAGCTCTGCTTGCAGCGCAGCCAGCTCGTCCTCGACCTCCTCCTCGTCTTGATTCGATATCTGGCCGCCCAGCATGTCGCTGACTTCCTGTTTGCCACAGCAGCCGTGAGCCACCACAATCCAACATAGAGTAAAAACGACAAGGCAAATCTCTCGACAAGAGGGAAAACATACCTGTTGATAAGCAATTGCATCCGCCGTTTCGCCCATGAGTTTCTCTACATTCTCCAGGCCCCCCATCTCGGCATGAATCTCTTTCAGGACCTTGGTACCCTGCTGCAGCCCAAACACGACGTCCTTTTGTATTAGCGCGAATTCGACATTCGACGTCAACTTCTCCAATTGTTCGAGTTGGGCGTCCGTCTTGGCCAGCAGCGACTCCTGGTACTTCTTGCGCCTCAGCGCCAGCAGGGCTCTCTTCTTGTCGCCCTTGGCGAGCATTTGCTTTGCAATGTCCGTCTCTTTGTCGGTGAGGACGGTGATTCGCCGCTGGTACTGGTGTAGTTTGTCGCGCTGGTTCTTCATGTCCAGGATGGCCCTGTATTGAGCACGAGATGGTCAATGAGCGGGGTGGCGCCAGTGTGATGCGGTGCGCAACGAAGGGGGAGCGGGCGGAAACGTACTTGTCCTGGGCCGTGACTCTGCTGGTGCTGCCGCCCATGATGTGCACACTTCTCCGGATCCAGCCGTTGAGTGGAAGGTCTATCGAACACTTGGTGATGCCGCCCCAGACGGAAGAAGTGTAGTTGAAGCGTAACTCGGGAGTCGATGGGGTAGCTGGTACATGTCTCTATGGTGTCGCATGCCCATGCGGCCCGCTGCTGGATCGTCATAGGTCTGGAGGTCCAGCTTGAGATGTCCGGGTGGCGCGCTAGTGGGGCTCGGGTGCTATCGATAAGCCGCCTCGGACTTGGACATGCTAAAAAAAAAAAAGAAGAGGAAGGAGTCTGCGGCGCTGCCCATCACGTGGATTTGAGATTCCAAGAGAGCATCATTGCGGGACAACAGCCATATATCGCATGCAATGCTGGCCAAATAGCCGGACAGGGAGTGCTACTGATGGAAAAGTTATCTGAAACCGACTATCGAACCGAACCTAATTACCAAAGGCGTTCTTCCTTGTCCAACACCTACAGCACCTGGAATGGCCAACGTTGAATCCTTCACTTGAACGACTCACTGATTTTTTTTTACGTCTGGTGACGACTCTCATTTGTCTGTCACTTGTATTTAGCGGCATCTCATTTGTTGGAACGGGGATATATGCCACAACCTTTCAAACGGCGCGCGTGCCTCCACTGGCCCGCGAACATTAATATCGGCGCATCATCTACAGCCCTCCGATGCTGTACATCTGAATTCATCAATATTTCTGATTACGTTACCCTCACCAAATATGCCTCCTGGCATGGTGAAATCGCGAGTCAGTCTTCGTTCACGGATAGAACGGGATGTGTACACTGTGTTAAAGCAACTGGAAGCAGCAAATGGTTGCAGGCCGTTCAAAACAATCACCACAGCATACGATGCAATCCAACGGTCAAATTCAAGCCTAAAGAGACAGAAGAAGAGGATTTTAGAGGACGCAATAGATCGTGTGCTCTTGTTCAGAAAGCAAGAGGCTGATGATTCCAGCGACTCCGAGGCTGCTATAGAAGAGGCTGAACCAGAGAAGCCAGAAGATGAGAGATTTCTGTTGAATCGACAAATGACGAAACTTTGGCATCAAGACTCGCCCGCCAACAAGGTCGAATCGACAGAACCTTCTCCGGCAAAAAAACGCCGAATCCAAGCGGACACCGAGGACATACCCGGTCAAACCAGTGCTGTTGAAACAGTTGTTAATGGCAATGTATCTGAAGGTCCCTCCTCTGTTCAGAAACAGGACAAGCAGCAGATGAGGAAAACTCAAAAGGCAAGCCGGTTCACGGTCGAGCATGTCGATGAGGAGGTACCGCTGGGCGGTCTTGGAGAGGTGTATGGCGATCTCCTTGAGCATGGCTGCAGGCTCTTGCGGTTTGCAAACTACTACGAAGAAAATGGATGGGACCGGACAACCGGCATCCTCCTATCTGGTCCTTGTGGCATGGGAAAGAGGTCATTGGTGAAGAATGTGGCATCAATGCTCGGCGTACCCCTAGTCTCCCTCAATGGATGCCTCGAAGACCCCGAAAGAATGGAAAAGAGCATGACTGAAGCTTTTGACGCCGCAATAGCACAGGCCCCTAGTATCGTCTTCATCGGCGAGATCGACCAGTATATGTCCAAGACTGGCTCATCCAACCACAACGAACACCACTCCAAGGCCATTCGCCTCTTCACGCAGCAGATGCAACGATTAAAACACCGGCGAGGAGAAGACGGGTACGTCCTCGCCATGGCCACCACGTCAAAAATCGCAGATGTTGACCAGGCAATATTAAAAACCGGTTTGTTCGAAGTTACCAAACAACTGAAGATTCCAGACTACGAAGCAAGACAGAACATCTTGCAGACGGTAACCAAAAAGAAGACGCTTGCGGAAGACGTCGACTTGGGTGAAATTGCCAGAATAACACACGGCTTCGTGGCAGCCGAACTCGTCCTCATTACCAAGTTGGCCACTGAACTAGCCGCGAAATGCATCAGCGAGGATGCCGAGGCCACCGACGTCTGCATGTCCGAGATCAAGTCTGCCATCCTCTCTGGAAACCGAGACTTTTTTTCCACCATGCGCCCGCGTATACGGCCACGAGCACCCGTATCCATGGAAGACTTCAAATCCGTCATCAAGGACTTCACCCCCTCCCTGCGCAAAGAAGGCTTCACCGTCATCCCCAACGTCACCTGGGACCAAGTGGGAGCTCTCGACAAGGCCCGCAAACAGCTACACATGTCCATCATCGGCCCCATCAAACGGCCCCAGGTGTACAAAGAATTCGGCCTCAAGCAAACCGCCGGCATTCTCCTCTGGGGCCCTCCCGGCTGCGGCAAAACGCTCGTCGCCCAAGCCATCGCCAACGAAGCCAAGGCAAGCTTCATCCTCATCAACGGGCCCGAACTCCTCAACAAGTACGTTGGAGAATCCGAGCGCGCAGTCCGGGAACTCTTCCAGCGAGCGCGCTCCTCAACCCCTTGCATCCTCTTCTTCGACGAGATCGACTCTATCGTGCCCCCCCGGGCCAACTCCTCCACCGACTCTGGCGCTCGCGTGGTAAACGCCCTCCTTACTGAGCTCGACGGCGCACAAGACCGAACGGGCGTCTACGTAATCGGCACCACGAACCGCCCCGAAATGATTGATGAGGCTATTCTGCGTCCGGGGCGTCTGGGCGTCCAGCTTTTTATTGACCTCCCCACCCCCTCAGAGCGCGTGGATATCCTCCGAGCCATCTATCGGACTCGTCATGAGAACCCGTCGCCTGTTGCAATGGAAGGCCTCTCGTCCGTGGCCCAGGATCCACGCTGTGCAAATTTCAGCGGCGCAGACCTCAGCGGTTTGCATGCAAAAGCTGCGGAGAGTGCTTTGGAGAGGTGGATGCAGGACGAAACGTCGAGTAAGGAGATGATTGAGGCGGATTGGGAGTTTGCGTTGGCGAATACGAGGGCAAGTGTGCGGGATCCGGCATCGTATAGAGAGAGGGACATGATTATCTGAGAGCGTGAGTAGCTGACTATGGTAGAGGGCCGATATACCGACTGCATGCTGCCAAGAATGGCTGCGTATGCAAAAAGTCCTTATGCATTGTGGTAGTATTCAAGCCAAAAGTGAACATGTAAGATCAGGTTGCACAACCCATGAAAGTGGCCAGTGACCCTGGCATGCATACAGACGGTTTCTCCTCTCGGTAGCTCGTAGATATGTGCAAGAAATAAAAAGCTAGACGGCGTGCATTCCCAAGGATGGGATACCAGTCTTTTTAAACTGCACCACTCGATCGTATTGTCACAAAGTCGGAGCCAATGCCAGCAGAAATAAACTCTCGTCAAAGCGGAGTTGAATAACAAGCACATCCTGGTAGTGCCCCGGCTATTCTAAATTTTGTCTATAATACACTCATCCTATCCCCGTCTATCATGTCGTATTAATACACGTGCAAGGCACTTAAGCAGTAGAATCCTTCAGGAAGCTAGTTGACTTGTCAGCATGTGGCGAGAAAACTCTGGATACAAGCCAGCGTGTACTTACGCAATCAGGTCCTTCCTGTCCTTCTCCTTCTTGAGACCACCGAAAGCCATCTTGGTGCCGGGGATGTACTTCTTGGGGTTCTCAAGGTAAGCAAAGAGGGTGTCGTCGTCCCAGGTGATGCCCTTTTGCTTGTTGGCATCGGTGTAGGAGTAGCCGTCGACGGAGCCGGTCTTGCGGCCGAAAAGACCGTGCAGAGCGGGACCAATCTTGTTGCCGCCGTCCTTCTCGACGGTGTGGCACTGAGCACAACGGGTTTTGAAGAGGTTGGCACCCTTCTTAGCGTCACCTGAAGTAAGGTCTATTAGCATATGCCCCATTGACACGTGAGTTCTGTCCTCCGAGATGCCAAGGAAAAAGTGATGACACGCCCCGAGATCAATCGGTAGACAGCGGCGTGGCCGAATGCAGAGCCAGCAGACCGACACACTGAAGAAAAAGACGAAGATTGCGTTGCCATAATCGGAATCGCTGTATGAGAGAATTTTTTCCCGCGTCCACAGAATTGACCTTTTCCCGGCACAATGAAAATGACGCAGAGAACACGAGCAACTGGCGCCTGAAAGGAATTGCGCATGCCACCATTGAGCCGAAAAACACAACGTGGACACTGGAAATCGCTCAATTGCGGTTCGACCAATAGATTCCGGCAAACTTCGTCTTCATTCATCGTCATGCGCTGACGCAATGGCAAAGCAAACCGGCTCGTCCGATTGCCCGAGGCTTCTTCGGCTGTGAGGATACACCAAGATTGAAAGACTTACCACCAGCCATTTTGAATTAGGGGTCTTGAAAAAGGCACCAAAAAAGTGTATTCGTAGGAACGGTCGCGAAGAAGAATCCCGAGAGTTGTCAGTGACGACTTGGGATTGTCGATAGAGTTATGGCGTAGAGGATGGAGAGGGAGAAGAGAGAAAGGCCAGGAACATCGAATGAAAAAAAAAAGTTTACTTATGACAGCATGGACCGATCAGCTAGGCACTCGAAAACCGGACTCCTGGCAAGATGTCCGCCGATTGAGCCACAGTGGCCTGCGGCGCAGCCCAATCAGAGCCGTGTAATTACGCAGTCAGCGGACCCGCCACATCAGCTGCGCCGGGTAAACTCGGACAGGAGCCAACAATGTACATAGTTCCTGCTCTCAGACAACGCTTGAGCAGTATTCGGCTGCTCATGTGCCCAAGTGCCCCCACTCATGTCCACTGCTGTCCACTAACTGGCGCAAACTGGTCCTGTATGTCCGACGCCCACAGGTGGTGAGAGAGCGCCAGTGTTGCCCTCGCCTCCCTTTCCCCTCTAGCCTCTAGCCCCCCCCTTCGCCCGGAGCACAATCGGCCAAAGCTCGGCAAAAGCCGTTGGCACCAGCATATGTGCCTGAGGGTCCAAGGCTACCACTCTCAAGGTGCATTCAGGTGCTAGAGAAATCCTGCCCAAAAAAAACCCTAGCATCCCAAGCTTCAACCATTGAGCTGTATTGATACAACGGAATAGTTCCAAATTTCCACTGCCCACCTCATAATGACGTCGAAAACGATAATACCGCGCTTCTTGCTACCTCTACAAGGTCCCTTGTGGCGCGGCGTCCGCATACCGCTCTCCCAAAATGTTCGCATCAGATACGCATCATCGTCATCACCGACCGGTCACCGCAACCCCCCGTCCCAAAAGCCAATTGTGCTTGAGAAGCCAGCCAAGTTTAACCCCCCGTCCCACGGATCCCGAATCAAGCGAAACGTCATGCCCAAGCATTACGGCCCTGAACTGAGCGCGTCGGAGATTTCTGCCCAGAACAAGAGCCATTACCCTGGTGTCATGGCCCCCGAGGGATCTTGGTCTCATTGGTTTTGGCATAGCAGGTTGCTCCATACTTTTATTACCATGGTATGGCCTATGTCTCTTTCTCTTCTTGCATGAATCCTTTTCGGGATCTCATGGAGAAGCGTGTTAACTACAAGAGAAAAACCCATCACTAACTCACCGTGCAGGGGGCCTTGTTTGCAATGGCCATATACACCTTCTTCATGAATTACGCCTACAACTCCACCTTTAAGGACCTCGTTCCTCCAATGTCCGATCTCTGGCACCATCCTTCATACTTCTTTGCCGCATGGAAAAACGTCATCGCCCTGCACGAAAAGGACAAGGCCACAAAGGCTGGTGAACATCGAACAAGGTACCTGGATGACGTCGCAAAGAGAAAGTACTACATGAAGGTACACGGCATTGAGACCAAGGACCCCGTTTCTCTAGTGTTTGGGAAGGACGAAGGAAAATCAGAGGAGGAGCTGGAGGCCGTTGCGCTTGGACGAGAATTGCCCCCAACATCAGAATCGGACGAGAAGCCGGAGCAGAGGAAGAAATGGCTCGGTATTTGGTGATTGACTGAACCCATGCTAATTTTTGGCCTGTCCTCCTACGATAATTCCGCAAGTACTCGGAACGCCTGGGCCGCCATGCAAATAGGACTGTAAATAAACCGTGCAACACTAATAACAATACGCTGCACATTGCCCAAACCCTCCCATTTTGCCTGATGATCGCCTTCATGTTAAATCTACACCCTCCAACCCATCCAAGATTTCATCCGCAACACCACCCTTTTCAAGCACGGCTTCTACAATGCCGTTCATCACGCTGAATTTGCTTCCGCCCAAGGGTGCTTTCCACACGCCCTGCACAGCTTGGTGACCGTCCGCCTGTTGCTTCGTAGTAGAGCCAGCTGATGCTCCGTTCGCAGCGACATTGATGGAATTAGGCACACCGGGAGGAGTTAGTCTCGAAGGCGGATCAACTGTTCTCATTGACAACAGTCTTAGCTCTCGTCTCGAGTCGACATTCATCCCTCCCGGCTTCGTTTCTTCCCTAACCTCTCCTACTGATACGGCCAGTGCCGTCTCCGCAACTGCCAACTCTTCCTTGGACGGGTCGAAAATGATATTGTCGCCCACTCCAATGACTAACAGGGTAATTGGCGGTCGGAAACCAGTGGAAGCTCTGTCACGCGGATACAAGTAGGTCGATGACTCCCAGTCGTCGTCAAACATGGGGTCTTCGTCGCCTTCTGACTTGAGTCGTGGTAACCGAGTCGCGAGAAGTGCGAGATGTGATGTTAGAGATAGAAGTGGAAGTGGGTATGAGAGAGGCGGTGAAATCAGTAGAACCTATGTCGCCCAAAAAGAGAAAAAGAGGTCAATATCGCGTCAACAGCATCTTGCGGACGGTAGTATGATACTCACGTCAAGAAACAATCTCCAATGAAATCGTCTATTAATCCAAAGCCTCTTCGCGAATTCCCCATCTGCTAATAACGCCTCTCTCAACATCTCCGCCAGAAACACCGTCGAAGCTTCATCGTCTCTCTGGCCAGGTATCTCGATCGTCATTTCCAACCAATCCCCTCTAGCTCTTGACCTTGCATCATCAGCTGCGGCGCTTGCGATGGCACTCAATTTGCCATCGCGGTCTTCGGCATCTCGTATGCCAGGGGTTTTTTCAATTTCCGCCTTTACGCCAACAATGGCTTCTGTGCCATCCGAAAAGCATACACGAGCACTGCCGTTTGTTCCAGGTAAAATACCTGTCTCTGCGGTCAATGGCCGGAATTGCGTTGAAGAACGACCATCAGGGCGGATTGGTGGGGTAAGAGAGAGTGTGCTGTGCAGATATGCGAGTTCGGCAGGAGAAAGAAGAGTTTGCTGAGTGGCCATGATCCCGCAAAGCAATCACCTGCCAGGAGAGATGAAGCAATACGTTGGATGTGCTGGCGCTGGTTGAATTGCTGGCTGAACTGCCTGTGAAATAAGATGTCACAGAAAGTTTTTTTTTTGAAGCTCTAGCTTTGGGCTGCAGCCTGAGCTTTGTTGATAAGATAGGCTCAGCGACGGTGGTGGGGACGGTTCGATGTCGCTACTCTGAGTGCTTGGCTCTCTGTGAAGTCAATATAAAATTTTCGTAAGCTAAGAGCGACTGCATCAAGTGCAAGATGCTTATTTCACATCAAATATTGCTCAAAAATGAAGTGTCATTCCAATTTCTCTCCCCCTTCTTTGTTTAAGGCCAAAGGGAGAAAGAGAGAGGGAGAGAGGATAAAATGAGAGACGAGGGAGTGAAATGCCTAGGCAGTGAGGGTTAACCATACGACTCAGAAGATAAACGTAAGCTCAGTCAGACACGAGTAGTCATTGAAGGCTTCTACATAGCGAAGCTCCCGTACTGGTTGCTTAATAATTCTTCTAAGCTCTCTCACGTGCCATGTCCAGACAGATCAAATCTTTGACATCTGGCCCGATAGCCGCAATCAGCTCTGCTACGGAGGCCTTAATCCCCGGCCAATCGGTGATGCTTTTGGAGTCCCAAGCTACGAGATCAGAAGTCTCGAATAGCGGTCCTGTGGAAAACACTTTCAAGGCAATGTGATCCAAATCCACTTCCTCCATATCTGAGGCGCAAGTGATTCCGGGCATGCTTGATTGAAAGAGGGACCCTATGTCTTCATCTTCATCATTATTTTCCTCCTCCCTGTTGTCGTGACCCTCTGTGCGTGTGCCATTTCTAGGAGTGGTTTGCCCGTCCTGGTTGCTAACCTTTGGCCTTTCGGAGCCTCGAGTCTCATCAGTTTCGGGCCCGCTGTCAGCAGTAGAAGCTTCTTGCCTTTCAATGGATAGACTGAGAAACGGCTTCTGGTCGAGGAGATTCAAGGTTGCCTGGTCTAATGGGTCCCAGCCAAAGCTGTTGGGGTCAAGGATGAATTGCGGAGAATAGTCGATCTTATACTTCATCTTGGGGCAATTATGGATGTAGAACCCAGGGTACCACCAACGATAGCCTTCTTCTTTCGCTAAGGCGATTTCGTGCATTGCACCTAGCTTCCCCGGGGTCTGCTTGTGAACGCTTTCATGGTACAGAAAGTAGACGGAGCTGACGCAGTCGGGTAGCAGATCTAATACTCCAATGGCAACCAGGACGCCGTCAAGCCTGTAACACTGATGATATGATCCTAACTTGCGATTTTGCCCATCAGGTGTCACCATGACTTCCCGTCGTAGGGGAGAACTACAAAGGAATCGCTTGAAGGCCCGAGGAGTCCTATCTTCGGGGAGATCCTTGTGGACAACTCGTTGATAGTTGTCGTAAACCTGATATTTCTCCTCGGTGAAGTTGTCGTCTTCAAGAGTGATGACGAGTTTGTGCGCAGGTTCTGGGGGTGTTTGCAAATTTCCATACTCGGCTTCATGTATACGATCAACAAGGCAGAATTCGTTGTCCCTCCTTTTGACCTCTTTCCGGGGTTTTGGGTAAAGTCGAGCTGCGTCCTTGATATACGACTCCCCTAATACAAATCTGTTGAACCGATTCACAGTTTGGCGTTGGTCTCTTGAAGGTTTGAACTGGCCAGAATCAAGCCGAATTGTGTAATGGGGGCAGCACGACCTCCTCTGGTCCGGTCGATACAGGAGTTTGCCTGATCGACGCCAGCACCGGTCAAGAAGAGTCTGATAGAACTTTGGGCTTAATGACGTCGCGTTTGCATAATACGAATAGCCTGAGTAGAATTACAACGTCAGTGTGCTTGCCGACCTATGTAATAAACCTTAAATGTGCTATATTTTGCGTAACAGAGTGACGACGGAGATCTATGTGTTTGGTAGCCGTAAGAAAACAGGGGACCAATAGACTAAGTAGGGAGCAAGGTAATTCACGTTTTGACTGACTCTGGCCCTGGGTATGGCAGTAACCGCATCTCGAAGAGTTTGCATATCCTATAGCATCCGTCAGCACACCCCAGTCTTTGGACGACTTTGACTAGGCTTGTAGGTATATTGAAGGAAATTGTTAGGAGATCATGGTAACCGCGCAGGGAGGGAAGTCGAGTAAAACCGCATTGGCTCGAAGTATTGCTTCTTTGTTGCACCCACTGTAGAGTTGGAGAAAGGATATTCTACCAGACATAGCGCAATGCACACTGCGAATCGCGTAGCAACGAACATGCAATAGATTGCCCTCTTTTGACTACCTACCCAGCTAGGCAACTGAATACCCACGGAGGTTCGAGTGTTGCCCAAAGCAATCAATGTGACCTCGTAGCAGAATAATGAACAGAGGTTGCATGGCCAACCAACTGGGAGGAGGAGAGAGGGCACGTGGGGTTAAATTGACCGGGTTGGTGGAGGGAAAGGCAACGAAAAGCGACGACAGCAACTTACCGATTGGAGAAATATATTCGTAGCTGGTTGAGGCGTCTTCAGGGGTCTGCATGGTACCAATTGTCGGACTGGGTTCCATGGCGGACAAAAGCACCGTCCCAGCCGAGCAAGATATCCGATTCTGTGAAGCCGAAGGGTCCTCCGTTGAAAGGTCGGGTAGCGTCTACCAACTGCTTCTTTGCCAAATCAGACACCTACCTAGGTACGCAGGCAGCTGCTGTGTTTCCTCAAGAGAAAAGCCGATGCGTAAAGGGTGAAGCCAGGTATAATCCCCCGTGACTGGCATGAGGTCGTGGTCAAGTAATTCGGAATATCAAAGACATGCCTGAAGAGGGAATCGGGCAAGCAAAGCAGTCAGACAGGGTTGACGGGGTTGACAAGGTTGGCTGGCTGGCACTCGGCTCTATCAAAATAAACTTTAGGATCCAGGGCTGGGGGCCGCTGAGCTGACAAACAGTTGTGTGCTCCAGTGGATAGGTTGTTGCCGCCTTAAGTATGGAGTACTGATGATGATGATGGCGTGGACAAGGAGGGGCGAGGGTGAGAGGGATGTTGATGCTCGGGACACAGCAAGGGCAACAAAACAACCGATAACAATGAGGTGTCGGACCGGTGGGCAGTTCGATATGAATGTCGCTTACAGCTCTCCGGTAATGCCGGCGGCGGCGGTGGTGACTGATCAGCGGTTCAAGAACAAAAACACAATTGGTATTTGCATTGTTAAAGCAAAACTACCGGATGAGATCAGCAAGTTCAAGACAGAAGTCAGTACGGAGTAGTGTCAGCCATCAACCAAGATTCAGGTGGTGCCGACTCCAAGGGTGGGCAGAAGACGGGCAGGAGGGGCAGGAGCCAGGAGGGGCAAGTCAACTGGTGCCGTGGCGCTTCAGTCTCACCTCTTTCCTCTTCAAAGTTGCCGCTAGCCCTACAGGGAACGGGGGCATGCAGGGTGGACTAGGAGTGCCTGCATGCATGCAGCACATTGCAGCAAAAGAAAAAATAAATAAAAATAAAAATAAAAATAAAAATAAAAATAAAGGAAAGCAATGTCTGGCCCAGCGCGGGGTCTCAATGATTGTACGTACCAGCATGCTCGTGTTTGTGTTTCTCTGGACCAAGGCACAGGATGCATCTAGAGCCCGAGTATCCTCGGCAACTACATATGTCACACCCAGCTGTTTCGACTCTGTACATGTAGGCATTTGAGCAGGTAAAGTATCCAGTATCGACAGCAGTGACACCAGACATTGCCCGATCAAGGGAACGTAAGGCCAGACACAAAGGAGTGGAAGCTAACTACGTCCGAATACTCGGAAGCAACAGCCACCCTGGGTTAGCGCCTATCTACATGCTGGTGATCATTTGACAAGACGCACCACGGACTGATAATAAGCATAGCACGGCCATCTTCAGGCAAATGCGCCACAGACCATGTGTCAGCATTGTGTCGCGAGACCGATATTCGAGCCAGCCTGCTTGGCAGTTGACTCTAGTCGGTAAGTTTAAAATGCTGTCTTCCTTGACCAGACAAGTTCTCCAGACACTGAAGTTGTTCAAACACACATCGTGGCTCACACAGTCGTTGTCTCGTCTGGCGGCATGAGCGCTCAACGATGCATGTGTCGCTGTGTGACCGGTTGACCCTCCCTCCATTTCACCTGCAGGCAGCTCTCG
This sequence comes from Metarhizium brunneum, assembly GCF_013426205.1. Lineage (NCBI taxonomy): Eukaryota > Fungi > Ascomycota > Sordariomycetes > Hypocreales > Clavicipitaceae > Metarhizium > Metarhizium brunneum. Next base: position 1,942,992 of record NC_089425.1, on the reverse strand, counting down.
CTTTGCGCCTCCAGCATTCGCGCCTCGGCCAGGCACGTCTTCCTGACCAGCAGCTCACTAGCCAGGATAAGCTGTGCTGCAGGTGCATGACTCTCCGTCTCTGCTGTACTTGACATGAAGTACTACACCCACTGTAGTATGCAACTGCACGCTGAGCCGCCGGCCTTCAAATGCCTGGTTCGTTGGCTGTACGGTGTACATATGTATGTACGTACCAGCTCGGGGAAACGACGCTCAGACCCTCGTCCATTTCCCGTCCAGCTTGCCAGCCTCCTCCAGCCTCACGGGAAGCATTTGAGAGCTGTGAATCTCGCTACCACCCTCATCATGCATGTGCCGGCCAGATCCACGCCACGGCCCTGCTTCACTGAGTCTCCACGGAGCGGCTTCTTTCGTGCGTGATTGCGTGGGCATGCAGTCGCGGCCGAAGCGTCCAGGCATGACCACTTACAAGCAATCGCATGCCGCGTCGTTTGTCACACAGCACTCTGCTCGGAAGACTTGAAGCCAAAGGAAAATGCATCTACGGGTACATTCATCGCCCTCACATCCAAACACCAAGGATATGCAGCATATGAGGCAGGCGCTGTGAATGGTCAATCCAAGCTTCTTCTGCCATCCACACCACATTCACGCCCCCAGCTTGTGCCCCAGGATATTAGATACGATACCCCGGTGAGAAATTTGGAGTAGTACTATGTATATTAACCAGAGGACTCCCAACGGCCGCCCAGGGCTGTTGTCAGATTTCCTCTAGATCAATGAGCAGGAAGCAATTACTACAAGTAGACATCGCTCAGCGAGACCCGAGCGCCCTGCATTTTCGTTGATTGCCACTTGTGGTGTTGCCCTCCTGCCCTCCTACACAAATCTGTTAGTTATTCTTCGTCTTGCTGCAACTCCCTTTTTTACATACATGTGTAAACCCTTCAAGCCAAGGTTTTAAACCCACATCAGAAAGGCCTTGTACACCACTGTACAGTCGTCAGCCACGGAACAGGCCTCGTGGCTATAGCTTGTTCCTCTGCTCCCGCCAGTTGACCAGTTGCCAACCCAGCCTTAAGCATTGAAGTTGGCCCGGCAAGCGTGAAAATAGGACTTGACCTTTTACAAGCATCCCTGTTAGGACGTCGGAGGTCGACGGGACTACCTGGTCCTTCTGTTTTGCTACGTTCAAGTCTATCGAGTGGCATTGACTGCGTCTGGTGTTTTCCCCCCTTGTCCCGCACATCCCGCGTCGGATTTCGCTGCTTGGGTTCGGCCTCACAAAGTCGGAAGCCCCCTCGGCACCACTTCAACCACGACGATCCCCACGACCTTCCACGGCGTTTGAGGTATTACCTGGCTTCACCGCACCTGACGCACCGGGTACCTAGTACCTGCCTAGGTACTCGTTGAGGTGGACATTCTTCGGAGACGTTCTTCGGCCTTCAAGTCCAGGAGTGCTTGCTTTCTGCTCAAGTGTCGAACTTGGAGGGACTGCTGCACTGCTCGTACCATCTCTGTTCACGGGCCCAGTATCCCAACTCTACTTGAAATTAGTAGAATCGCCGGGAATTGCGCCGTGTCGAGTGGCCTGGCGCCGAGGCCGCCTCTTCTTCATCGATCGGCCTTCGCACTGCTGGTGCTTGGCTTGGAGCATTGAGTCCCGACAGGCCAAGCCAGGACCTGTTGGTCTCCGGGAACTCGAGGCACTTGTTACCGTGATAGCTGCCCGTACCCCCGTACTTTTGTGTTCCCGTGCTCCTGTGCTGCCGCGTTGCAGTAGTACTTTGCTTTCAGTGTTCCTGGCAGGACTTGGCCACTTTCGCTGAAGTTCGACGGCCAGACTTTTGGTGAAAAGCCGCCTGCACAACAATTCCTAAGCTTTAGAAGTTAGCATCCGCTTGACAAAAAGGCTGCCGGCCATCAGACCATCGGATCGTGTCCAGCTTTGCCCTGACCGGCGCCGCCTCCCACCCACTCGAGCCAGATTCGGCATCAGACCAGTTGACCCAGTTGGACACCACGGGTCTGGTAGCCCAGACTCTTGTAGAGTTGACCTCGCCGCTTGAACCGCCAGTGACCACAGGGCCACCAGGGCCACCGGGACCACCAGGACCACCAAGGATCCCCAAGGACCCCCAATAAAGTCGCTAGTATCAACAAGTGACTTAGTACTTCCTTCCGGCCCCCCGGGAACGAAGCAGCCTGGGGCATTTGCCTCTCTGCCCTCCTCCAAACTCGAATCACTGCGATCTGTTCACACCTCTGTTCCTCATTCTCTTCTCTTCTCTTCACTCCGGTCCCTGTACGACATTCACCCAGATCAACCAAGGCCATGATGTGTGGTAGTTCGCTTTGATCCTTCTTCTTTTGCTGCAAGACGCAAGCCTCAACGACGGGGTCACAGCGCCTCAATCACCCCTGTGAGATTTGCAGTTCGCATCAGCCAGTACCTTTTTTTTAGCGCTTTCCGCCAGCACCACATACTTGGATTGGACGCAGCCAGAGGTGTCGCAAACCATCACGCATTCGAAGTCGGCAACCTTGAGAGCATGTCTGGCCCTGGGTCAGAGACGTCCGATGGTCGGTCGATGCAGTCTCGAACCGGAAGAAATAAGCAAAGTGAGTCTTGGTTGCCATCCAAGCGAACCTCTCCTGCGGTCTGTTTCACAGTTGCCGAACCCATGCACATGATGCTTCTGCTATTCTGCCTACAAGGCACTTTCGTTCTTGGTCACCTGTGACTCCGTGTCTTGCAGGTGCAACAGGACAACTTGCTAACGCTCTGTTCACCCGCAATGTAGGGTACAACTCAAAAGGCGAGCGACTCGTCGCAGGAGTCGTCCCCTTAAGTCCCGACCTAAACTTCGTTCTTCTTATACAGTCGACGCGGCGCAAAGGATGGGTTCTCCCAAAAGGGGGATGGGAGACCGACGAGTCTTGCCAAGAGGCGGCTACACGTGAAGCCTGGGAGGAGGCTGGAATTACTATTCAAATTGACTATGATCTGGGCACCATCGACGAAAAGCGACCCCCCAAGTCGTCCAAGGACAGATCAAGATACTCATTTTTCCAGGTCACCGTCCTCAGCGAGGTGGAAGACTGGCCTGAGAGGCATAAACGAGAGCGTCAGTGGTTTACCTATACCCAGGCTCTTGACGCCTTGGCAACTCGGCCTGAGCTGCAGGAAGCGCTTCAGCGCTCTACTATCAACCAATTGTAGATCTCATACCGTACCTCCCTTTGCAGCCAATCCTTTCGGGCGCATTCTATTCAAGGCATTTTCTCCACCGACATATCTACACACAACGCTGTGTCTCTGAGCCTGGACATTCTTGACAAGGCAACATCTTGTCTCAGGTCTTAGCGGAGTGTCGAAAAAGGGTCACAGCAGACCAGAGTACTGCGGCCAACACAGGGAGCGAGACCATTCTCAGATTCACGATGCTTAGTTCCGAATGCAAGTGAAGACTGGCTGCATTTCTTCTTCTAATTCTGCATCATCGATGGGAGAATATATATCGTGCATATATACTAAGGCGTTAGCGGACGGAGAAACGATAGATATGTTTTACTTCTTTTTTCTTGTTTCTTTTTTTTTTGGCTCCATGACACCTTTATACTTTACACAAAGAAAGTGGGAGAGACAGCATGAAAAGAAAAAGAATCGGCTGGGCATGCAAAATTTTCGTATCGAATGCATGTCGAAAAACTTTTGTTGAAAGACACCGACCGGGTCGGATAGGCAAGGTGCTAATGGATACAAAGCTACACTACCTCCGCCCAACTTCTCTCAGAGAAATACAAAAACTACCAAAGAGAGTAAAACTAGGAATAGTTTTACGCCTGTAGTCATGCATCTCTCACGCGGGCCCGCCCTGCTTCAATGACGGTGACTGCCTGGTACACTAGGCCGCCTTACGTAGCGTTAAGCCTCTTAGTCTTTCCGCAATGTGCCTCGCAAGGCATTGAGACGGGAACCATGCAATCTACGAGTTGAAAGTTGGCGCCACAATCATTTAATCACTGGCGCGTGCTTCACCGCGGACTGTCCCATAAGATGAGCTCTAGCGGTGTCACGACGTCATGGTATCTTTTACAACTCCGCCACATTCATCCAACGTGGCCAGCACTATGCAGCCCCTCCATTGACTTTTTTTTTGTCATGGGCTTCCCAACCATGCTGCCCCGCGCCTTCCCTGCATGTTCCAAGATCCTTCGAATAACAATCAACGCTTTTATCACGTGACTACATTTATCGATAAGACCATCGCGGAGGACAACGACGTCGCGACTCCTAGCCCGAATCTGCTAGTGAATCTGCTATTTCCAAAACTCCTGTCCCTTGCTTTAGTCGAAAACGTTCCGCCATGCTCTCATGAAGCGCAAATAGTCCAGGTAAATATATGGATTACTGTCTCGCAGGTAGAACCTACTCGCCACACAGCATCCAACAGAATACATGAGATAGAAAAACGAAATGGAAAACCTTACGATCTCTGATGCCCCTCCTCCTGGAGCTCGGGGCCATGCACAGGGTCCCCCTCAATTGCCCCCGCAGATGTTCACGACAGCTGCTCAACTTCTCGATCTAACGGATAGTACGTCTACTCAAGATGACCGGGGACGTTGGCCAACTCCATTTTAGCAAGGTGTTTTGAGCTGACGCGGTGCCGTAGAGAAGCTCATGGTTGCCCTACGTGACGGAAGGAAATTGATTGGCGTATTGAGGAGTTGGGATCAGTTCGGTATGCCCTTTGCCAGTACAGAATTCGCCAACGCCTCACGACGTTTTTAACACGCGCCGCAAACAAAACAGCAAACTTGGTTCTACAGTCAACAACCGAAAGGATATTCGCCCTGAAGCCCGGCACCGACCCCTCCGCCCCGGAGGGCTACTACGCCGACGTAGCCCACGGCATCTTCCTCATCCGGGGTGAGAATGTGCTCCTCCTGGGCGAAATCGACCTCGACAAGGACGACGACCCGCCACCAAATTTCGAGCCCGCCGATGTAGAGCTCGTCAAGAAGCTGGCCGAGGAGAAGAAGGCCCATGACAAGGCCAGGGACAAGAAGAGGTTGCAGAAGCTGGCTACCATGGGCTTTGAGGGCGAGAACTTGGGCGAGGTCGTATTTTGAAGTGGATGCAAGCGCAGATCTTCTTGCTGTAGCAAAAGGCGGCGACGATGGAAGAATATCCAGTGGCAGAGATGCTTTTTCTTGTGGGGATAATTGGGGTCCTTGGCGGGTAAATACGCTTAGCTTTTGTTGGGTTTTAAATTTTGTCTTGGTCGTATTTTATGCGGCGCGGTTCGACTAGGAAGGCAGAATATTGTGAAATGCCGCCTGTCGGGGGAGGGGGTTGGGTCTTGGCCGTGACTCGTGGGTGTCTGAGAAGGAGAAGAGGATTCCAAACCTTGACGAGATGAAGTTGGAACATGTCGGGATTTGGGGCAGAATCTTGCTCAGGAAGAAAGTAGACGGATAGCCAAGAGGATAGACTTGCTCATAGCCGCCTAGGGCAAACATGATATTCTTGGTCGACTTCACATAGTTTCACTCATGTTCCGTCTTGAATATCGGATTTACTAGATATGTTCATTATTTCAGAGCATACATGGTGTGGAGACTCATTAATCAGAAATACTAATGTACATGGGCATGAAGTGAGGGCGCTTCACATTCTTAGCATCACCCTCTAATAAAAGAAAGGCCATCAGATCGAGAGTGACCGCTCGGTGCTCCTTTACATCTTATGTGGTCGTCTTCTTCAGACTCTCAAACATGGGTATCGGGTTGTCATTACCATTTCTCATGCCGCCCAGAAGCCAGTCTGTCAATCCTACAAACTTGGCGCCCATCCCCCTTTCCCAGTTCCCACCTTCCTGCGCCTGTTCAATCGTATGCGTCAATACCCTGCCCTCGGCATCAAAGTCAAATATGAATAGTCCCGTAAACGCCTTGTTGGGGTCGACTCCGCGCCCGCGCCACAGGGACCTCGCGACACCGCCGGGTTCCGGCGTCTCTCCGTTGGACCGTCGCTTCTCACACCAGCGAACCACGAGCTGTTCTGGCATGGCGCCGGCGCGGCGGGGGAGAAATGTTAGCGGCTCGGATGTCATGCGTTCTGCGAGGATTTCAAGCTTGACGTTGCCGATTATGGGGACGCGGTTCCAGGCAATTGGCGATGTCCAAAGGGCTGCGTTGTAGGCAACTTTTCCAGAGACGGTGGGGAGATGGGGGTGTGTTGTCGGGAAGAGCTGGAGATTGATGTTTGGGGCTAGGATTTCCTGAGGCAGTGGAGATTGTAGCAACGTCGGCAATCGTTCTTGGAGTACTCTTAAGGCTGGTTTGTGTCAGCGTCAAAGGTTCCCTAACCCATCAAGGTCTTTCTACAGTGTCGATGATCAGGGCCGGGCCCTCAGGGTTGTCTTCCACGGGAGAGGGAGCTTGTGCATGCATCAATAGAAGAGAATAGTACGACGCTTACTTCTGCCAAGCTTTGTCTTGTTCGGATCTTGGGGATCTTCGCCCTTGCCGTCCCTCAACAACCTTGGTGTCGTCCTGCCAAAGTGTGTTTGTGGCAGCGGCTGCTGGGATACAGGAGGTGTTTGCAAGAGGCACCCCAGGTTCGAGATCAGAGATGGCGGCGCGGGCGGTAAGTTGACGGGTGTGAGATGTGCGGGAGGTTGAATCGATGGCGTTGCGAGGGAGGGAGACGTGCTCAGACTGGTCAAGGTCCGGAGCGTCGGCGGGCTACCGGCAGATCGTGTTGCATTGCGCAACGGCGCAGCCATTGGAGGTCAAGACCAGCTCGTCGACGACAGGGACCGCATGCGCGTGAGTTGATATGTATAGAGAAGTTGACAACGCCCGGGTTTGGTCAGTGTTAGCGTCGAGGTTCCACGGCTTGTCGATGGAGGAAGAGGAACGTATTGCGTCAGAGGGTTGCGGATGCGTGGACTTTGGTTGAAGCTGAACCGTCACAACTGCGCGCAGCCTTGGTGACGACGACCAAAAAATAGTCTGGGTCAAGTCATATCTGGGTGACGCAAGGCAAGGCGGTTGTTGAAAAATAAAAAAGTAGAAGGAAAAGAAATGGAATGGAATAAAGGCATGCAGCAATGCTTGTGTGGGTGGCTGCTGTCACTTGGACTGGAGCTACGAATTTATGAGGTCGACAAGGCAAAACTTGCCTGAAGACCATCTGAACCCCAAAACCCCGAGAGCCACTGCGGGGCCGGTCCGGATGAGCGGGTTGCAGCAGCTAGAGTGGTGATATTACTGTGGACTGGGTAAGTACAACCTATAAGTACCTACCTAGGTACCTAGGTAGGTAGGTAGGTACTTGAGTACTTTGCGTGACATCAACCCATTGGAATGCCCGGTGGTGCTTGGGCGCGGTCGGGCAAAGCTGTTTGCCATCAAACAGCAAATGACAGCAAAATGCAGACTTAACGACCGAGTATCAACGTAGATGGACATTTGGACGTTTTGACACCTGCCCATCTAGATGCCGAGATGATGTGACGCGATGCCGATGCGACGCTGTGCCTGGTCGCCTCACCGGGTCCTGTGCACATCTGTGTGCACACCGACATGTATACATGGCAATTCAGACTTCCTCTCATGCCTCCCATCCTCGGGGTCAGGGTCAGGCCTCCGTCTGGGGCAAACTCTCACGAGGCCCGTAGCAGCAACTCGAGGAGCAGCAGCCTTGTCGTCACATGTCGCTGCTAGTCGCCTTGGGACGCCGAATCATGGAAAGGGCCTTCTGCCTCGTCTTGTCACATCATGACGAGGGCCAGGCATCTGTACTCGAGTAGATTGGAACCTCCAAGGGCCTCATGACTTGACATCAGGTCGCTTGGATACCCTACTTAGATGTACCTAGGTACGTACTCCGTACTGTATTCGGCTCGGGATGCTGCATGTCCCGCCCAACGTTCTATGGCAACACTCGCACACCCACATGCACAGTCCCTCCAGCCAGTCCAACATTCAATGGCGCCTGACACGTGACCGATCAGCTGGCTCCCACCGCCGCCTCTCGCTGGTGCTCGTCGTCCCTGACGTACCCAGTCGTCGTCTCACACCCACCCACGTAGCCAGCCCTTGGTTTCTTTGATCTCCTCGCATCATCACCGCAGCGTTTTCCCCCATCGCAGCAGCAACCCCTCCCGTCGCCTACCGACATTGTCCAACACTCCTACCGTTTTTCTTCTAAATACCCTCAACGCCGCCACCATGAACCCTGAGTGGTACGCGCCGAGCCTCCAAGTCCCTACTTCCTAGGCGCCAACCTCCTGAGAGGACCCGGAGACTGACTGCATTTTGATAGAGTACATCCCAGAAAGTTTCTTGACACGATGCCGCCACCTCACGGAACAAACACGACCAGACTAGCTGCGGCAATGTAGGTTAAGAGCGTGTGCGGATTCTAACTGGCTGAATTAGATACGACTACCTCTTCAAGCTGCTTCTCATCGGTGATTCCGGTGTTGGCAAGTCTTGCTTGCTACTTCGATTCGCCGACGATACCTACACAGAGTCCTACATTTCCACCATTGGTGTCGACTTCGTATGCGGATATGCCCTCCATGTCAACCCGGAGAAACCATCACTAACCTGTCATTAGAAAATCCGGACGATAGAGCTCGATGGCAAGACTGTCAAGCTCCAAATTGTGCGTTTGTTACCTGTATTTGGCTCATCAATGACGCCACCAAACTGGGAAGCTAACCACCGCAATCAACACAGTGGGACACTGCTGGCCAAGAGCGATTCCGAACCATCACCTCCTCCTACTACCGCGGTGCTCACGGTATTTGCGTTGTCTACGATGTCACCGACATGGATTCTTTCAACAATGTCAAGCAGTGGCTTCAGGAGATTGACCGATATGCTACCGAGGGTGTGAACAAGCTCCTGGTTGGCAACAAGAGCGATATGTCGGATAAGAAGGTGGTCGAGTACACTGTTGCCAAGGTAAGTACTAAAATTTGGCTTCGCGAGCTGTGAATGAGTGTGGACGGCCCAACTCCTGACATGGGCTTGATACAATGTGCTCGTGAGAGCGTGACGTTGATGTGCCAAGATCTCACTGCTAATCCTGCAAACAGGAATTTGCCGACAGCCTGGGCATCCCATTCCTTGAGACCTCTGCCAAGAACGCCAGCAACGTTGAACAAGCATTCTTGACCATGGCCCGACAGATCAAAGAGCGCATGGGCACAACGACAGCCAACAACACCAAACCCAGCGTGCAAGTTGGCCAGGGCCAGGGCGTTGGCTCTGCTTCAAGCAACAGCTGCTGCTAAATACCTAAGTAGCTGTAATGCTCAAAGACAGGGGTCGGCGACGGAGTACGTGAGGAGCAGTGCGATGCCAGAGAAATGACTGGACAGGCTACATTTACGACTTTTTCCATTCCCGTTTTTTTCTGCTCTCTTCTGCGCATAGACTGAATCATGTCCATTTGGATTTTTGCTCCATCTCTCTACTTCTACGACCGACCGCAAGACCAAACACTCCGCTATGCATTGAGACGATCCGATTCAGATGAGACAGGAACGGCTGAACCGGGAAACAGGATAAGGAGAGTTACGAGGCTCATGCTACGTTTTCCCCCTTTGTAACGAAAACATGTAGACACAGGGGTCATTTTATTTTACCAGGCGAAACGCAACCACCGTGTCTTCTTTTTTTTCTTATTTCTTCGCTTATTATTCTGTTGTGCTGTTTTTAAAGGTTGTTTTAGGGGGCACTGGGGAGCTTTCACCCTTTTTTTTTTTTGTACTCGTGTGCGAGAATGGGCATTAATACAGGGAAACGTGATCTTTGTACCGACCTGTCCTGATGAGTGTTGTAATTTTGTTTCTCTGTTGCGAGGCTAGACGGTGATGCCCTTTATCTTGTCCCCAGGCAACGAGTATGTCATGAACTGACCAATGTCTGCCTAATCGCCCATGGTACAACTGGATTTGGCTCCTCGCATGTCTCACCAGGCTTTAGTACTTTAACCGGATTAAGGTGAAGTTCATGGGATTACAAGAGGAACGAGCCAATGCAAAGATGTGCATCTAGTGATGGATTACGAATTTAAACTGAGTAGACGATTATTTTCTAATACTATTTATTGCTTGAAGCAAGTCTTAGATGTAGAGCTCTTGCTTGCCGTCTTTTCGATGTGTATGTATCTATAGATAATATCGCCTGCCTTATGCTTCGTTTAAACCAGTCATATTTAATGTACATGCGCTTCACACTAAATTTACCACGTCTTGAAAGGAAATAGTCTTATCCTCTAAAAAGGAGCAAAATAAAAGTTTAAAAAATGAAAGGGAAAAAATAAAAGAGATCACGCGGTGAAGGAGTTAAAGCGCAGGAGCATCGCCCACGTTGTAAACAGAAAACCAAGTATGTCAACGCTCCCTTCGCCCCCATGATTATGGGCACAGGACTATGCTAGTCCCAAAAACTTGAGCGCTTTGCGGCTGTTCGGCTTGCGCACCGGGTGCTTTTGCATGAAAACTGGCATCAGCCTGCGCTCATACATGTCATCATCGCTGTCGCCACCGAAGTCATAGTCAGCCAGGGATTCAACTTCTACCTGTTGATCATTTTTCGGCCACAACCTTCCCTGGCTTAACTTATTCTTCGCCGACTTCAGTGCCTTGAATGTTTCAGCAAGCGAAGGTGCACGTAGCGACGCTGTAGGCGAAGCAGGCTCAAGAGGTACTGGAGGCGCGGGTGGCAAAGCGATTGACGTTGGTGACACTGAGCTTTCACTAGCAAGCTTGGGTAATGAAAGAAGAGGGTATTTGCGTAAACTGAGCGGCGGGGGTCTCTTCTTCTTTGATGGTTTGTCTGTAGACTGCTCCGAGTTTGGTGCCAACGGAGGTTCAATCTTTATGTTCCATACTGTTGAAACAAAGGTAGCAATATCTTTTTCAGAAGCGGTAGAGGTTAAAAGATAATTGGCTTTTGATATATCGATTTCGGACGAGGACCTGGGAGAGAAAGAACGCGTGGGCTTGCCCTCAGGCTTGTTATTATTGATTGATGCACCGCGAATATTCGTGAATGGCGAGTCTTCCTTGCTCTCCGCATCGACAATTTGTGCCACTTTCATGACATCAACCCCAACAAGTCGTTGTAATGCCAAGACAGTCGCCAAATGCTCCGGTGGGTAGATGAGAAGCAGATGCCGCACATCAGTATGCAGTGCCAAATATGTCTCGAGATGAGGAACAATAAGAGTGGCCAGCAAGAACGAGTTGGTAAATGGATTGTCAGAGGTTTGATTGGCCAGTCTCTGAGCAGTAAAGGCTTGCATCGCATTGGCGAGCAGATATCTAAAAATGAAGCCAAAAGAAAGCGTAGTGAGCAAAAGGAGCTTCAAGGAGATAGAGACAGACCAATATCACATACCTGAAGTCAACTCTGCCGGTTTTGACAATTTCGCAAGACTTCCTGCCAACCTTTTCTAATCTGCCAATAACTTCCAATGAATACTCTTTTTTGACACCTGTTTGGGAGCCAATGGCCAAGATATTTGTGCCAGTGGCGTCATTCCGCTGTGATGTGCCTGGCTCTCCTCCTCGGAAGATTGGTTTCCAGAGTTCATCAAATTCTGGGAGGAGAGAAAACTGGAACTGGTGACAGCCTTTTGTATCCGGTGGAAAGTATTCACCAAGGATGGAGCGCAGTGAATTCTGTATAGACACAGCCGTATGGCCTGACGTGACCTGAAATTCATGGACCTTGTGCTCGATATCTTTGAGGGTGGTTGGCGGAGGCGTTTGCGCAGGTGTCGGTGGTCGCACGATAGATACTGATGCAGCTTGCTTTACGGACTTTTCTGGCCGCCACATTGTTTGCGTGTAGGCAAAGGGGTCATAATCCTCGGCATCAGGAGAAGCCATGCCATGTTCATGTGCACTCATGCCGGATTCAACATGTTCTCTCTCTTGAAAAGGCTGATATACCGGTGTGCTGGGTGCAGATGCCCCGGTATTTACAACGTCTGATGTTGTCGGAGAATGTGACAGAAGAGGATATCGTCTGTTCCTAAGCGTGTTGACGGCGGATTCTAGCATGACATCCGAAGACTCATCCTTGAAGTATACAACAAGATCTTCCATCGGGGGAAATATGGGCTGGAAGGAAACATCTCTGGGCTTATCGTTTTGTGTATCTGTGCCCCGGTCAACGTAGTTTGGTCTAGGGTTCTCTGGTGCCTTCGGGGCTCTCTCTCTCCTCTTTTCAGCTGGAACTGGTTCCATTTTCCCGATGGACCGACGTGATTTTACCATGACGGTTCGGGGCTTGTCAACAAGGCTTATTAGACTCAATCTGCGATCCTGAGCATCTGAAGCCGAAATTACCGAATGGCGGTGTTGCCAATCCCTAGGAGTATCTGGTTCTGCTAGCCATGATTCTGAGGGGATGCAAGGATCCCGGAGCTTAGGGCTAGCATTATAAATCCTGCCCAGGGATTTTACACGGCATATTGAATTCCGCGAGCTAGGATTTCTCATGTCGAAGACAGCGGCCTCTCCATAGACAATATTGTCAGATGACCGAAGGCTAAAGGCTTCGGATGTAGGCGAGACAGCCGCTGCTTCTGGCTGACAATCAGGAGTGATGGACTCATATGCCTCCCCAATGCAGCTGGCGGGATAGAAGATGGTTGAAAAAGACGGCCCAAGTCGGGGCTTATCTACTGACGATTGTCCGGGTCTGCTGATCACCAGGCTTGGAGTGGGGGGCTCGCTAAAATTCTCTGTACTTTCGTCGGGGGCAACATCTTCATCTGGTCTTGCGAGGCCAAATACGTAGAAAGGCGTTGAATCCTCCAATTCGTCCGAAAACCCATACAATGGCAAACTCCAACTACGTGGTCGGGATGGTCGGCCCAGTGGGAACGTGTTGCAGGGTTGCAAGTTAGCCGTCTGGCGGTCAAGAGCGTCGGCTGCTCTCATGGCTCTTGTAATGGGATCTTCTTCCAATTCTTCTTTATCGTTAGCGGCTGTTGAATGCCCAAAAGCATATCGTTCCTCCCTACCCATGTTTGATATCTGCTTTTCCAGACCTGCTAAGCCATCTTTGGTGATCTCTTCGAATATGGATTCGGCTTGGCATCTATCACCGTGGGTTTCATGCTTCATAATTTCCTTGATACAGAGGGCTTGTGCTCCTGAGGTGCCTCCATTAATGAAAACCAGTCGTTTGTGGTTTGCAGTCGCGCCATTCAAGAAATTTTGTGCAGCCTCGGCCCGCGCCAAAAAAGCATCGTGAACTCTCCGAATAAAAGAAGGCGCGTCGAAGCATTGATCTTCGTCTTGGTCCCTGGGTTTGGCGTATGAATCGACACTTGGGAGGATAAGAACTTGCGGTGACGTGGGAAGAAGACGAAGCTGGGTTGACACGATGTCTGCCTTTCCCTCAAAAGCCACAATGCTGCCCATGTAACAATCCGGTTGAGTCGCCATGATTCAACGGCCAGCCCCAAGAGCTGCTCCACGTACGCAAGTAATAATGGATGAAATAGCCAAGTGATGTAGGCAAGAGGTAAATATCATACCCGATCTCGTCCTTGCTTTTGCGGCCCTCTCTCGTAAGGAAAGAAGCTGTAGAATGACAAGACCGGCCCGTGTTAGAATTTCTATAGCCCTCGCAGCACAAGTTGCACAAGGCCCAAGGAACGCGGCTTCCAGCCTATATCATGCTGCAGAATATATGTGAGCCCAGGTGTAAGCAGATCTAAGGTAGTGCTGGGTTCTTCTACACACGTTCTAGTATTCCTGAAATACCTGTTGAATAGGATTTGCTCGATTTGAGAGGATACAATAGTTAGGACGGCGCAACAGACTGGTTTCTTGCAGATACGCAGTTATTCAGCAGTCCGCGTGTACAAAATCATAGAAGAAAAAAAGGAATATGGCAGTTCGTTCAACGGTCGGACAGACCACGGAGTATGGGGTACGGGGAATGGAGTACGGAATATTCAGAAGACTGCTTGAACGGTGACGACGAAAGAAACAAAGACAAAGAACGTGGATATGGAAAAAAGAAAATGGGAAGAAAAGAACAGAACAGAAAAGCAATTTTCTCTCGGTTTGAGTTCCGCCCAGCTACCAACTCGCGTGCGGCCAATGCCACCTGCACAGAGCTTTCCCTTTCTATGTACTTTGTATGACAAAAAAAGTCCATCACATCACGCCCCCACACCATCCTCCAGGCCTCACGGAACAAGACCATCCCAGCCCACCCCCACGGGCAGAACTGGGCCGAACAGCCCTCCGGCAAGGGTGCTCCTTCCTGCCCATGCCCCCCCCTGTCCAGGCTGCTAACCCAAGTCAGGCGTTGATTTCCTTGGCAACATTGAAGCCCCCCCCCTGGGTACGGAGTAGACAGAGGGTTAACGCGCGGGTCTCTATTCGGCACCACACTCTAGTTTCCAGGTCCGAAATGATGGTTTCTGCCAACCCAAGAGGACGAGGCGAACGGATCACTTACAGATCATATTTGGCCATCCACTTGCTGGGATAATTGAGTTGACTTCTGTTGCAGCATTGACGCGCACGGGGCTATCACGAAGGCCCAGATTGCTAGAGTTATTCGATGAAGGCACCTGGATAATAAGATTTGAAGGAATACTTGGGCACGCCTCTACGCTCCAGCAACTCTACGAAATCCCTATTTGCAACTCCGTACATTCGCGAAGGGTTGCAAAAAGATGGCGACGGCAACCGCAGCAGTTCCACATGCACATGATTTACGACAAGGCATCAACAACGCAAGCCACGTTTGTTGTCACCGATGATGCAGCCTCAACTGTCGTTCAAACCCACCGACCCCTGCATGCCGGCGTCTTTCCAACGTACCGAGTACTGCAGTGCTACAATCAGCCTGACCTCTTTGTTGGTCATTCTTCGCTTTAAGTTGGGCTCCCTCCAGGACAGGGATCCAAATTGCAGCACCACATTCAAGGATTCAGGGGCATGAAGCCCGTCGTGCTTCTAAAAGTGACGGGTTGGCCACCATGGCCAACACGCAAAAAGACGAATTCGACCTCGTGTCACGGTAATGATAGTCGTAGCCCAATGCCTATGCATAGGATCACAACCACGAACCTGTGGCTGAATATCGCCTCATCACGGCGCGACGGTGTAGCAACTAGAGGCAGCCAGGGTTTCGCAACACTCGGCCCGGATTTCAGTCCGCAAGAGTGGATTTATTTCAACGGCAAGTACCGCCGCCACAGCAGCCTTAAACAATATCGCGGACGATCAACGGGTATGGTTTTCCACCAACCAACACGCGGGTGTGGCTTCCGGCCAAGGTGCAGAGCTCGCCGTAGTGCTGGTCTCGCTGCCACAAAAAGCCCCCCAGCAACCCTGTATTGAACGCTCAATTCTCAAATAAACATATACATGCATACGTACTACGTATGTGCTTCACTTGTAAGTAGTCCATAGTTACTCGAGATGAGGATACATATTAATAATCTATCTTCTAGGGCCGCGCCCGTCGTGGCAAACCTGCTGTACGGCATACCTCCATCGTATAGCATTAACAAGAGCCTCTAGTGCCAGCTTCAGCTTACACCAATCGCTTCATTCAGTCGCACAGGACAAAGGAAGGAGAAACAAAGGTCACAATTCTTCACTCGGGTGTCAGTCGGCAACGTTGTGTTAACGTGGCATATTAGCGCCGATCAAAAGACTGGACCTTGACCAATCAAGCACTCACATTGTCATGGTTTATTGCTTGTTACAGAACTTTGTACAGGGGCTTCTTTCAATTTCTAGACCAGAGGGGTAACATCAGCAGGAATTGTACTTCCGACGCCACAGATGCCTCGATTCTACGGAGGAGCTCGGATGACAGGGCGAGGGGTGTTAATTGGTACCGTCACAAATTATGCTCGGACTCGACAACAAGATAGTAACAAAAAAAGGAAAGAAAGGGAAAGAAAGGGAAAGAAAAGAAAAGAAAAGAAAAGAGAAAGAAAGAAGGATACACAAGGCACCTGCAGCACAACGAGAGTCTCTCAGCCGTGAGCATCCCCGAGTAGTGCTGCTTATCGGTATTCAAAATATGAAATGGCACGAAGCTCTACAGGCGCCGTAACCCTCTCTCTACGCGCCAGAACTGAACGAGCGGTTCTCCGGAGCAACCTGGTTGGTTCTTCAGCACCCTACATTGGGACGATCAGTGCCCATTCTGGCGTAGCTTCACTGTCGGTTCAGGAGGTCACGCAAGAACGCCGACCTCTGTCACATGGATATTAAGTGATAGTTTCCATGAATTGTACTGTACATACTACATACGGAGTAGCTCTGCTAACTAAGATGTTAAAATTAGCTGTTGGCCTGGCAGGCTCGAGCGAGGCGGTGTAGTTCCTGGCGACTGGGTTGGGTTCATGGACGGAGCGCTTGGTCCACACTGCACGGGACATAGACTGTGCATTGCGGCACAACCGTCCAACCTCGGAGCATTTAGAATTGTCTCATCAGTTGCTTCTGCATGCACGGAGTACAGACGAAGTCCGTATTTGCAATTCGGAGAACCCCAGCTAGACGGGACCGCTGGTGTCAGCGCACAGTTCCACAGCCATGTGGGCATGAGGGCATAGCCAGCCCCTTTTGCTGGAGCGTGATGTTTACCTTGCTTGGAGCGATGCATGATGTATTCTGTCATATCTTGATGAATTGTACTCCGTACTCACAATATAGGAATGCATGAGGTGCTATTTAATACTAGGAACAGAGGCGATTATTTTACACTTTGAGAAGCCTAGTATGCGTGAGCATGGAATCAGGTCGACCCGCAATCGTGGTTTGTGAATGATCGGAGAACTGTTCTCCATTCTTATTCCTAATACTAGTACATACATATGTACGTATGCCTCAAAACACGGAGGAGAAAGTGATACTTTGTACACGGAACGGAGCGCACAACATACATACATTGGTACCCGGCTCGTTTGACTGGGCTCGTTCGTGAAGCGTCAAGTTCATCGCACCACGGACAGCCGTCGGTGGAATGGTCCGGCAGGGGCCCGTCATGCCCAATGAATCGAATTGTTTTTTTTTTTTTTTTGCAAACCCGCTCATCAACGTTGGCAATTCATGTGGAGAGTATCCTGGCTGGCTGGCTGGATAACCGAGGAAAAGCACAACTGCCGTCACCTGTGTCGTCGCATCAACTATAGTATCTCCTGGGCGCGTCGTTCTGGGGCCAGAACGGTACTCACGTGGGCTCCACAAAGTCTTGTAACCTGGGCAATAAAGTCATAATATGATTACTATCTACTATTATGCCGGACGGCATCCTTGCCACCGTAAGCAAGTTGACCTAAAGGGGATGCAGAGGGGGGAAACCGGCCTTCACTTGGCGCTGCTGTTACCGGCACGTCACTTCAGCACATGGGCAAGGCGCATTTCAGCAACCCCCTCCGAGCTCTTTCAGCAGACCGTCTAACTACTTACGGAGTTATCGCAGCAATGTCAGATGCCCAAATCAGAAACGGAGGCCAAGAAATGGGGGGAGGGGCGCTTGATAGCGTCGGCCGGAAGAGGAGATCTCGACGGAATCTTGTCGCGAATCTTGCCCACGTATCGTACGGATCACGGAGTACGGAGTACCACCCCGAGAATTCGCACCATCATCGCCAAGATCTTGTTGGTATCGTTATCAGCGCGGCTGGGCCCTTGAAAGTTGACGCCCATAGAAACCAGAATGGGTTGCCTTCTTGGCTTAACGTACGGAGCACCCCTGAAGTGAAAGGAAAGTGACGAGCCGGACAACATTCTCCACTGAGCAAGGTTATTTGCCTTCTCGGGTGATGGAGCTGAGCTGAGCCTGTTACGCCGGTTCCTGTTGGCCTATGACGGGCCATTTATTTTCGGGTTGTATTGTAATATGGCCGTGCGGTGCTCCGTATATTTGTGCATGTCTTGGGCCGGTATAGCATGCAGGGGTCTGATCGGGTGGCATTTCTTGCCCACCAAGAGGCCAGTGTCGTGAGCGATGCGCAAATACGAAGTACCGTTGTCGGCATGTACATACAGAGAACGACTAGTAGTCTTTACGGCACGGAGCACCCCGCACACATGTTGAGTCTGACAGATCCGCAAGCTGAATCTTTAATACTCGCGTGGCGTATCAGCTGGTAATGCGTCGTTGTTGAGACAGTTTATGTGGTTGATGACGGGAAGCCATGTTTCAAAACGCGGAAAGAGCCAAAGCGAAAACAAGAAGAAAAATAATGTCTCGCGGAAAGGACTTGATCTCGGAAATGTCCTCGGCAGGGGTAGGCTAGAACATTGTTTTGCCGGCATTGCGCGGTGCGAGTCATTGAGACCGGCAAACCCTGACCCTTCTCGGCCGGCAAGTCTTCCCCAGCATTCTCCATCATCTGCGTAGTATCTCTAACACGGTAACGTTAACAGCCTGTTAACCATATCCACAACCATGCAGCACCATGTACGTGCTAGTGTTGAAACAATCGTGCAGATTATGGCTAGAGAAAACGGGCTCTGGGGACGGGCTAGTATCCCATTCTCAATCTCGATCGAACCGCCTGAAAGTCTACTTCTTGACTCCACGTAGGATATCGAGATCAAGCCGATGTGGCCAAGAGTCATGGCGACGCATTGAATCATGGAACAGGGTAGTACAGGAAAGGTATCAAGATTGGGAGAAGGAGTGGATATACGAACACAAGTCGGTATCCATCAATCAATACATCGGGCAAATTTTGTTTCATGTATCAGCCTAGCTCAAAGTTTGCTGAGCTGGGCAAAATCAGCGGTAAAACACCGAGCTTTCCTATCGTGGGGGTCAACAAATCATGTCGAACAAGAATTGAGAGATTTTCTCTGTCTGCATTGACTTTGCAGCCACAGGGCGTTCTACGGAGTAGTACATACATGCATACACACACTGGCCCAAAACGCGAAATTCGACTGTTACACATGGTGGCGTGGACTTCGTGTCTCGTGCCGCAAAAGAGGGTGTGCTGTCTGCTGGTTTGCTCAGTTGATGCTTTTTCTTCTGTCCTGTGTGCTCAAAATGCTATGCAGGGTCGCGCCACAAACGAAAAGACGTGAGTTGTTAGCCGATCTAGGCCCTGCTCCTCGGCCTAATCCTCTAGGTTGCCGCCTGAGACATTGATTATCGGGCTCACTCCCCGGCTCGGTGCTTCCGTGGCTTGTAATCTCGCGTAGCAATTTAATCATTGTACTGCACAAGTCCAGGTTGACAACGTCAGAAAAAAAGGCTGTATGTTCTGCTGCCACGTTTCGAGTTGATGTCTGGCGAGATCAGGAACCGGCCGTTTTTCTGCAGGGAACAGCGGCTTGTTCAATGGAATCAAGAGGTGGAATTGGCAATGCACGTCACTCCACGCAGTGTTGATGATTCGGTGGAAAATGCTGTTGCTTGACTTGGTCCATTTCTTTCTTCGAGCGTTGTATACTCCGTTGAACTTCAGTCATCCATTAGTTCTGCTAGCTCTGCTTCCTCTTCAGCAGTCAGGAGACTCTCGCCACCGGTTTCGGCCTCCTTGATACTTGACTTTTTGGCTTCTTCAACCTCTTTGACAACATCATCCAGATCCGTCTTTTGAAGCGGCCAGGTACGTATCGTCCTGTCGATACCGACACTGCAAATTTTCTCGGGCGAGCCCTCAGCATTGCGAAGCAGAACCAGGTCTGTGATCTCTTCAAAGTGGCCTTCCAGAGAGCAATAGAGCTTCCCCGTGGCTCTGTCCCATACCTTGACATGTTCGTCTCTTCCAGCGGTAATGACCCATTGTTCGGTTGGTTGAACCGCCCGAACATAGTCACCATGATTCAGATCATCTTCGGCGACAAAGTTCCGGGACCTAGATAAGCACTTTGCCGTTCCGTCTGCACTTGCAGTCCACAAGTCCACATCCTCCCCATCCACGTCAAACACCAGCCTATAAACGCTCGTGTCGTGCTCCTCAATGGTCAACCTCTCGGCGCCAGGGCGGTCGTGAAATGTCTCTGTTATTTGCTCGTAGCCATCAAGACGAACTTTCCATCGCCGAATATGAGGATCGCTGCCGGCACTTACCAACACGATTTCTTCCCGGGTGGTGAGTACCGGATCCAAAGCTAAATGCTGAATGGCGAGCATGGCTGTCGTGGGGTCTTGAATGGTGTGCAATCTACGACCTGTTTCGATATCCCAGACGAGAATCTTCTTATCGGCTCCACCACTGATGAGAATATCCTTGTCTTTGAGCTTGGCGCAAAGTACTGCTTTTACAAAATCAGAATGGCCGCTATATTTGCGTCCAAGGTGAGTTGAGGCAATGTCCCATGACCAGATATCCTTGTCCCATGATCCTGCAAAAATGGTCTTGTTGTCCGCACCCCCTATTGCCAGACAAGTAACTGGGGCTTTGGGGCCACGATAGGTCGCTTGTGGTTCGGAAGACTGAGTACACATCAGTCAGCAGAGTAGTAGGGTGAGATGCAGGCTACATACAGTCAATTTGACTTGCCGGACGAAACCTGCAGACTCGGCAACAAAAATGCCCGATAGTGGTGACTTCGGGTCTGGGACCGCAGCCAGAATCTTGGACTTCATTTCCAAAGGGTCACCATGTTTGTTCCCAGCCTTGGCGGCTTTCCTCGCTCTCTGTGCTTGAGACGCACTACTTAGGGTTAGCATTTCTTGGTCCTGAAAAGATTCGTTGCAAAGCGTGGTGATGAAACTCACTCGGTCTCAAAGAAGTGGTCTGGGTCAACAGATTCCATGCTTGATCAGAGGAAGCTTATGTGCGTGATTCGGTGAGAAACGCTGTGGTGTATGTGTCGTCTATGCATACAACTTCTTCTCATGTCCAACGCTCGACATTCAATAAGCAAATCTTTTGACAATTGTCAACTTTCTACCCACCGCCTTGTGCTGTGAGGCATGTTGGTGGGATGTGGTGGGGCAACTTTCCACGGCTCTCTGGAGTTCGAGGCCGCAACGCTTGAGGGGCCAATCAATCGTCAGTAGCTTTTGGTGGGCAAACGTGGGGCCGTCACGCGTCTTTTCAATTAATTAGAACGCGCTCGACGCGTGTCACAGGATGGACTACCAAGATACCGATCAACTTCTCACACAGTTATCCCCCATGTCTGTATTTGGTAGCCTCGGGGCTTTCTGACGTGAATCGAGGGGCCGTAGATGACTTACATCGTCTTTTGAGGAAACCTTTCTTTACACAACAATGGATTCGACAGCATCGCGGCCGCGGCCACGGCCTGCCCATACCCAGGGAACCACCCGGTGTGCGTATACGACCGATGGCAATCGACTGGTGACTGTCGGCTCGAACAACACCATTCGACTCTACAAAACCGGCTCTGACGGCGAGCCTACAAACATAGACGACTGCCAGGAGCAAAACGTGTCCATCTCAGCGGGGAAGGACTTCTTTGTCGTTGGTTCCGAAGATGGCACCGTCAGTCTTTACAACATCGAGGCTGCCAACTTTGAACGCTTTCTTCTGCGTACCACTCTTCCCATCAGAGACGTTGCATTGACTCGCGACTGTCAATGGTGTGCTGTTGCTAGCGATGAGCTTAGTGTTAAGATTGTCAACATAATGGATATCACACAGATGAAGCATTTGCGAGAGCACAGCAAGCCTGCCAGGCATGTCTCCCTGGAGCCCCATGGAAGGCTAGCCGCGTTGTCTTGTACCGACGGTATCATATACATTTATTCCCTGACATCCGAGGAGCCTGAACTTATCCGCAAAGTGGATGGAATAATTGGAACCGTGGACTCTGATTCTGAGATATCAACCAAAGTTGCTTGGCATCCTGATGGACGTGCATTTGCCGTGCCAACCCCGACTAAAGATATCCAAGTTATTTCCAAGAACGACTGGGAGAAGCAGAGACGCTTCGCTGATGGTCACTTGGCCGACATAACTGCCCTTTCCTGGTCTCCAAATGGTGCCTTGTTAGCTTCGGCGGGCAAGGACGGCAAGGTCTTGGTCTGGGAAACCAAGACACAAAGTGTAATTCAACGATTTGACTACTCCAATGTAGTCGACCTCGCATGGCATCCGTCCAAGAATATTCTGTCATTTGCAACTACAGACGGCGAAGTTTTCATCTACTCGGACTTCCTCCATGACCAGTTTTCTCCATTATTGAAACTCAACACACAACCTGCTCCATTCATTCATGATCCTTTATCCGAGATATCGGGAAATCGGCAGCAACCTCCTGTCAATGGTCATAAAATCCAGCCAATTCCCAGTCGGCCTCGTAGGGATTCGTTAGACAGCATTGGCTCATTGCTTGATGAAGATGGGGAAGATGACGGTTTTGTGGTCGACGATGACGGGGCTGGTTATGCGGTTGGCAGAGGAAGTAAACGAGGACGAGATCCGGACGAGACATTTGGCGGTCCTTCAAGCAAGAGGGCTCATCTCATGCAACCACAACACCATGAGTGCTTTCAACCCGGCTCGACTCCTTGGATGGGGAACAGGAAATACCTATGCCTGAATCTCATAGGATTTGTATGGACCGTGGATCAAGATTCGCACCATACAGTTACAGTGGAGTTTTATGACCACGAATTCCAGCGCGACTTCCATTTTACAGACACATTTCTCTACGACAAGGCTTGTCTGAATGAAAGTGGCGCCTTGTTCTCAAGTCCACCCAAAGATGATGCCCCCGCCTACATTTTCTACAGGCCACACGAGAGTTGGACTCAACGATCAGATTGGCGAACACAGTTACCCAGGGGTGAAGCCGTTACAGCAATGTCTTTGAGCGAGTCGTTCATTACGGTAACCACGTCCGCCAACTATGTTCGAGTTTTCACTCTATTTGGAATGCCCTACCGAGTGTATCGTCCCAAAAGCTCACCTATGGTGACTTGTGCCAGTTGGAGAGACTATGTGCTCACAATTGGCAATGGCCCTGTTGGATCTGATGGAACCGCCCGTCTACTCTACACGATTGAAAATATCAAACGCGATGAGATTTGCCAAAATGAGGACACAGTCGCTTTACCAGAAGGAGCAACACTCAAAAGTGTTTTCTTCTCAGATAACGGCGTGGGTTATCCCAGCACTCCATTATTTGCTACGTTGAGAAATTACTTACGCTGTCCCAGGACCCATGCATTTACGACTCCACGGGCACCTTACTTACACTGCTTCACTGGCGTCAACCATCTCGTGCGTGCTGGGTGCCCTTACTGGACACCAAACTCCTGTCGCGTCTGGCGTCGGGCCGAAAAAACGAGACGTACTTTCCAGTTGCCGTCGCAGACCACAAGTTCCACTGCATCATCCTCAAGGGAGGCGACAAATACCCCTACTTCCCTCGACCACTGCTATCAGAGTTTGACTTCTCCATACCTTTGGCATCACCGTCCGAGAAAAAGAAGAAAAGCGATGACACCGAGAAGGAGCAAGACGAAGTCATGGACGAAGACAAGGAAGAGGAAGGCGAAGACTTTGAGACGAGAAAGCTCGAGCAGCAATTTATGCTGAAGGGCGTTCAAGCCGCTCAACTAAGAGACCTCGTCGAGGCCACCTCCGGAAACCACACGCAAAGATCCCTCCTCTCCCGCATCGAGCTGGAAATCGACAAGACTCTTCTGCAATTACTAGCGGTGGAATGTCGCCAGGGCGAAGACCGCGGCATGCGTGCCCTCGAAATGGTGGAACTTATGCGTGACAGAACAGGCCGTATGATGGAGGCGGCAGGCAAGGTGGCCGAGCGTTACGGCCGCACCGTTTTGGGCGAAAAGATCCGCGAGGTTGGCGAGAAGAGGGTTGGCGTTATGGACGAGGAGGGCTTCTAATCATGGAGGGCAGGCAGTCCTTGTTTTGACTGCTATTAATATTATGTGAACATAAGAGTAGGTCGAACGAGTTCGGTGCGGGTTGTGAGCGATGCTCTGATAGTTTGGATATGAGTCTATGAATCTCCAAAGCCCACTCATGCTTTGCTACTGTTTACCCTGCCCGTCGTAGCTGTGCTGCCTACGTATTCATAGACCTAAACGCACAACTGTCCCCTAAATCTGGCGTGTCTTCTCCAACGAACCTACAGAGTTCTTTCTTGTAAGTATTGTTGTGAGCTCCGGTTGTCCTACTAAAAACCAGGATCCCTGTTACTGCTGCTATTTCGCGGCGGCCATGGACGAGAGGTATATATAGGTCTGGAGCCCTGACTGTCGACTCACAGCATCCAAAACACCGCCATGTCAAGACTGATTTTTCGAGAACCAGACCACGTCGTTGCTTCTCCCCGAACAACTCGGGCGTCATGCATGCAACCTCGGACCGCCGTGCTGCAAGATTTTTCTCTTCGCCGCAAAACTATGTATATCTGCATATGCACGCCACAAACGACCTGGTAGCTGGGACATGCTGCGATTGGCCGAATCTCTCAGGTCCTGTCGAGGCCCGGACGCGGTGCTCCGTACTCGCACAGCACGATTGCGTGGTAAAAGGCATGGAAGAGCAAGAGAAACAGGCCTGGTGCTCATGTTTATTATTAGATAGATCCCTGGGTGGTAGCCCGCAGGCCCAGTAGGAGACGAGAAGTAACACTGCCGTATTAGGGTACATGTATGTACTTCTCAATAGGCGAATATATTCCCCTGTGGAATGTCTGGTAGGTTGGCATTTGACAGCGGTCATGATTCATAGTCGGAAAGCAGTGCTCTGATATGGGATCCCACACAGTTAACGGAGGATACCACCACATTCCGCCTGCCGGCAGTTAGTATATGTACTGTAAACTGTATGTACGTGTTGCATTGAGAGGCTGGAGGGATAGCCAGCCCCCTGGGACGCTTATTTCGGGTAATATGTGCTGCTGTTTCCGACGGCAGGGTTACCCCGGGCGCTACTAATGGGCTTGCAAGAAAAAAAATCATACATATAAATGCCGCTGGCATGCATGCCATGAAAAAGCAACTGATCCTTGCTGACGCACCGGATATTAGCGCAGTGGCCGAGATGAGAAAACTACAAACAACGTCGGAGTAACTGTGGCGTTGTTTTTTCTTAGCTTTTGGCAAAAGCAGAGAAAAAAAAAGTTTGTTTAGCGAAGCGCCGGATCCATGCCAAGTACCTAGGTATGTAAGCAAGATTTGCTTCACTACCAAGGTACCGGACGTTATTTGTTCATAACTTTATGCTTACCATGACCGCAGTCGCTCATCTCTTGTGCCTTTACGTCAAGAGACGTCAGATGCCACCAACCATTCCAATTCACACGAAATAATAAATGAATGGGAAGTCAACCGGGCACGCTGCTATCATCTTCGATCAACGCGCTTTATGACGTGCATTGACCAGGATGGAATTCTGGGGGTTGGCATGATAAAGTTCTGACCTGTACCCAGCTTCGCGACAACAGCGCTTGGAATTCGTTGGGTTGCACAAAGTTGGCACAAAGGCTAACCAAAGCCAAAGCCAGGGCTCCATGCAGAGTACGGAGCTGGTCTGATGAGAATATACATACTTTATGTATTTGTCTACAAATTAACAAGTATTGCTAATCCTGTAGCGTCGAGTATTATAGTATAAAACCGCGATGGCCAGGTTCTGGTCTGGCCAAAAACTTCTTGCCTCCCCCTGCTTGTGTCGGCTTGCGTTAGGGGTCGCCCTGCATTTCCGATTGGATCCTTCCAATTCATCTTCTGTCTGTACAACAGAAGCGGCAAAGGCATTACTGACCAACCTGTTCCACAATTGCACATAACACAGATGTTCACTTGTTGAAGGTGCTGTTCCAAGCTTCCATTGAGTCTGCCAGACATTGTACATGTGTACTTTGTTAACAAAACACTCCAACTTTAATAAGAACTTTTGTCAACGTCGTGGGGTTCTCAGGATTCATCCACAACAGCCGGATATTCCTTCGAGTCGCCAAAATCTATCTATTGATCTTTCTCGTCCCACTCCGGTAGAAGTCATGCCACTGATTGCAAGATGAACCGCTACGACAAGATTCCCTTGCTGCTCTCAACAGGCTCAAGGCGAGATGTGCATTCTTCCGCGGTTGGGCCAGCGGTCCACCATTGAGCTCCATCTGATTGACAGAGGTTTAATTCCAGCTGGGTGGTTGTTCCTGGCTCGTGTGCGTCACATCCAGGCTTTCTCGACAGGGGAACTCGAATTTTCACACACATGTTTCCAGGCCGGGCTGTGTAGCAGCTTCGAGCAGCTAGCGGCACCGCCGTCTTTCGTGTTTGTATGCGTGCCGATGCACGCCCATGGAGCAGTTGGCGAAACCGTTGTTGATGCATCTCACTGTGGTCCTATCCTCATCGCTCCTCCTTGCCGAGGCCACTTAGCCATGAGGATGGGGGCGGCGATGCTCTCTCCGCAACATTGAAGCCACTTGCAAGGACAGGGGCCTAGAACAGGGAGCTGGGAGCTAGCGAGAAGGACTTGACGGTTAATAACCTGGGCGTGGGAGACCACCACCAACGCGATAACGGCCGACATTATGACATCCCTCTCTAATTGGTTTTGAGGTGTGGCACCGTCGCATGTCCATGGGTGCAGACCATGGCAAGGAACAACGATTCAGGTAGCGTTCGTTTCAAGGAACCTCTTGCTTCTCAACATGGAAACATGGCATGGGGACACTATGAGACACGTATCAGTCGTAAAAATTAGCCTTGGCGACTACGGCTGAGTTATACCGAACCCAGTTGGAGAAGAATGATGAAAATTCAATCCGTGAGTCGTAGCACACAAAGCCGCCGCAACAAGCGAAACTGTATATCGCTCTGCCAACGTGACGTGATTGATTCGAGCTAGGGAACGATAGTACTACTAGCAGTATTCTTCCCGCAGGAGTGTTGCGATAGGGATTTGCCCCATGGACAGGCGAAGTCCGTGAAAGCCGCTCAATGGGCCAGTCAGTGACCTGGGACGGCTTCAAAATGCGGCCAGGGAGCACTTGAGCACACGACATCTGGGATTCTGGGGGATACTAGTACTACTCCGTACTTGTAGTATGAATCGCATCTGGCGGCGCCTCGAGCTTGGCGGACCACTGATCAACCGCGGCAGGCTGCGCCCTCGCTCGCTCTGGCCGATCACAGACAGGTCACCAGTCACAGGTCAACGGTATGGCGCAAGGCTCAACTCTTGGTCCCTGGCTCCCTATGGCTTTGACCATCGTTCCAGATCGACAAGACGAGCGCTAGCAGATCAAATCTGATCGGCATGGCACTAGATCAAGCGTTGGGACGATTCATATCGTAGCAGAGCACGGGATGTTTGGTAGAATTCGCCAATGCTTCGTTCGCCCTGACCTTGACCAACATTGTAACTCGATAACTCATGGCATTCCCTTGTCATCTCACCCTCTAGGATCAATACTACTGTGCGGAGTCCATGTGGGCCGGGGACTGACGTCTTGCATGGCCTTTGGTGGCTAGGTGACCCGGCTTCGTGTCCGGCTGGTTGGCGTGACCATGGAATCGGTGGAGACAGATATACTCCGTACATGGCTCTCAATCAATTGATGAGTCTTTCAGCCTCCAACAGCCGGCGGGCGGTATTGCAGGCAAACTTGCACAGGTACATGAGCACTAGGAGCCAAAGGAGAGGCACCACTGCATCAGACACGGCATGATGATGGATGGTTGCGAGGCCTGCTTTTGGCGTATCGTCGGACCATTGAATCTTGTCTTCGGGGCGCGAAAAGAGCTAGGAGTAAAGGGCCTTGTTTTACCTGGCGTACATGCGGAGAATTCTAGGCAAATGACTATTAACTCCGTATACTCCGTACTTGGATAAGCAACCGGGTACTCCATCCCATGAGTGTGCGAAGGGGCAGGTTATGTAGCGGTCCCACTTTCTTGCAATACATTTAAACACTTTTATTATTAGATTTTATTAGGTATCATAATATATCTTCAAATATATTTATAGATAACTAGTACTTGATCTTGTATTATTTATTAGGAAAGATGAGTATCTTTTAATAATTGGCTTCTCATTGGCCCACATCCCGGTCCGCTACAAAAGCTGCACCTTCGCACACTCAATGGGATACCTAGTCCCTGAGATGCATCCCTGGTCCACGCGCTGGGACGGTTCTGAGGAAGGTCATGACAACTCAGAGTGGGTCGCAGGCTTGGTGTTGATGGTGCACGAATGCCACGCCATATTTATGTCACTGGTCGGCAATCAGGAGCTAAGCATGAATACTGGCTACCTGGAGAAGAAGCCTTGGCTGGTACGGAGCAGGTTGCGAGGTATCCACGGCGGGACGAATATTTCGTGCGTATGGGGCTTCTTGACAGAGGACCGGCGTCGCCGTCGAACACATTGACTCGGGTATGAAGCAAGGGGAGGGAATGGTCCCAATGACAAAAAAGAAATGATACAAGACGAAGGGTGGGAATTAATATGCGTGGGACCCGGGCTGTGGCATGTCCAGACTCTATCTACATAATTACTTAAGTATGTATGTATGTACATACAGTAATGAACGGCCGATGGGACAAAAAGGCAGCTGCGAAGCGTCCAAGGCACAAGGGCATGTCCGAGTGGCTGTTAGCCTCCGAGTCGTCGCCTGAGCACAGCTTGACCAAGGATCCAGGTAAACGTTTGGCAGTTCGTCTGGGGCTTCTCCGTAACAAAATACGAAGACGATTGGAAACGCAGTTGCCATGGGTCGTGGACTCGTGGCCCATAACATTGGACCCTTTCGTGCCATGAACGTTTTGACATGGACGCTGCTGACGTTGGTGCATCACTAATTTCGACTGCCAAGCTGCGTCTCCTGCAGATTGTTGGTCGTCCGGGCCTCCACATCTCATGGTGTAGCTCGGGGGTGTTGGGCGGACTAGGGCAACGCAATCTAGCATCTGGAAGCTTCAACGGGGCCAATGTCCCGGCGCTACTACTGGCTGCTGCTGGCCAAGGAAGGCACACCTTAAACGGGTGCCTTGCTCATATTTTTTCCTCGACATTGAACAGACAGTAATACATTGATTGATATTACAGCTGGAGCAGGTGCTCTCCCAAACCCTCCCCACAGCTACCTACTACGCCTGTACCCGGAGAACTGTCAATCCCACCAGACCGCACGTCCAGGCATTTCTACTACCTACTTAAGTACCTAAGTAGTAGGTATCGTAAGCAATAGCTGCAGTCAATATGAATTTAATGTTCCGTGGAGCACTTTGAAATCCTTAGCGGCTCCTTCCACTCCCACCGTCTAGGCGCAGTACTACTCGCACAACTTGGTACGTACCCCGTACCTGGTACACAGCCCGAGTATCTTGCCCAGGCCATAGACGTGCCCCGATACCTTCGTCTTTGCCCAGGTACGGAGTACTGCCGCCCTCGTCGCCTCCGAGTTCTAGAGGCGGTGGAGTTCCTCTTGAGCTGACTCTAGGTACGGAGCACCCCAGGCGCCATTTTTGGACTGCACCTTCCTCGACAGATGCCTTATCTGGCCTAGAGGAACACAGCACGCGGTCCTCCGTACGTTGTCCAGAGTATCGGACCAGTTGACGCTAGCTGCTTCCCAAGGTCCTGCATGTGTCCTCCTCTTCCAGTCTTCTCCCAACCAACAACCAACCTCCATCAACTCCGGACCCGAGACTTGGCCTCCTGGCGACTCTAGAGCTTTCGTGGGAGCTTCCAAAAGTACCAGAACCTCAGACACTCGCCTCCTTCTCGGCGCGCCCATTGCGTCGACCGCATCATCGTCGACCGCATCGGCGCCCGGCGCATCCAGCGGTTCCATCTCTTTGCGACGTCGCGCGACAGCCGAAGTCGATAGCTCCCACTGACACCGGGATCCACGACTTCTTCGACGGCCTCCTTTCGCCGCGCGGCGCATTCTCCGTCCGCCGTGGCCATCACTTGCGAAGCTGCCACTGCTGTCCATTTCGAACCTGGGCTGCCGTTTTTCAACACTGGCTCCCATCTGCATCTCTTGTTCAATATCGCTGCACTGGCCCGGTCGCCGTTCTCGGTGGAGATGAGGTGAGCTGGCCCGCTTCCCCCGCCAGATGACCCGTGCTTCAGTCGAGTTTCGCAAGCGCAAGCTAGGTGCGAGATTTGCTTCGTTTGGCCGTCTGTCATGCTAACGCGTCAATCGCCTTAGCCGAAAGGAATAGCCACGACTGGGCTTCCTCCAACACGCGCAAAAGTAACCGCCGACAGACGAACTAGAGGGGTCAATGGGTACTCGCGTTGTTCCCGTCCCCGCGCTGGCCGTCACCATGTCCACATCCGCATCCACATCTGCCCCCGACGCCATGGACATCACTTCTTCTCCTACCGCTTCTGCTCCGAGCCATGTAGCCGACCATGAGACCAATGGCAAGCTGAGCAATCGACCGAACCAACTTCCCAGCAATGACCGAAACCCTGCCGACTCTTCATCCAACATGCCTGCGCCGCCGACAGTTGCCTCATCTGCCGTCCACCAGCCGAAGATTGTACAAACTGCCTTTATCCACAAGCTGTATAAGTGAGATTGCGAACCTTTGCCACAAATGATTCCAATGGGACGTGTCACTGACGGGGTTTTGCAGCATGCTGGAAGATTCTAGCATTCAGCACTTGATATCGTGGTCTTCGAATGCGGAGAGCTTTGTCATGTCGCCAACTGCTGATTTTTCCAAAGTCTTGTCGTATGTCGTGACCGTCTCGAGATGACCGATTATACGCCCGCTGATCGCAATATAGACAATATTTCAAACACACCAATATCTCGTCATTTGTTCGCCAGCTCAATATGTATGGGTTTCATAAGGGTACTTGATTGAGAGCTCATTCCATATCTATAACCGTGGCTTTAAAACACTAACAATGATGCTAGAACGAGATGTCTTCCACACCGGCAATCCGGATACCACACTGTGGGAGTTTAAACATGGCAATGGCAGTTTTAAGCGAGGTGATATAGCTGGATTGCGTGATATCAAGCGACGAGCTAGTCGTCATGCTCTAGTTCATCGCGAGACCAATTTCACGAAACCTGGCTCTTCGCAACCCGGTACACCTGCTGAGCCTGTTCAAGTCCCCCCGGAGAGCATCGACGCGAGACTTGCAAATCTAGAGCACACCCTCTACGACGTAAGCGCACGATTACAACGAAGCGAAGAAACCGCACATTACATGCACGTGAAAAATCAGACTGTGATGGAAACTATGGGACGATTGCTGCATTTCAACCAAGAATTGACTCGGGCCATGTTGTCGCTAGTGCCGCTGGAGAGTACAATTCACCGAGATGGTAAGTGGCTTCAGCAATCATATTGTGCAGCCTTCGATCAGCTCTCCAACTCCGCTGCCATTCTACCTGCTACAGATACCTCATCTATCTATAACCATACTGATGCTTAATCTATTTTTAGTGATGGGTCTGCAAGGAGAGATACAACGACAGGCCGATATGATTCGGACAGTTGACGAGCCTCAAGATGTGCCATTTGTGGGTCGGCAGCAATACTTCAGCAACGTCGACAACCCTCCGGTGTCGCCAAGGCAATTGCCACAAGATGATTCCAGACGACCAGCTGGTGGACTAGCAGTACCGCAGTCCCAGGCCCGAGGGCAGCCCCTATATCGGCCTGGTGTACCATCGTCTCTTACACTCGGAGCGCGACGTCCATACGGCTCAATTGGTGGCAGCAGCACTACACAATCCTCGCCTCTCCGCAATGCTGCGGCTCCGCCCCCTTCGGGTCCGCATCCCCTTTCAAACGTGGAAACACCACCTGGCAACCTGGCTCGAAGACACACTGCTGCTGACATTCGCGCGCATGGATGGCAACCTGGACCCTCCCCCTTCTCGGCATCTAACGCGCCTCCCGGCCCATGGCCGTCGTCACCTGGAAGAGTGGCTCCGGAGGACCAGCGTATAAGAGAATCGTTATCGACATACTCGCTGCAGACGGCTTCACATTCTCATCCGCATTCTCGACCCACCACTCCCCCGCCCCCTCATGCACCTGCCAATGGCAGTAGCAATGGGGCAGATGCATTTGGTGGTTGGTCCTGGAATTCGGCAGGCAATAGGGACACCAAGGGACCCCTATTTAAAGATTCATCGGCGCCTCCGACCAGAAGAGGCAGCATGGCGCACATCTTGAACCCAAGTGACACAGCTGAGAGGTCAGATGAGGACGAAGATCCACGTGGTGATGATGATAGAAAACGAAAACGAATGCAGTGAGGTTACAACTGCGGGTATCAAAAGTGAATATCTTGTTAATCCGCCAACGCAGTGGTGCGAGTTTACAAAGTTGCCACCAATCCAGTCTTTTTTGAGCGATATTCTGGATGAGACGCTTTTTTCTTTTCACTTTTTAAAAAAATTTGTTGATCCTAGGATCTGAAGGAACGACGAAGCGTGACGAAAATACTAGTTCTGTATGTTTTGGGGGCGTTCATCTTACAGCTACTCGGCGAGATACAAAGTGTGTCAGTCTTATATTGTCTGCCAACTACACCTTGCTGGAAGGAGCGCATGTTGTGCTTCGTTTCTTGGGCGTCTTGTGCAGAGGTTTGCTGGAACCTGCACATGTATTTTGTGTGGCACGATGCGGAACAATATTAACCGGCGGGAAGGTCAAGGGATAATTGGTGCAAGGACAAGTCATTGTCATGGGTATAATCTCCGCGGGATTTTGAATATGAGAGTACAAAGTAGTGGAATATTGTGCATAGGGAACTGGCGTATTCGTGATCGGGATGACACTAGGAGTGGCAGATACCATACCACTAAAAAATGCATTGAATGGCGGATACGAATTTACAAGAACAGGTGGTTGTAGTGTTATGTTGCGCTTGCGTCTATGCATGGTATCCACGGATGTTTGCTGCCTGGTTGTAAACTGTGTAAATCATCAGAACCAAACTGTTTCAAAACGCCCGTCGCTTGCTTCCGATCAATATATGCCCAAAGTAACTGTGACTGTAGCCGGTTTCTTGTACCAAGAATCTCCATACAGAAGAATCAACTCTACCCCCCACTTCCGTTGACTTTATTCTTGCCCTTTGTTCTTCCGCTTCCTCTTCTTCTTCTTCTTCTTCGGCCGAGCATCTTGCATCTGCGGCGAGCTCTCCCGCGCCTCCGTCGCAGCGTAATTCTCAGCCTCGGCGACCGCGTCCTGCCCATCACCAGTACCGTTCCCCGCCTCGGCAGGCTCATCCGCCCTCGCCTTCGCCCTCCTCGGGCGCTTCCTCTTCCCCAGCGACCCCCTCCCTTGCTCGTCGTCGCTCTCGCTCTCTTGCGCTTTCGATATCGCCCCCGACGTGCCGGCCCTTCTCTTGCCTAGCATTTTGGCCCGCAGCATCTTGTCTTCTCGCTTCGTGTCCCTGGTTGGCTTTTCCGAGACGTATCCCACGCCCTGGTTCGCGGGTGCCCCGAACAAGACGTCGTCGTCGTCTAGGGGGCGGGCGCGGCGGCTGGGGTTGCGGGTTGTCGAGGACTGCGGAACCAGCTTCTTTATGAGCGCTGAGCGGTCCGCGAACAGCATGGACAGGCGGTTGGATATGGCAAGGCGGTCGGCGGCCACGGGCAGCGGTGGCGGCTTGTCCGGCATGTTTGCTGCCGCCCGGTATTTATCATAAGCGGGGTGTCTGGATACAGTAGAGACGGGAGGTTTGAGAATGCGCAAGGTGCGGTTTGCAGCTTCAATTGGGGTTTGCTTGCAAAGACGGAAGTCGAGTACATAATCATGCGAGGCGGCAAGTTGGAGGTTCAAAAAAGGGTCAAGTTAGGTGGGGCAACCAGGTCGACAGATAGTGGATCACAGATAG
This sequence comes from Metarhizium brunneum, assembly GCF_013426205.1. Classification (NCBI taxonomy): domain Eukaryota; kingdom Fungi; phylum Ascomycota; class Sordariomycetes; order Hypocreales; family Clavicipitaceae; genus Metarhizium; species Metarhizium brunneum. The sequence continues at coordinate 1,909,172 of NC_089425.1, read as the reverse complement.
CACTGCGGATCAAGCTGTCTGATAGCTTGCATGTTTGCGCGGCGCAAGTATAGCTTGCCTAGGCAGGCGCCAACGCACATGGTGATGAGCGTCAATATGCTACAATAGAGATGAAATATTAAAATATTGGCTTGTAGTCAAAATAGAATGCGCAAAGCAAAATTCGCACTGTTTTACAGGGTCAACCCTGTTGAACAGAACGTTGCATCCTACGAGATACCCTGCACAACCTCTCCGACATATGCCAGCTTTGATGTGCAAAAATACACAAGTATGTCTATTATCTTATATTTTTACCCTGAAAATATGCAACCACGCCTGTATATAACATCGTTTTATCGTCATTTGTCCAAAAAAGTAATTTGTACAAGAAACCCGCACCTGGTCCCATCATCAACTGCCCGTCGTTGGTCTCAGATTTAGCACATACGGAAGCTGCTCATCATCGTCCCTGGTAGCAAGACGGATGACGGATCCCGAATCGCTGCTACTCACGGCGCTCGCAGCCTTGGATCTCAGACTCGAGCTTGAGGGTTGACTGACGGGGTACTGCCGTCTCGTCTGGGCAAAGCTATGCTCACTCGATTTATGAGACAGTACAGCCGTTCTACTACCCGGTGTAGTAGGGGCACTTCGGAAACTCCGCGCCTGTGCTGAGTGGATTCGCAAGGGCGGTCGGCGCACAGAGTTGTGCGTGCTTGTTGTCCCAGCACGAGATATACTGCTTCGCGGAGAAGGGGGGTTTGTATCCAGTGGCGCGTCGTTATCAATGTCACTTTCCGAGGGGCCCCATCCGTAGCTTGCATCTTCCGGAGAGTTCAGAAAACCGAGATCCAACGGTTGCACGCCCCTTAGTACCTCAGCAAACAGGTGCATCAGGGACCGGAACTGTTCGTTAGATATAGGCCGGTTGGAGAAGCGCGCGTATTCGTACTGCGCAAGAAACTGAGAAGCCGTTTCGTCCACGATTATCACGCCAAGACTCCCAAGGTGGTGTATGTATTCTCGCATCGTCATGTTCGCCGTGCGCTGCAATAACCCGGCAGCCTCGGCATCCATCATCGGCGGATCAGCGCCCAAACCCTGCTCCTCAATAGGGGCCATTGTCAGAGCTTTGGCTTCAATGAGATTCGGCAGCTCCGAAAAAACACTGCTGTACTGCAGATTCCGCAGATCAGGCGAATTCGGCGAAGCCCAACCATAGTGTTCAATCTCTCCCCAAACAGGCCGCTCGGGGGGGAGAGGCAAATCTAAATCCTCAGCAACTGTCTTGGTCTTCTTCAGCCCGCCAACAGGTCGAGCTCCCGCTTCACCACTTTCGTTTCCGCCAAGCACGTCATCCGAATCAATCTGTTCTCTAGGTCGCGCCGCAAACGCAATCGCCGCGCTGCGATTCAAGCCCCCATGAATCATTTTATACACGATATCCTTGACGTCCCCCTTGTCAATGGGTGCCCACGTCTTGGGAATTGCGGCAATGGCCGTTTTTGTAGTATACAGTCGCAAGACGTAGATAAAGACGACAATAACGACCGTCACCACATACGATATCGTCACAATGAGAACATTGTAATTTTGGCCGTTGCTGATGGATCGTTCGATGGCATCGCCGGGGGTAATGAGCAGCAGGCCGAGGAGTACGAGGTACAAGAGGATGTATACGGATCCGTAGAGGAAGCGAGAGAAGAGGCGTCGCTGTTGCATGGCTGTCTCGTCGAGGTGCTCGCCAAGGCATCTAGCATCTCGCCTCGGGTATTTCGGTCAGCAGGGGTCGCATGGCTACACGGGAATGGTGCTGATCCCTATGAAGAATGTAGCGTTGTTGCGTGTAGGAGCAGGAAGAAAGGTGGAAGGGAAGGAGAAGCATTGAGGTGTGACGGGTGGGATTGAGCTGTGAGCCCGACTGTTGGCTACAAGCATGCTTCCGCTGCTTTGAGCAAGTGGGCCGCGGCTGGGGTCCTGCCAAGCACCAGACTCAACTCCGTCACCAATGTCACGGACATGGACGGTGTCCAGCATGCTTTGGCTACCCGTTGGCAACTAAGTGGACTAACTTAATTAAGTAAGTAAGTGGCTAGTTCACTTAGTTGCCAACGGCTAGCTCTTCTATTGGCAAACCATTTCCAACACTCATAACGATGAGCCAAAAAAAAAAAAATCAAAAATCAAAAAGGCTTCTCTGAGATGTCGCTTATAAAGTCAACCAACTTGCAAAGTATGCGGTATTCGAGGCAGCTTTCCCTCTTCTATCTCCTCTGTTAAAATACGTTTTCTCTACCATTTTGGTATCGTAATGCTGGTATGCTCCTTGCGCCGACCCAGTCCCAAGCTCACTTTTCACCGTGCTTGTTCCATTTGTGGTTTAAACTCCCGCCGGTTCCTTGACGGCTCTACATTCTTCTCATCAATAGTCTTTGGCTTTACCACTAGTTCCTTTTCCTTTGGAGCGGGAGCCTCCCTCTCAGGCTTCACAATAGCTTCCTTGGCTAAGCGAACATCTCCTAGGGATAGTCTTAGATCGCTGCTGTATGGCTCAAATTGAGCCACGACCTGTTCCAAGCCGGTCCTTAGAGCATCTAGGATCTCGTCCACCTCTGGTGACTCCTTGGTACCACTCGGATCAGTCCAGTGCAATGGAAAGCGTTGATATAGGCCTTCAACCTTCCGTATGACAGCAGTCAGAGTGCGGATGATGCTGGGAACATCTCTGTGAACGTTTCCAAATTGGTCTTCAGCAAGGCTGTGGACTGCCAACAGACAAAGAGCCTGGGAAGCGTTGGTGTACAGAGTTGGCTCAGCGTATGGCGTACCCAGGACGACGCCGGCAATCCGAGTGCGGAAATCGTGACGGAACAGACGGCCAATGTACCCAATTCTCAAAAGACTAGTCGTCCAGTTGCCAAATTCGCTTCGCAGATGCTCGGGAGACAGCGCTTCCTGCTGTTCCCTGGTGAGCATTCTGTCCTTGGCATCCTTCCACGTCTTCTTGGCCAAGGGGCTGAGTTCGGACACTGGAGATGAGCCAGGGGTTCTGGCAATTTGGTCCAAGGCCTTTTCCACCCCGCCAAGAAGTCGAGGCGTCTCGCCCTTCTTAGTGAAGATGGCTTCCCGTCGAACCGGAGCTGTTGTACGCTGCTTTGTCTCGACGACCGGATTGGGTTGTGCGAAAGCCGATGGCGGTGGTTTCCCATACTCATCAACACGAGTTTCAATTTGCTTCAGAAGTTCCATGCAGATTGAATAGACTTGTGACCACATGGGGCCATCTTTGCGGTCAATATCACAAAAAATAGCCTGTCGCCGAACCTCAAAATCTCGAGCAATGAGAGCAAGCTCCCACATGGCAAAAGACTAGCACTCTGTCAGTCATACCGCACGATCATGCCGAGTGGAGTCTCGCCTCACCTTGATAGAGAGCTTCTTGCTCTTGAGTCCGTTAAGGAGACTGCCATTTGGATCCTTTGATTCTGATGTCAAAGGGTTTCCATTTTTCAGGGGCTCTCTGACCATGAACACGGAAAAAGCTGTGTTTCCCGCCGCCCACACAAACTGCATCAGTGTCCCAGCATAAATGCAACGTACTAACAAGTATATGTCGGTCGGCCAGGTAGCGGGGACAATATTGGTTTTAGGGAGACTGTAAAATGGGCGAAGGAAGGTCAAAGCCCAGCCCCAGGCAGAGGATCGCAGAATGAAGTAGTATATAAAAAGACTCGCGAGTAGAGCAGAGACGGCTTGCTGTGCGGATTGCGCAAGGGCGCCAGGAAGCTGTAGCAGCACGATTTGAAAAGACCGCGGCAAAACGCCTAGCGCCTTTTGCTGTACTCTAGTCTGGTGCTTGGAGATGTCAAAATTCAGGCGGTCAATATCAGTTTTGTAGTGAGTGATGGTTTGAAAAAGAGCACAGACGCCCAAGTAAGAAGCAAGAAACAATGGCCTCTCGTTCAGTCGTGCCCGGGTGCCACTAAGGTAGGTGATCCAGTGCAGATTGGAAGATTCCGACATTGAGAACAAAAAGATGGAGCAGAAGAGGAAGCTCGAGATGCTGTACCATAAAGCCGTCTCGTAGGTTGGGGGGCTAAGCAGAGACGAGCCGAGAGCCTGCAACCCAGATTCGGTCGTTTTCAGTCCGACATGATAATGTGCGATCCGAAGGATGAGGATTGACAGTCCGCAAGAGAAGATGAGTAGAGTTCGGAAGCCGGCGGGCCCAATTGGAAACCATGACCAGAAATCTGCAACGATGAACGAGGGGTTAGCATAACGTCTCGCAACGTGGATGCATGGACATGGACGAGGCAGAACAAACATGAGCTCCAGTTGGCAAGGAGCAAGGCTTCCAAATACGACACTGCCAGCAGAAGAATGGCGGTTGAGGAAAAGCGCCTATGCAAAGCAGGCTGCAAAGTGTCCTTGTAAGGAGCTCTTCGCACTGGAGCGCCCGCCATGATGACGGCGCATTCGCATTGCCCGATGGGAAGAGGTTCAAGGTGACTGGGGTTGAGGTCGCCAACAGGTAAATAAAAAAACACCAGAGTCAAAGTGTCTGGCACAATGGCAACGCGCCCAGCTGTGGAGCCGCAATACCGACAGCACTCATTAGCGGGCATGCGCATCCAGGCCCAAGGCCACAGAAGGATAGGGATCCAGCAACTATCTGATATCAATCACGTGCTGATAATGGCCTCAATTGCCCTTCACTGCCCCCACGCCAACAGTTGACAGGGGCAGCTTGAACAGGCACCGGCCCAAGCTTCACGCACGACGGTGCCCCACTCTTTTGTCGACTGACGCATTCTCCGTTTGATGGGTCGTTGATCTTGTTGCGGAGGTTACGTAGGGTCCGGAGGGCAGCACTCCCTCCAACACATCACATTCACATTTGCTCGTATCGTCTACAGCCGCGCAGCATTTCCCCCGCTGTGAGAGTCTATTTCTCTTTTGGTCCCAGCATCGCCCAGCGTAGCGAGCGCCGACATGTCGTACGATCAACTCTCCAACCTCGAGTCCGGCCAGCAAGGCGGGTACAGTGACGACCCGGACTTCCAGCACCTCCAGCGAGAACTCAAGACCAAGTTGCAGACGCTATTAACCAGTAACCGCGACCTTTACAAGAATGTCGGCGTCCTGGGCACCAAGAAGGACACGCCTCGCCTGCGCGAGCGCGTGCACAAGACCATGGAGACTGCACGAAACCTTTGCAGAGAGATTGGCGAGGGCGTGAAGCGACTGCAGACCTGGGAGGACCTTACGGTTCGTCGAGCCGATATATATATATATATGTGCCTCTCCCCAGTATATCTCGGCTAACAAGATGCATAGAAACAGCAAAAATATGAGCAAACCAAGGTATCCAGCGATTTCCAAGCGGCCCTCCAAGAGTTTCAGGATCTACAGAGAAAGGCTTTGGACAGGGAAAAGGCATCCGTCAGCGCCGCTAGAGCAGCCCACGAATCCGAACATGCTCACGGACACGGAGAGGGCGGCGCCACTCAGGAGCAGCAGCAACTTCTGCAGCAGCAAGAACTGTCGCACATGGCACCCCAACACGAAGTGGACTTTCAGGAAGCCCTCATCGTCGAGCGAGAGGAGGAGATTCGCAACATTGAGCAGGGCGTTGGCGATTTGAATGTCTTGTTCCGCCAAGTGGCACACATGGTCTCAGAGCAGGATGAGAGCATCCGTACCATTGCCGAAAATGTGGACAACACGTACGATTCCACCATGGGGGCCGAGAGAGAGACCCGCCAAGCGGCGAGGTATCAAAAGGCTGCTCGGAACAAGAGCTGCTGCTTGCTTCTCATTCTTGCTGTTATTCTGACGATTGTCATCTTGGCGATTGTTCTGGGATAGATGTATCAGAGCCAAGACGTGCAATAGAGCTGTCTGTTTCCCAGTTTTTCCATTTCGCAAAGTTTGGAGTTTACGGGTGGGGGTTATTCTTTCTTATGTTTGTTCATGTGTACACAGCCTGATGATGATTATAATAATGTACAAGAGAGGGTCGGCATTTTTCCAAAGCCCGTCTTTTCCATGCCAATAAATCCCAATACTACATCCCTAGTGCACTGACCCTGCACCTTTGCTCGCGTCTCCGTGACTTCCCCGTAAATACGGCAATGCGGGAGGTATTCTCTGCACCATTTTGAGCTTGGGAGCCTGCTTGGGAATAGCCCTCTCCAAGATGGACTCATTCACGTCGTTGAGCGCAAACGTAGTCGCCCAGTACAAGAAAATAGCGCTTGGAAGATCCGCAAACAACATAGGAAACAGTGGAATCAAGAGCAGTGCCCGGCCGATGCCCGTCTGTATCCTCGCCATCGGCGTCTTTGGCGCCCGGGACCCGTCAAGACTCAACAGGACGCCCAGCTGATCCTTGGACAGCCTCCCCCAAGACGTTCGCGCCAACAAGGCCGAACACAGCATCGGCAGAACATAGTAAGGGTCCATGGCTGTCAAGTCGGCAAACCACAGACACCCGCCATGCGCGAGTCCCTCGTCGAACAAACCACTCGCATCCGACAAGGTAGCAGACACCTTGTCCATATTCGCCAACCCAATCGAATGACTTATCCACCCCATGGGAGCGCCGCAAAGCCGTCTCAGAGCCTCCGAGACGACGACAAACGGCACCATGCTTAGAAACGGCGCCAGCGTCTTCCACCGCTGCACCCGGAACGTCTTGTATATCCTCTTGCGGGACTTCTCCGTCAACCCTGCGACGCGCAGCTTCCAAAGACGCTCCGCATGCTCGCTACTTCCCCTTGGAGTGGAAACGGCGTGACGTGAGCTCCATGCTGATACGAGCGGGTTCAGGGCGCTTCTTTTAATTACCAGCTGCCTTGTGTAGTATTGGATGGGCAGGCGGAAGGAGAAGTTCACTCCGAGAGCGACGAGCGGGATGGACAAGTACCATGGGATTCCGGCGGTGTGGATGGACGAGATACTGTTTGCCGTGAAGACAACGGCATCTCCTACGGCTGAGAGGTGAAATTGGCGTCGCGTGAGAGGGTTGAGTTGAGGTTTCGAGACGAGATGAGTTGGTGGTCTTGCGGAGGCTCTTGTCAGGGGGATAAGTTTTGACGCTGATCTATGGAATGCCGGCATGATGTGCCATGGTTGAGGCTAATGGCGATATCGGCGAGAAGGGGTTGATCTCTGACTGGTCGTGAGTTGCGGTTGGAGTGTGAAGAAGCAGGCGTGAGGTCCAGAACATTGAATGAATGTGATCATTTGAGGCTCAAGTAACAGGGGTAACATTTGAACAATGCCTTGTGGGTGGGTCTTTCTAAAGGCTTGGTACATATTATGTGTATGTACGGAGTATGTACGGGGCAAGTATCACTGACACCAGGCACAATTGGGGCCTTGTATAACGGACACCGCCTTGATATTCTGTGAATAGGCGAGGCAGTATTTGTCATGATTTGTGATGCGTGTTAGTACTCGGATAACTGAGCAGTTAACTACTTAGACGGAAACCATGGAACAGGAAGTGTTGAATATTCCATGCTGTCTGGTATCAGCTCCGTGGCCCAGGCAGTTGCGGACATCTCAACTGGCCCTACTGCAACGTTGACGGCTGGGGAACTGGGCTGGCGGCCACCTCAGCGCCACACGGGGCGGGTACATGTCAACTATAACCCACTGTAGCGGGCAGCGAGCAGTCTGCACATGTGGTGGGTGACATGGCCAGGGGCAGGGCGCTGCATGTGCAGGACATGGAGTCGACGCTTCAGGGCACTTCAAGGAGCTGCAGGGACCACCAGACCACATGCAGACACAACATTGAATATCGAGGGCAGCACGGGGTGCTTCGGTGTGACTCTGATGGGCAACCGGCGGAGCACGGGGCACGGGGCACTGGGCTTCATTGATATCGATGTTCATCAACGTTGACCTGCCAGTGGTCAACTGTCGGTGCCGTCGTCGACATGGACGTGCGAAACAGGCAAGCATCATCATTTGATCAAGCTCTCGCCATTGAGGGGCGCCGATGACACCGATGGCACCACTGGTGGCTATAAAAAGTACACTGGATCTTTCCGTTCGTTCCCCCACCATTCAATGTTCGCTAGCTGCTTGTGCTCCATCGTCTACTTGTCGGAGCACCACATGTACGGCAATCTGAAAGCTGGCCACATCTCGACGTCTCGACTCCTTCAATCCGTCCGACTCCCCTTTCCTCCTTTGCCACTCGTTTTCTTTCCACGGCAACGGGCCATGCCTAATCTTCAAACCGCAATGCAGATGCCGCCGCCGTTTCTCTAGAGTTTGCATATCTTTTCCCTCCCTGTTTTCCATCACCAACCCGGCCAACTGGCTTCCGTCTGCCGTCTCCCACCTACCGCCTTACCTTTGCCCGCCATGGCCGATACCTGCACAACGCCGGCGGCTCAAGGCCCGTTTTCCTTTGGCCTGGACCCCAAGACGCTTGCAATAGCTGTGACACTCTTGGCCTCGTCGCCATTCCTCTTCGTCGTCTTCGCCCCCGTCGTTGCGAATCGAGTTGGTCGGTGTCTGGGTTTCATACTACGCAAGAGAACCGAGGGCCGGCGAACACAACTTCTCTCTGTGATGGACGAGGAGGACGAAAAATACTGCAAAGAGAACCCCGAACCTAAGAAGACGAGCTCTAATGAGGAGTGGGAAGCTGTTGGCCATAGCCATCTGAAGACTGGGGCCAAGGACTGGAATGGCATCATTGGATTCTTCCACCCCTTTTGGTATGTCCACCACATCACCACATAGCCGTCGACCAAAGGCTGACAACCAGCATAGCAATGCTGGCGGTGGCGGGGAGCGGGTGCTGTGGGCTGCTATTCGCGCCACTCAGGATCGCTGGCCGAGAGCCAAGTGCGTCGTATACACGGGAGATCATGATGTAACCAAGGACGCCATACTGCGTCGTGTTGAGGTTCGCTTGATCACTTTCAATCATACCATTCGCACGTTTGTTCTGGCCTTCCTAACTTTGATACAGAGTCGATTTAATATTCACCTTCACCCGCCAACTGTCCAATTCCTATACCTTTCCAAACGCCATTGGGTTCTTGCTTCGAGTTGGCCACACTTCACCTTGCTCGGACAATCAGTTGGCTCCATGATTTTAGCTTGGGATGCCTTTTCCTTGCTTGTTCCGGATATTTTTATTGACACAATGGGATACGCATTTGCTCTGGGCCTATGCAAGTTTCTCTTTCGAAACGTCCCTACCGGCGCCTATGTCCACTACCCTACCATTTCGACCGACATGCTTGACTCTCTTGACCCGACTTCTGTGGTGGGATCGCAAGGAGTAAATGCCGGTCAGGGTCAGGGAACTCGTGGTTTTGCCAAGAAGACATACTGGCGCTTATTTGCCATGATCTATTCGTGGGTTGGCTCCTCGATTGACGTCGTCATGACCAACTCTACTTGGACGCAGGGTCATGTCAAGAGCTTATGGGGACCGCATAGAGTCCAAAAGGACAGAAACAATCCTATTGCAGTCGTATACCCACCCGTGGCTGTTCGCGAGCTGGAACAAGAAGTGGAAGTATCTGAGGCGAGTGAGAAGAATCGAGAACAGGTCCTTGTGTATATTGCTCAATTTCGACCCGAGAAGAACCATCAACTCGTCTTGCAGTCCTTTGCAAAGTTCTTAAAAACAAAGACCAAGGCTGCCGAGAAGGCGCGACTTGTTCTTATCGGCAGCGTGCGAGACGATCAGGATTCCAAGAAGGTGTACCAACTGAGACTCCTTGTTAACGAGCTCGGCATCAAGGACCAGATCGTGTTCCATCTTGATGCTTCATGGCCAGAAATTCTGGAGTGGTTGAGAAAGGCCTCTGTCGGCGTCAACGGCATGTGGAACGAGCACTTTGGTATAGGTGTAGTTGAGTACCAGGCGGCGGGTCTCATTTCAGTTGTTCATAACAGTGGGGGACCAAAGCTCGACATAGTCATAGAGGTGGATGGAGAACCAACTGGTAAGGGCCCCTTTTCGCTGAAGAGTAATAGGTTTAGCTAACATCTTTCTTCCAAGGCTACCACGCAACCAACGAAGAAGAGTTTGCCGAAGGCTTTGAAAAGGCTTTGTCACAGCCTAACCCTCTGGCTATGCGCAGGCGCGCTCGCAAGTCAGCCATTAGATTCACCGAGGAAGAGTTCGCCAAGAAATGGGTTGATGAAACGAGCCGTCTGGTGGCAATGAGAAAATAAGATTTCATAATGTCTGGCTAAGATTACATATAGACCTGGAGATACCCCGATTTTCCGTGCATTTTGATTTCTTTATATTTCCCAGAGATGTCTTTTCTTCCTTCTTTTTGCCCCTGAGGGACGGGTGAGATATTGGTGCGGAGTGAACCTCTGCTTGCTACAATGTGTAGCCTAACAACATAGACGTCATATCGCTGAGAGAAATACATGTGCAGCAAGAAATGGATATACAATTCTAATCTAGGGGTAGGGGTGTTATATATGCATATATATCTATATTGTAAAGCCTCCGCTATTCTTCTGTCTAGGCTCGCTCGCCGCTTCAAATGACCCATCGCGCAGCCTCCTAATACCCTGAACAGCACTCAAACCTGGTCCCACCCACGTAATATTGTGCTTCCTCTCCCCGAGCCCTGCCGCCGTTTCAGCATCAAATCCATATTCCAGAAGTAGAGTATTCGGCATCACTTGGTCGTGAAGACGCGGCTCGCGAAGCGCCTCTTTCATGGTCATCCCTTGCTCAATGGTACGCCATAGAGCACTTGTAGTGGAAGAAATGATGCGAGAACCACCCGCTGCTCCAACAGTGGCAAACAGCTTGCCGTCGGGAAATGCGGCGATGACAGGGGCCACGCTGGATAGGGGCCGTTTTCCGGGGCGAATGAAGTTGGCGACGGAGGGTTGGAAGCCGAATTCATTGGGAACACCGGGTATGGAAAAGTCATTCATTTCGTTGTTTCTATCAAAATATTAGACTGACGTGTAATTGGTGGCCATGATACGTGGAGGAAGAAGGGGAGAACGTACAAAATAATACCGGATGATGGGTCCATGATCCGCGCACCAAACAATAAATTCACAGTCGTAGTAAGCGACGTGGCCATCCCAGACCTATCAGCCGTGACGATATGCGACGTCCCGTGACTCTCGGGCAATGCCACACCCTTGGGATCATACTCCCTCACCGGGAGAGTCTGCTCATCAGAAATACGCTCCCTAATCTGCTTGGCGTGAGCCGCATCTAACAGATGCGCTTCGTATTCATCTAGCCCCTCCACAAACGCTGGATCGCCAAGCTCAGCACGAGCGCCGTACCCAAAGCGCATGGCTTCTACAAAGCGATGAGATGTGAGATTCGTGTCTTTCGAGTCTGCTACGTCGAACTGCTCCATGATTTTGAGAATGTTGAGAGTTATAGAACCGCTGGCAGGAGTGCCCATAGTGTACAGATGGAGGCCACGGTAGGTGACGTTTTTGACAGGCCGACTTATAACTTTGTAGTTTTTGAAGTCGGACAATGTCAGGGTGCCGTTTGTTTGTTGGATGTAGTTGACCAATGTTTCCGCTGAATGTGTGTCAGCCTGATAGCATTTTGAAACGTAAGTAAGGAGCGAATAGCGCACCGAGTTCGCCTGTGTAAAAGACCTTGGAGCCTTGATTTGCAATCTTCTCCAGAGTGCTGGGACGAATGTATTAGTTTTGAGGAGAAAGGCGTGAAAGAAACAAACATACTTGGCATAACGCTTTCTTGTCATTATCTCGCCGACCTGGAGAAGACTCCCTGTATACTCGTAAGCAAACGTATGGCACGTTAACGTTTGGGCGAACGAACCGTTGGGGGCAAAGTCTTGTGCCCAGTTAGGATCCTCCACCAAAAAATTGGGCCTCTCCTTGACAGCGCGCTCGACGTAGCGTACTAAATCGTTTGAAACTTGAAAACTTGTTTGTCAGTAACCAATTATTTCCATGAACCTTGGGCATCGGGGCATCGGAAATGTATACCCCTGAAGCCGTGGCGGGCCACATGAATGGCGCCTTGCATGACGGTCTTCCATGGCAGTGACTACATGGGCGAGTTAGCAACAGGAACAGGAACAGGAACATGAACATGAACATGATAGGAAAGTAGGAGATGGAGCATACACCATATTTGCTATGAATGTATTCCAGCCCGAGAACCTCACTTGGTACTCCCACAGCTAGGCCGCCGTATATGCTTCCACGGACATTGCCCTGATACATATCCTCATGGCCTGCTGCAGGAGCAGCTTCTCTAAAGTCGACTGCCTCATAGTTACCCGCGGAGTCACGGACCATTGCGAATCCACCTCCGCCAATGCCAGAGTGGTACATGCCGATGACGCCGACACAAAATGTGGTCCCTACCAGGGCATCTGCAGCATTGCCCTGTTGGCCTGAGAGTCAGCAGAGTCCATGCGATAAGATGGCGGAGAAAGCCTCACGCCTCGAGCCAACAAGTCTCTGCCAATAGCACTGCACTCGGCACTCTCGCTAGCAACGGCACCAAGGGATCCATCTGTGGTTGGTCTAAAGACAACTTCCGGCAAGGCACTGGCATGAGTGAAGCCATAGTTTGCGAGAGAGGCCAGGAGCAACCGGGCGAGGTGCGGCATGAGGGTTTCTACCATGGTTGTAAGTGGGTTTTCTTCGTTTGTATCAACATCATGGGGAAGCCTCACTCATTGCGTCAAGATGGACGGAAAAGGAAGGCAGATTATTGGAGTCAAGATTGGCATCAGCGCCGACTCGCGGCTCTTGAGCCTAGCTGCCTGCGTTGGCCGTTTACTATGAGAAGGCGACGTGGCCAAAGTGCCAAAAGATTCAAAAAAAGAAGAAAGAAGAAAAAACCCAGCCAGGCTGTGCCAGGAATTATATTCCCCGTTCAACTGTGTTTCTAGAACAGTTCAAATCCGGGATCTGGCATGGCCGGAACAGACGAAACTCGGTCAAAGCCAGACCAGCCAGACCAGGTTCCCCATATACTAGTTGGAGCCATGACCGATAACGGTCTCTGGCCAAGGTCACGCGCCGCCAGTTACTGACCACGCGCCTGGCGGCACGGAAGGACCGAACCAGACCAAAAAAGCAAGTTGCAATGCAAGGCGCAGGCGCCGCTGGCCAATGGTAGAGAGCCCGTTTCCACGCATGGTAAGCAACGTCATTGGCTGACAGCATTTTTTTTCTTTTTCAATGTTGAACGTCTGCAAACATGTTTCGTACCTCGATACAAGTGCATCGTGTACATCAGTTGTCTGGAACCTTACAGGAAATATGAATTAGCTTGGAACAGTCATTGAGAATCCTAGCCAGGGTCTCGCTTTACTCAACAGACGACGCTTCTTCATTGATAATCGCAGATGCGACCCTGCCGACGTCTTGCAGCCCGTCTTGTCAAACTGCCGTCGCACACTTTTATCCGCCCATTTGCAACAATGACATCAACACCAAATGCTGTTCCAGCAGCTGCGGCAACCGTCGCTTCGGCAGAGCACTCACGCCCCTCACATCTGGTACAAGCTCAGAATGGCCAAGGACGCCCCAAACGCCAACACAATGCCGATGGTAGTAACTCCAAGCCCTGGAAGCAGAAGAAGACGAAGCGGGAGAAGAACATCACAGAGGGTTCATCAGAGGAGGTTCTTCGCCGCGACATTGAAGCTCTACTAGCATCAAAAGGGTTCAGCCCTGACTCTGAGGAGACAAGTCGTACAACCCAAGAGAGTGAGCTCTTACCCGAGCAAGGCACCGAGACAGAAGTAGAAGTGCTTGAGCTCTCCTCCACCGGTGATGGTCTCGCCATGCGTTCCGGCTCAAACCAAGTCTACGTTGTCCCCTTTACCGTACCAGGAGATATTGCCAAAGTCAAAGTCTTTCGTCACATTCCCCGAGAGCACCAGACCGTTGCAGACTTCATTTCCATCGTCAAACCTTCACCCTTGCGCGACGATGCTCGTATCCAGTGCAAGTACTTCTCTTCGTGCGGTGGCTGCCAGTTCCAGATGCTGGACTACGCCGAACAGCTCAAGCTAAAGAAGAGGGTGCTGGACAAGGCTTACCGCAACTTTTCGAATTTGCCCGCTGAACTGGTCCCGGCTATTCAGGATACTATTGGGAGTCCCCTGCAATACGGTTACCGCACCAAGCTGACGCCGCACTTTGATGGACCTCCGGGCTTTAGACCAAGCAAGAGAAAGGCTACCAAGGTCTCGTTTGAATCCTGCCCGGACATAGGCTTCATGCAAAAGGGCAAGCGCAGGGTCCTCGATATTGAAGATTGCCCCATCGGCACTTCGGCAGTACGACTAGGCATGACCCGTGAACGAGAGCGCATGCAGAGCGAGTTCCAAAACTATCACCGCGGCGCAACCATCCTGCTGCGCGAGAACACTCACAGATACCCCAAGGACTCCCAAGACGGAGATCAACCACCAAAGGAAGACGCACTGCCTCCCTATACTGCTCGCACCGAAGGCGACGATTTCATCGACATCAAAACCTGCGAGACAGACTCCAAGGCCACCACAACCGAATTCATTGGCAGCCACACATTCACAAACCCCGCCGGGTCATTCTTCCAAAACAACAACTCCATCCTCCCCAAATTTACTGCCTATGTCCGCGAGCATATCCTCCCCCCTCCATCCAACAGCCCCATCAGGTACCTCATCGACGCCTACTCTGGCTCCGGCCTCTTCACCATCACCCTCTCCTCTGTATTTCAGCACTCGACGGGCATTGACATTGCAGCTGATTCCATCGCCTCGGCCCGCAACAACGCTTCTCTCAACGGTCTAGGCGAGGATCGATGCAAGTTCATCGCTGCTGATGCTGGTGAACTCTTCAAAAGCGTCACGTACCCCGCTGACGAGACTGTGGTGGTGTTGGATCCTCCTCGGAAGGGCTGCGACGCCGATTTCTTGGGACAACTGCGGACATTCGGGCCAAAGAGAATACTATATGTAAGCTGCAATGTTCACACGCAGGCACGAGATGTTGGTGTTTTGGTGAGAGGGGAAGGAGATGGCGCAAGGTATGATATTGAGAGCCTTGTTGGATTTGATTTCTTTCCTCAGACGGGACATGTGGAGGGCGTTGCCATTTTGAATAGATGTGAGCAGCGGGCTACTGAAAATGGTGACACAGAGAAGGATCCATAGACGAACGCGTAATATTGCTCCATTTGGATATTCCATGCCGATACACCAGCCTATTGTTGGGTTATGATATGAAACGCAAAAGATATGCACGATAAAGCCTTCTCTGTGCTCCAATTTTCCATCATTGTAGCTAATACCATTTACTTTTGATCCAGCAGGACCTTCAACGCCTCCACAGTAATTTGTAACACCTCCGGCCGCCGGCTCTGCTTCAAACACTGCTTCAGTGCCTCGACGCCATTCTCATCCTTGACCTTGTTCTTCGCCAGTTGCCCTGCTTCCCCTTCGGCCGTGACCAAATTATGCACAGTCACCACACCACGGTGTCTCAATCCCTCGTCGGGATCATTGCACATGCCAAGAATAACCTTGACCCCTCTCTCCCGTTGCACAACATATCGCACGACTGATTCGAATCCGGTAAGAGAAGCCAGGGCTCCGCCTGCGGCGCTTCGAGTTCCTCCGTCCTCGGCATCAGCTAGGGCCAACAGGATGTGTAGACGGGTTCGGGACTGTGGGCTTCCATCTGCGTAGAGGGCTATTCCCTCGGGTGCTTGCATTAAATTACAGACAAGTTCGACAGCAGCCTTGGCAACGAGTTTATTCGACGATACAAGTTGCTCTTCAACGTGGGGCCATGCCATACGGATGATGATACTCCGCGTATCGCCTTCATCCAACGAGGCGAGATTCGTCAATGCCATGAGTGCTTCAAAGGTAGGCAACAGATCTCTGGTCTCGGCAGCTGGGTCAGGAGGCAGGATAGAAACTAGGGGCCGGATGGCGGCGTTGATTGGATTCGATCGGTTTCCTCCAAATACTAAAGCAGGGTTGGTGCTAATCAGAATTCGAGCGAGTGCCTGGGCTGCTGTCCGCCGGGACACTTCATCTGTATCAGGGATGGTAACCCACGCTACAAGAAGCAGTTTCACCGCCCCCTGTTGCGCGAGCGGTCCCCGCAGAGATGTTGTAACTGCGATGGAGTTGATGATGGAAGTGATGAGGCTCAAGGATGCAGGGGAGCCGTTCTTGCTGTGGGTGACAAGGACAGGAATGAGGCCGACACTAAAAACCGCCTGACAACGTTTCGCGACGTGTTCGTCGTCATCTAAGGGGTCGGGCCCGGCAAGTTTCCCTGCGGCATCCGCATAGGCTTTCAATTGGCTCATCTTCTTCTGTTCCTCTGACAACGCAGGTCGGTACCGCGTTAAATTGACAAATATGCTGAGAGCGCCGTAGGTGGTGGGTGACCGCGGTTGCGCTTCTGTAAGAGTCTTGACTAGCTTCTTGAGAAGAGCCTCGTTGGCGATGATGCTTTCCTTGACCTTTGGTTGCAAAGAGGCGTAAGCAAGACCCTCTATGGAATGCTTGCCGTGGTCGCCATCTCGTAGTATCATTTTGGTAAAGATGCCCGACAAATCCTCGATGCTGGTTACTGCTGGCTCGATCCTGGGCCTGTTGGGATCATTGACCGATGGCTTAGAAGGAACTGCCTTCAGTCTATGTTAGTTTTACGTTAACACCCATGATCCAACATGAAGTAAAGGGTATCTTGACCCCCAGATGTCGGGCATGGAAAAGAAGAAGAAAAACAAAAATCAGCACCGGGGTTCATAAACTCACTCTAAGCTTCGCCAAAATAACAGCCGCCAAATGCTGAACCTGCTCCGAGTGTCGTCTCATGGAAATGGAACCGCCTTCGCCCTGAACCTTGGGTTCACCGTTGGGACCATCAGTCGAACCTGTAGGATCCTGATCAACGACTTCCTCCAACCACTCGACGCAATACTTCTGAACAGCTTCGCGGCACATGGAATTCATGCATGCTGCGTTGAGCATCTCCAAGCAGGCCGTCTCAACCTTACGACTCTTCCACTCCCTCCTCATAAGTGGACCAAGACTACTCAAAAAGCCTTCACTCAAGAACAAGTGCGCGGTCAAATCCGGGACGATGGGGAAAGTTGCTGAAGCGACGCAGAATGCTACAATGTAGTCGTCATAAGTACCCCTCTTGACACGCTCAAAGAAGAATTCAGACAACTTCTTGGATCCGTCATCTCCGGCGGCCTTGAGATAGGCAGAGGTGACGAGAGTTGCATGGCCTCGCACAATATCGGGCTGGCGCATATCGAGATAACACAAGACGGTGTCGACGCAATCGCTGTCGATGACGTTGCATATGGTCTTGTACTGGTCGTCTTTTTCCTGCGACTCGGCGTCGTCGTTTAATAACTTTGTCAGCTGGTCCAATTCTCTGCATGTCGCTTCATCCTCCTGGCCGCCTTCCATCAGACGAGCAAAAACCAATAGGGTCTGGTCTTCGAGAGTTGCGGCCGGTGCCGAGCCCTGGAGGGTCTCCGTCATCGTGGCAGGTTTGTGAAGACGAAGACGGCAGTGTGACGTAGGGCGAGGATGTGGCGGGCAGAGTACAACCAAGGACTCATGCGACTTGGATGAAACAAGAAGTGTAGAGGAAGAACGCGAGCAGCAGCTAGAGAGGACTGCCCTTGGGAGCTACATGTAATAGGATCGAGACTTGTGCCTAGAGTCGGGTCAAAACGTGATTCAAGCTTCCAGGTTTCCGAGCTGCGTGTTTCTTGTTTCTTGTATCTCGTTCCCACTCACTTCCCGCAACCCGTGCAGTTACCCGCTAGCTTCTGAGATAAAAGCCAGCTCGAGCTTCAAGGATCGTGATAGGCATAAAACAACGACCAAAAACCACCGTCTTGCTCAGGCTCTCTCCACTTTGGCATGTTGGCCGCCCACTGTGGTCCCTTTATGGCGTCAGGCGTCCTCTGGTTCGTCATGAAGAGATGGGGCGTGCGAGCTTTGCTCCAGCTGCGTCGGGAGAAGATTGAATGGGTGAATGGACAGGTCAAGGTTCAACTTGGATGGAGCTCTGGCAGGCTGCCCCTCACTTGGGGTACCTGAGGATACCAGGTATCGGCCGAATGATGAGCCTGAGTTACGAAGTGCTGAGAAGTACTCCGTACAGCAGCTTGATTGTTGTGAGACTTTACTTCACTAAGTTTAAGTACTTAGTACGGAGTACAAATACCCCAGCTCAAGTTGCCAGTAAATACCACAGTCAAGGTATTTAGTACCTAGACCCCTTCGCTTATGTACAGCACCAACAGCCACTGTGACTCAAGCCACAGTCACGTGGAAGTGCTGTAACGCCACCAGTGGCTTCAGCCAAGCCGCCTGCTTGTTAGGTGGCCAGCCACCAGTCAGCTTGGTCTTTGTCCTCTCAGCAACTGTGACGAAGTAGTTTTTGCCGATCTCTGCACACGACCTGCATCGTTGACATTTGTGAATACACCGACCACCTTTCAACCTCGGGGATGCAATATTACATGCAAGGCCCGTCTATAATATTCCTATTGCCATCGCTTGCAGCTATCCAAAGGGTACGAACTTGAAACATGAGATAGAATCTCTAATATGGTTGTGTCCCGGCCCTCTGCTGCAACAACCGTTCGCTTCGACAGAGCTTCACACCCGCCTGCCTCCCAACTCTTCATCGCGATATCGATAACTAAAAAGACGCCTCACTAGACTTGCCAGGAAACCCCCCCTCTATAATTCCCGCTCGGAGAATTGGCCTCGTAGCTGCCTTCGACGGCACCTCTCCCCGTCCACCATGGACGCCGTCGACGTCTCAGAGCACTACGAGGTCACCACCGCCGAAGAAACACCATCCCTCCTTTCCATCGTCATAGACACTAATCCTCGCGCCTGGGCAGCACTAGACAATGTCCTCTCCATATCAAAAGCCATCGCCAACATCCTCGTCTTCGTCAATGCCCATCTAGCATTCAGCAATGTCAACCAGGTCGCAATAGTAGCCGCCCACGTGAACCGCGCAGTATGGCTCTACCCAACGCCTCCTCAAACATCACCCAAGGATACCTCCGACGACGTTCATATGAACGATGTCTCTAGCGAGTCCCCGCGAAACTCGGCCAACAAGTACCCGCAGTTCGCGCAGATCGAGACCGCCGTCCTCGGATCGATGCAGAAGTTGATGAGCGAAACAACGGAGCAAGATCTCGAGGCAACTACCACCCAACTATCTGGTGCCTTGACGCTGGCATTATGCCACATCAACAAAGCCTCTCAAGCACTCAGCGGCGCATCCAGCAGCTTAGCAGAAGTGGCCCAACCAAGTGCCAACGCCGCGCCCCCAATGAAGGGCCGCATCTTGGTCGTGTCCGTGTCCGATTCCGAGCCAACCCAGTACATACCAACCATGAACGCCGTGTTTGCTGCCGCTCACGCCCAGGTAGCCATTGACACGCTCTCTCTCTCAGGCAACCCTACATTCCTGCAGCAAGCCTGTTTCAACACAAACGGCATCTTTCTCGCCGCCGCAAACCCCAAAGGCCTCCTCACCTACCTCATGTTTGGCTTGATAGCGGACACGGAAGCTCGCCAGTCGCTCATCACCCCAACACACGATACGGTAGACTTCCGAGCTGCTTGTTTTTGTCACGGAAAAGTCGTCGACAGGGGTTTCATATGCTCCATCTGCTTGAGCATATTCTGCGAACTGCCCGAGAACGCGGAGTGCTTGACCTGTGGAACAAAGTTGGCGATGGGTAACTACGGCGCTAAGCCGGCTATTGTGCCCCGCAAAAAGAAAAAGAAAAAGAGGATCATGAACGGTGGCAGTGGGCGAGAAGAGACCGGTAGCGCTACTGGTACTCCTCTGCGGTAAAATCGACGGAGAATAGATATCAGCGTCTTGGCTTCGACAAGCTGGGCAATGCGCGAATGCGGGTGGTGCACTTTAGATGAATTACGATAATATAGTCAGAGGCTCGGCTACGACTCGGCTCATCGTCGTGTAAAGGAAGGATCTTGCTGACCTTTTAGAGGCTATATTTGGGTCCGCGACCACATGGAGGAGCACTGAAGAGAGCACAATGGGAACAGGAGTTTCTGCAGAGTTGGCTGCGGCCCCAGGGCACAGCTGCAAACCACAGGTTGGCGTTGGGGAAAATGTATACTACACTATAATGATATCATGCTCAAATATTCAGTCTTGACGGTGCTTTTTCAGAGATGAAATCACTCGTCTGTCCCAATAGAAGCCCATCTGATATTGAGGAAGTAGAATTCATAGGAGGGGGTATCGATATTGCTAAACATGCTTCGTAAACCACAGATGACTATACGACGACACTTCTGCCACGGCGATCCCCGAAGCACTAGAGGAATGGCTCAGTTCTAGGTACACAGTGAGAACACTAGCTTTGCATCAAGAAATTCGTATTTTGCGACCACCCTTGGCAATCTTAGCACCGTCAGGAAGCCGAGACATGGTACAACGAGGCTCCTTTTCAAGCGCTCCCATTGATGCAAGAGCAAAGGAATCTGTGTTGTGTGCAAAGTAGAGATAGTATCCAGTTCGGCTTTTCTTGACCACCATGACACCAATAGCTCCCTGAGAGTTGCAATTCTTGACCCCAGGGTGGCCCATGAAGTCCTCAGAGATAAATGACTCCATAATTGCGTCCTCATCGTCGTCTTGCATATCCCCGCCACCTGGCGCTCGTCGTGTTCCTGTATAGATTCTTTCTGCACATCTTTGTGATGCCATTGTCGTTGCCATATGCTCCCCGGTTCCGCTTGTTACAGCAGCTACAGTAATTCCTTCTTCATCGTCTTCCGCACATGGTACTACAGCTGTGCCAATACCAACAAGGGCAGCAGGACCCAGGCGTCCTCGGTGCTTCATTCCAATGCCCCCGGAAGAAGATCCCGCAGCTATTCTTCCTTGATCATCAATCGCAATAGCACCGATAGTGTCCGTGATCATGTCCTCGTCTCGGCTGTTCAACCGCACTTGGCGCTTAGCTACTGGACCGTCAGTCTCTCGAGGTTGGTTTTCTTCATGAAAAGGTCGTTTTACACCTTGGAGGCCGCTCGGAATTGATGGCGTGTTGTCGCATTGATTTGACTGTATACATGGAGACGAGGCTTCCAGGGTGAAACTGTTGTTTGATCGCGAAATTTCCGGGGCATTCCGGCGAATAGTGCCTGTTGGACTTGGGCTGTCTACGACCACGTCTGGCCGCCTGTCAATATATCTGGCTCGTGTTGGGGAGACCCCGATGATTTTACTCTCAGCCAAAGAGGCTGAAGAAATGGGAGATCTTGGTGATGGCCGGGGTGATTTCGAAGTTGGGGCAGACGGCGATACGTTGGACCGTGGTGAGAAGAAAGAACCCTCCTGCATGCTGGCAGAGTCAGGAGCTGGAGTGCCCGCATATGGTGAGTCAGGCTGTCCCTCATTCCACGTGCCAGCCAGTATTGCCGCCGTATGTTCGCGAGGAAATGGTTTACGTGTATCTGCGGATGGGGCCGTGTCGTATTGACAAGGAACACATGCCATGGTGACAGATGGAGACTGTAAACCCGTCCGAGAATCTTGGACCCTTTCTTCTGCCCGTAACAGATCCTCTTGCCAACGAAAGAACCGGTCGCGGGAGTTTTTTGAGACAAGGTACTCATTCGCAAAGGTAACCACGCCATGCTCCTCGGCGAAAATGCGAGCCCCTTCACCGACAAGTGCGTTTGGCGGGACTCGTCGAAGGCTAAGCGGCTGGCTACTGGTATCTAGAATGAGTTTCGCAAGGGAAATGGGGTTGCGTATGTCTGGAAGGGAGTGTCAGCGAAGCTCGGAGTTAAGGGGCATCGTTTCAAAGGGATAGCTAACTTGGAACTGCACCGCAAGCACCACTTCGGCCGAGGTGGTCAACAATTGTAGCATCACACTCGACTGTACCGTCAATGGATAGGTTCGAGCCATAGCCGGCATTGGTGATTTCCTTATCCTCGAGGATTCGCAGAGCAGCTTCGACAGCCTCGGTTGCAGTCGCACCAGCTTTCAAGAACTTCATACCCATTTCGGAGGCCCTGGAGGACGTTGGTCAGATGAGAGAACTTTGCATCAAGAAACGGGAAAATCATGGGATAGGAAACATACGCTACACAAGCTTCCAGATGGACATGTTCGTTTTGATGGCTGTGGAAACCGGCGCCGGCATGTATGAAGATGGCTGGAACGGCTTTCTGTCGTTGACTGAGACGAAGCATACGGTCCAACGCGCCATCGGTGCCATGGTTATTTTGAGCCATCACTGGGGAGTCCACATGTTGGCAATGGGCGTTCATTCTAGTTGAGAGTCATTAGTAACTCGGATTGCCCGTGTCGATACCAATCGTGCTAAGGATGCCAATGAAGATATTTTGCGTGTGCTGGTGTGGTATTAAAGGGAAAGGGGATTGGGTCGGAATGAGCCAGCTCGGAGTAAATGGCATCCAAGTAATGGCGGGATACAATTTCTGTAGTTGCTTGGAGCCGATAACGGCAGCCTTAGGAAGAGACGGGGAGGATTTACAACGCAACGAGCCGATGTCACTGTTTCTAGATGGAATGAACGTGTCTGCGACGGCGAGTCTCCGAGCATAGGTTGCAACTTCCAAAGCAGAACAAACGATGTAAATGTGCGTATGAATGCTCGCCTGCCGTGATGGGTGTTGCCATAAGCGCCACTAGAGGTCAAGGAAAAGTTCAAAGTTTTTACCAGATGCTCAGAACTCCAGATGCTCAGGTCAGGTATGTCGGGTTGGCCAGGTTGGCCAGTTCAATGTTGCCAAGGCCCCTTGGCTCGCTGACGCTTGATCGACGAGCTCCTGCCTGACATTGACTCACGGCTCACCGAGCCGTAAAGACAGCGACAAGTGAATGGTTGAAGATGACGACGGCTGGATACAGTCTCGTGTGCGATTACGCCTGTGTTGCGGGTTTGGGTCCTCGGGTGTTTGCAGGTGTCACTCTAGTCATGGTTTCATGGTTTGCCACGGTGAAGCTGTCAAGGGCTGGGCATGGCAGCTGGAGAGAGCGTGGTGGGCATGTGAAGCGAAGACAGGCCACGCTTGAATCCAGTCAACTTTGCAAATTTACGCACTTAAGCCTCCTCGGTATATAAGTTCACCCACGAGAGCACCGAGAATTACCTTGCGCATATTGGCCCCAATGGAATTAGTCTCATATGCTGTCCACGGAGTATGGTTGAAAATATTTTGGCGCCTACGCCCAAGCTTCAGATGACGTCTCCTGGCAGCGTGGCAGCAGCTCCAGTGCTTGTCGAAGCTGCTGCGTTGTTGCTGGAGGAGCCAGGCCCTATCATGACCCCACTCTCCCTTGTGGCGGTGCTGAAGCCGCGCGTATTGGCCTTTGGGTGCAGAGTTACTCCCGGGGCAGGTACGACCATGCTGTGGCTGGGCTTCCAATCTTGGGCCATTGGCGCAACCTACAAAGCAGCACCACCACCACCTTGACGCATCCACCATCCACCCCACCTTTGGACCTCTAGGAGCTGACTGGTGAGGTGACGACAAGCCAACGGCCCTTTGGCATCACCGTCTTCTCTCCTCGCCTCATCTTCGTCCTTTCTCCTCCCTGTACTCTCCGTCCTGCTTCGTGCGCATCCGCATACGCACTCGGTCATCATGGCGAACCAAACCCCCGCCGTTGTCATGGACAAGTAAGTTCATCCACGCTCTCTTCCCCCCGCTCCTCAACGAGAAACACCCGCACGACAGCATACTAATCTGACGCAATGTAGCGGCACGGGATTTTCCAAGCTCGGTATGCTCCCAATCGATCTTTAGTCGCACCCTCAATTGACGTGAGATCTTCAGGTTTCGCCGGAAACGATTCCCCGTCCTTCGTTTTCCCGACCGCCATCGCCACGAAAGGCCCTACCGGAGGCAGCGGTGGTTCCGGGTCTGGTCGTCCAGCTGTCGCGAACAAGCCTTCGTTCCTTACAGGTGGCGCAGGCCCGAGTAGTAACTTGAGCTCAAAGCGAGGAACCGAGGATCTTGACTTCTACATTGGTGATGAAGCGATAAGCGCCGCTTCAGGGCCTGGTATGTGTTCTGAATGGCCTTGCGCTGAGGAGGGATTGTCTGCTAACTAATCACTCTAGGATATGGTCTTCATTATCCTATTCGGCACGGACAAATAGAAAACTGGGTTTGTGAAGTTATTTGTCATTAACGTCTCCCAACTGACCGATCTCCTAGGATCACATGGAACGATTCTGGTCAAACTCAATCTTCAAGTACCTGCGAGTAGAACCCGAGGACCACTACTTTCTTCTGACCGAGCCAGTGAGCCTCTCGCCGCATTTTCTGTATCCTGGAAATTTCCAAAACACTTCTGACAGCAATAGCCGCTGAATCCTCCCGAAAATCGAGAGAACACCGCCGAGATATTCTTCGAGTCCTTCAACTGTGCGGGCATGTACATTGCAGTGCAAGCTGTGCTTGCCCTTGCTGCTTCTTGGACTTCCTCCAAGGTTACGGATCGATCTTTGACGGGTACTGTCATCGATTCCGGTGATGGTGTCACTCACGTAATTCCAGTTGCCGAAGGCTATGTGATTGGATCGTCCATCAAATCGATCCCCATTGCTGGTCGAGATATCACGTATTTCGTACAGTCGCTACTCCGAGACCGCGGCGAGCCCGATTCCTCCCTCAAGACCGCCCAGGATATCAAGGAGGAATATTGCTACGTGTGCCCCGATATTGTCAAGGAATTCTCAAAGTACGACCGCGATCGGGAACGATTTGCGAAGCACGTTGTCGCCCACCCTGGTGGCCGTCAGGTTAGCGTTGATGTCGGTTACGAGCGGTTTCTTGCCCCCGAAATTTTCTTCAACCCGGAAATTTACAGCTCCGACTTCCTTACACCGTTGCCTGTTGTTGTTGACGGAGTCATTCAGCAGTCGCCCATCGACGTACGACGAGGCCTATACAAGAATATTGTGCTGTCAGGTGGAAGCACCCTCTACAAGGACTTTGGCAGGCGGCTGCAGAGAGACATCAAGCATCTCGTCGATGCTAGGATTCGAGCCAGCGAGGTTCGCAGCGGAGGAGCTCGTAGCGGTGGGCTCGACGTTCAGGTTATTACTCACAAGAGACAACGACATGGCCCATGGTTCGGTGGCAGTCTGCTTGGACAAACCCCGGAATTCCGATCTTACTGCCACACCAAGGCAGAGGTACGTCAAGCCTGCAGCTGTGACAAACCTACCGACGAACATGCCGAGCTAACCTGACTGTGTAGTATCAAGAGTATGGCCCAAGCATCGTGCGGAGATTTGCCTTGTTGGGAGGACCTGGGGGCTCATAAAATTTTTGTTTATGTCATGTTTGATAGAGCAATTCAAAATGATTTACCTGGTTCCCAAGGAGAAAAGCGCAGACGACACGGACAGGCGACGGTGTTGGAAGCAGGGCAGAGGGCGCAACCAATGTCAAAATAGGGCATCGACAAGCAAAGTGGTAGGTTGACTTGAAAATACAAATATCATTTATGGACATGGGTTCACACTTTTGGCTGGCCCATTATTATTGTTCAGGTGGTCTGGCTCCGGATTACAGCTCTTGGCAACATCCTAAAGGACATTCATCATATGAAAAGTTTTATGCTAATAGGTCTTAGAGTTGAAGTGCCCTAAGTGTCAATATTTACAACAGCTCGTTCAACCTTCGCCGCTTCTATGGGATACGAATCCCAAATTGTCAACTCCCCACGCCACGCTTCTACCCAACGACCTCCCAGACGTTCACATCAGCTCCGAGTATTGCTTGAGCAGAACTGTCAGATCATGAAAAAAATCAAAAACCAGTCGAAAATTTTTTAATTCAACGTCATCCCCATTGCTCCCCTGGCTGCCTAGGCTATTTGCTTGTGTCAACAACATATCGTCCAGCAATCTTACCCTCCTTCATCAATTCGTAAACGTCTTGCAATTGACTTAGACCCACAGTCTTGAATGGAGCATTAATGAGGCCTCGGCGGTAGAATTCAATGGCCTCGGCCGTGTCGGCACGGTTGCCTACATAACTGCCCTTGATATTAATCATACGAATGACAGTATCAAAAACGGGCGCAGAGAGCTTAGCATTGGCCGGCAACCCAACGCAGACGACGACGCCTCGGGACCGTACGTATTGAGTAGCCTGCTGGAAGGGCTTTTCGGTGACAGCGACAAGGAGAACAGCATGGGGACCCAAGCCATCAGCACTCGCCGCCTTGACCTCTGCAACAAGGTCCGTGGAGGTCATGAAGTCAACAAACACATCAGCGCCAAGCTTCAAGCACATGTCTCTCTTCTCATCGCCGGCATCAATAGCAATGATGTTGAGGCCCATGGCCTTGGCATACTGGCAGGCCAAACTCCCCAGACCACCGCCAGCACCGACAATGGCGACAGACTGCCCCGGCTGGGCACCAGACTCCTTGAGGCCCTTGTACACGGTGATGCCAGCGCACAGGATGGGAGAAATGGCTGCGAGATCGCACTCCTTGGGAATCCGAGCAACATGGGCGGCCTTGGCAATAGCAAACTGCTGGAATGAGCCGTCGACGGTATACCCAGACAGCAAAGCCTTGCCACAGAGCGGCTCGTCAGCGACGTTGCAGTAGGAGCAGTTCAGACACGACCCGTTCAGCCATTTTATGCCGGCGTGGTCACCAATCTCGACGTCCTCGACGAGCTCGCCTCGTGCAACCACGACACCGGCACCCTCATGGCCCCCCACGAGGGGTAATTTGGGAGCGATGGGCCAGTCACCCATCATAGCGTGGAGATCGGTGTGGCAGACGCCCGAGTACTTGACGTTGATAAGGACTTCATCTGGGCCGGGCTCTCTAACGGGGATTTTCTTGTATGCGACGGCTGTAAAATCATATCAGCAAGGTGTGCTTTTGATTTTGGCTCCGGGGATTAAGAGAAAACTTCATACGTCCTCCAGTCTTTTCCACCACCGCCGCCCATTGCTCCGTGGGGATCTTGGTGACGGTCATTTGTCGGCTGTTTCGTGGCAAGTCGTGTGTCGTGTGTCCGGGGAGGAAAAGACGCGGCAATGAACGCAAATGTATACCAATAAGAACTGGTTTACAGCCAGCACAAGTAGCGTCGTACGAGAGGAAAGCGGAATCAGCGAATTGAAGTCCAAGAAGAAGGAGGAGGAGGAGAGAGAAAGCTAGCGACTCAAGCAGCCGTTTATACACAAAACGCTACCTCGCTCAACCACCCCATGATACAACATTCGACTGTGGCACCCCATCTCCGCCGCCCACGACACCAGAATAGCGGAGCCTCGGGGTGGCGTGCAAAAAGACGGACGTCGAAAATCTCCAGTGGCCCGAGTAGGAGAAAAGAGGAGAATGACGGGGGCAAGGGAAAAAGAGGACCAAGGAAGAAGAGTTGCCGTGTTCTTCCCGCGTAATCGCCTGCGTTGGGCCCGCAGATGGTTGCTTTGGAGGATTGCACAACACCGACGGGATAAGAGGAGGGATGCGGAGCTACGGACTCATTCCCGCAGCCCGTCGTCCGCGCGCGTATCACTATTCCACGCCGTGTTGAAACGATCTACGAGACTACCATGAGCGGGGGGCTATACATAGTACAGGGACGTCTAGATGTGAGGGACGAGATGGAATGAATGGTACGGGGCAGAGGGGGTAATCGAGGACCGATGCATTAGTGCGTTTTGCGAGGAAAGCGCCGCGTTGATTGGTTTGCGAGTAAAGGTTCAAAGTAGCATTGGAGGCCGTCGACGGATAAATGCCAGGTTATTCGCCTTTATTGGAAGTCCATGTTCTGACGTGCGTTGTTGGTCTGTCAATTTGAGTTCCGCAGCGGCGGCTTGGCAGGATCGGGATGCGGGGAGGAGTCAGGCATGGCGGTTTGCGCGCATTGGCACGATTCATGCCGGGGGGTTGCAAGTTCACCGTCCACGAGGCCAAATTGATCAATCAATTTATATGCGGCTGCCTTCCGAGCAGAAGAATTTGAATAATGTTTTATTTATTTGGTTACTTTTAGTCTTTTTGGGGTTGCCACGAATTCCGTGGTGGCCAGACTCTCTCCCATCCGCATGCCAAGCAAGCTCTTGCCCTCTTGAAGCTCTCCAGCTCGGAGAAGGAACAAGGCCCGAGGAATCACTCCACTTTGTCAAACACCTGATATTCCCACGGCATCATGCAATGTCAACTAAGGACCGGGAACCATCGCTGGGGAGCAGCCCGAGTGCAAAAGTAAAACCCCGCAATGCATTACGTGGATCCCCCCTCAACACAATTGTACATGTGTACTATGAATTGTTGCATGGATTTTCTTTACATCCGTTTCGCCGTTCCCAAGAGCGAAAAGGGCAGTGGCGTTCCCTGGCCGGGACATTCTTGATTTGTCGGAGCTTGTTCCCTTCCGCCGACTTTCGCTCGAAGGGATGTTGGAACCCTGATACCATCGTACGCGCTGGGGTGAATCTGGGGAGCAGGCGCGGGATTACGGGGAAATACGAATCAATAACAGAGCTCTCTAAGCACATCCCCGTGGCGTATGTGTATCTGTGTCCACGGTGGGTGTGTTTGCATGGCTTTCGTTGAGCTGTGGTTTTGGTGACTAGGGACACAGATCTAGATCGATATATGCGATTCGCAGGTCGACGGAGGGGGGAAATGGCTAGCTCGTCGACAAGAAGATGAATGGGCTTCATTGCCACAAGCTAAGATTTGCTTCGTCGATATATCACAAGCTCGCTGCTCCGCATGCCCCAGGCCCGACTACCCTTGCCAGCAACACCAGCTCTGCAGAGTAACCAGGTTGTTAGCTATACGAAATGAGATATCAACTCCTCACTGGTAGTAACGGTGTGCTCAATTCAAGGATGCATATATCTTCACAGCGCCAGACGCGGCTAGCATCACGTTTGATGAGAAATGGCCTTATCAAATCCACCCACTTCTCTGAACGATTCGCTCATAAAAAATGCAGTAATCCTCCTATCCTTTTTGCGCCCAAATCAGCCCGCGATGATAACAAGTTACTCTCGCCCCCTCGATTTTCATCTTCATCAAGGTCCCTCCGCCTCAACGGCAAAAGACCTAGCAACCAGCGGGAGACATCTAGGCAGCAACAGCAGGGATGTCAACCGACTGCTCAACGCCGTCAGCCGTGGCCGACTTGACCGTCTTGCCCGTCTTTGCAATCTTGGTCAGGACGGTTTCGTAGGGCAGGCCAGTGACGACCTTGGCAGTCTGATTCTCGAGGGAGACTTCGTAGCTTTCGACACCTGCGTCCCGCCGTCAGTACAAGGCAATCGTGCGTGGCCGCATCAAGACGGCGTACTTACCATCCAGCTTCTTCAGAACACGGTCAATAGCTCCGGAGCAGCCGCCGCAGCTCATGGCGACGTTGAACTCGTAGGTGTGTAGGTTGGACATGATGGCCGGTGGGAGATGCGCGGACAAGAAGGGTACGTATGACAGAGGGCGTGCAAGTTTGCGGGAAAGGGGAAATTTCGTCGGCCGGTTGTCGTCCAGAGAAGGGCAGGATCACGGGCGTTTTTAATACATGCAGAGAAGGACATGTCATGGAGCGAACGGCGGCGGGAGCATGGCATTAATAATAATGGACCAGACGTTTCTGGACGAGGCCAAAGTATGGGCCCCGCGAAAAGGACGCAGCCACGTGCAGCCACAGCAAGGCACCGCGGGCACCAGATGGAACGAGACAGAAGGCAGCACGCAACCTCACGCTAATATGTATCATACATATCACACACATGTGCACCTTCTTGAAACGTGCTCACTTGCTCCGTGACAGCGTCGGATATATTTCCGTCTCAACACCCGGTCTGGGATGCTTCTCAAAACAGCTTCGTTTCACCTTGACAACCATTGTCACGTCCATGCGAATGCCATCCTGCATCATGCGCCCAGATCGACCGGAACGGGCCGAGTACCATCGCAGGCCCATCATGCTGACGCCCGCCGCGCATAACATATCGCCTTCAAGGTCATTGCTCCCGATGGCGCCCGAGGCCTGAAACAGGTAAATGAATATCCATCCGTCTGTTTCTGCCCATGGGCAGCATCCCCCCTGTGACGCTGCTGCTGCTGCTGCTGTCTTGGATATGAGCTCAAACTTGCTCACGTCGGTCGGCACACACAAAACCACCCTGCGCCAAAGTCCCAACAACCAACCAGGCCACCACTCGCTTTGGCCCAGCCTTTGCATGCCCACGTACGTATAACCACCAAGTACGGAGTACAATACATGAAACAAACAAACGGCCATGCCGCCCGCCTCGCATCCCAGTCCAAACTACCCTTTCACAGCCCTCACCGGACGAAACTCAATCGAATACTTCTGCCCCTCCACATCATACACATTTTCTGGCAGCTCAGTCGTCAACAAGGCGTCCGCCAGCTCCTCCATCCACATCTGCAGTTCGCCCTCCTCCCAGCTCTCCGTCTCGTCCAAAGGATCCAGCACACACATCCTCACCACGTCCTTGGTCTCCCTCACCAGCTCCCACATAGGCTGGATCTCGGCCGCAATCCGCTCCTCCCTATCCCCCGTCAGAGGATCAACGCCCGTATCCGTGCCGTCGTCGTCCGTCGCCCCCGCCGCCAGCAGCTGCCTCCTCGAAACCCTCTTGGTCCGCGAGTACTTGAGTTCAGGCAAGGGCCCCCATACTGAGCTCAGCACCTCGAGGCTCGGAAACCACTGCATCACGTAATTCCCCAGCTCGTTGAAGCTGTAGTACGCCGTGAACGCAGGAAGGGCCAGGTGTCGCACCTTGGCCGACATCTCCTCAACGCCCTTCGACTCCCACGGCAGCTCGCAAAACTCCTCCCACTTGTCCCTGGAAACGTAGAGCGTGTCACGCGTCGGATCCCAAGGCCGGGAAAACACGTGGCCCTTTGTTTCCCTGCGGAAACCAAGGGAGATGTCGTGCGTGCGCGCCCACGACATGGTCACCGCGCGAGCCTCCACGTTGACGTGGACCAGCGCCGGCGTCTTGACCTGCACGCGTGGCTCGTGAGATATCCCCGCGTACCGCTCATCCTCGCTATCGGGGTCGAGGTAGCGCAGGACAAGGTTCTTGTTGTACAGATACACGGCGGGCGCGTCCAGAGGACTCAAGTGCTCGACGTATATCTGGCGCCGAAGCTCGGCGGGAAGGCGCGCGAACCGGTGGAAGGTCGTGGCCGCCATGAGAGAGAGACGCGTTAAGCGAAGAAGTGCCCCTCGTGACGCGTACTGCGAAAGTTCGGCCAAATGCTACTTAGGCGACAATTGCCCGCGCCCCCCGCAATCAATGCGACTGTGGCAATGCTAGTAGGTGAAGAATGAAATTCTCGTCACTTGTAGAATGGTGATGAGGGATGATGAAGAGGGAAAAGGATGCAGATGCCGCATGGAAAGCTGGTATCTAAGCTGTGGGATTAGAGTTTCCACCAGCGGCAAGGATAAAAAATACCGGACGCCACACCCACTTTTTGTCGTCTGTCTCTGACCATCGTCACTACTACTACTACTTAAGTACTTAGGTACCTAAACCACGGGCAATGAGTATTACCTCAGTATGCGCAAACGGTATGGCAACACGCGCAAGCTCCGCATCACTCTTCACCAGGGCAACTTAGTCAAGACGTAGATTATGATACCAAAGTTCAACGCTATATTCTCAAACGACGGCATAAACTTTGGCTGTTGACTTCCCGTCCAGCACGCCAAAAATCAATGCCATCATTATACTCAACTCATCAGTGATGAAGAAATTGCTATTGGTACAATTCATAAAACAAATGAAATTCCACATGCATATCCCATATCTCCCATTTTGATTCTCAAGTATCATCCATTTCCAACATATGCTAGTTTTTTTTTCCCTTACAGCTGAGCCTGGAGAACCTTCTCCTGAGTGTCCGACAGGGCCCAGTCGCTAGAGGCAGTCTTGCTACGAACAGCGGCAGCCTGGTCCTTGGTGAAGCCCTTGGCTTCGACTGCCGGGTTGTAGCCGAGGCCGTTGGACTTGCCAACGGCTGCATTGTCCAGCTCGGGAGCAGCCTTGCCATCCGCACGGCGATAGACGGTCACGACAACGGCACCACCGAGGCCCAGGTTGTGCTGCAGGCAGTACGTGGTGTTGGGAGCTGCGCGGTTGTTGGCCCATCCACGCAGATGCCAGACAAGCTCGGCACACTGCGCAATACCCGTGGCGCCCAGAGGGTGGCCCTTGGAGATGAGACCGCCAGAGGGGTTGATGACGTACTTGCCGCCGTAGGTGATGTCGCCGCGGCGGACGAGCTCGTGGGCCTTGCCCTTCTCACTAAGACCGAGGGCATCAATGACAACCATCTCGTTGGCACTGAAGCAGTCGTGCAGCTCGACAACCTGCACGTCTTTGGGGGTGATGCCGGCCTCGCCCATGGCTGTCTTTACAGCGTGCTGGGTCATCTCATAGCCCATCAGGTCAATGGAGCTGCGGGAAAACAGGCTGGGAGCATCAGTGGCCAGGCACTGCCCAGCAACCTCGACGGCCTGAGCCTTGAGGTGAGGGCGGGCATCAAGGAACTCCTGGGAGACGAGGATGGCAGCAGCGCCTCCATCGGAGGTAGGGCAGCACTGAAGCTTGGTGAGAGGGTCGAAGATCTTGGGTGCCTGCATAATCTGGTCGAGGGTATAGACCTGCTGGAACTGCGAGTAGGGATTCTTGGGAGAGTGGGCGTGGTTGACACGAGCAATCTCAGCAAAGTCCTCGGGCTTGGCACCATACTTCTCTATGTATTCGCGGCCAGCGTTGCCGAACATCTGAGCCGCGCCGGGGGCGGGTTCGAATCCCCGGGTTTCAACCATCATGTTGACAGTGGTGCCGATGGGGTTCTCGCGGTCGTTCCAGAAGCTCTGCAAGCTACCAGCCATCATCTTCTCGAAGCCCACAACCATGACGCAGTTGGCAGCACCGCTCGCGATGAAGGTACGGGCCATGGCCAGTCCAGTGCTGCCAGTGGAGCAGTTGTTGTTGACGTTGTAGACGGGAATCTTGGTCATGCCAAATTGGTAAAAGACACGCTGACCGCAGGTGCTGTCGCCGTAGCAGTAGCAGGCGACGCCTTGGTCGACATCGTCGTAGTTAATCTGAGCGTCGAGGAGAGCCTTTATACCAGCTTCGAATCCGAGCTCAGTGTAGTCCACCAGGCCTCGGGGCTTGATGAACTTGGTCATGCCCACGCCCAGGACGTAGACAGGCGACTTTTGCTTGGCAGGCATTTTGACGAGTGGTTGTGGTGTCTGTGTTGTGGGTATGTGTATTTGTCCAAAGAAGGCGAGTTCTCGGAGTGTCGGCGACGATGGCAAGTTAGGGAGAGATCCCTTGGACGACGATTGACGTTATGATGGATTAAAGAAGGAAGAGTAAAATGCAACGTTGCTGAAGCTGAAGCCAGAAAAAAGTAAATTATTGCATAAAAAACTACAGTGATGCCACTGACGGATGAGGTTTCTATTTATCAAAAATGCGGCGGGTGATGGATGTCACGGCTTTGCATGTGGAAGGGGCATGTCTGGACTCTGGAGGCCCCCCCTGGCGCGGAATTCGGGCATTGAATGCGGGGAGCCGACAGCTGGATCAACCTGGGTAGGAGCGTCCGCTATGATTGCCTAACTTGGCCTCCAGCAGACGCTGCGGGCCAAACTGAGACTCCGTAGTCATTCATTCGCCTGCAACAGCAGTCAGTGGGAAGGGCAAGTGCCGAGGTCAATTGTGCGGCGACAAGAACGCCTACGCTCCACCTGAGCCTGGGGCGTTCTCCCGCTCTGCGATTCAAGGTCCAAGGTCCAACTCCTGACACACCAGACACTAAACGGACTTGGTTCTTGCCTCATCCCTCCCGCGGTAGCCGAGGCTTGGAGCCCCAAAGGCGGGGGAGGCTCTGGCCACTCCCGTAGTAACCGAGCACCCAGCTGAGTCAGCTGCCCTTCTCACCCATCCCACCACCAGCACCACAGTACCGCCGGACCCTCGGACAAACGCTCTCGGTGGTGCTGCCGCCTGCCATCCCATGAGACCAACAACCACTACACCAAGGCCGAAAAGCTTGTCAGCATAATCGCATATCTGTATTAAATCGAGTCATATTATAGTTCTTCCTTTAAAAAAAAATAGAGAGCTGTTAATAGACAGCATTGGACCCTCCCCTCGCTTCTTGCGCATCACTTGCATCAACGCCCTCGGAGGCGCCCCACATCCGGCGCCGTCATGTCCTGCAACACGGCCGAGATTATGTACGGCTCCGAACGCAACTTGCATGTCGGCCGGGTTGTACCACAGAGCGGACTGCCGTTTGCGTTGGCCCGCGCGGCGAGGCGGTCAGCATTTGCCGTAAGGACTGCAAGAACAGGCAGAGAACATGCACCACAAGATCAGCCACGGTTAGATATTATCAGGTGACAAAGAATATGCTTTCCAGTCATACGAGTGACTTCTGGCATAGATTTATCGTGTCGCCTAATATAAGCTCTGATGGCTTCCCGCTCCGAGCTGCTGCTCGTTTACTTCCTCACCCAACAAGTGTTTTGAACACACCAGCGCCATGGTACGCCATGCAACCACGTTCCAAAACATCTCTCACTCCTACCCATATATCAGATTGGATATGGCCAATCTCCGCATCATAACCAGAATAACAATGCATGAATGGCTACACTCATTGTCCCAGATCTCAAAAGTAAAAATCATGCCACCCCCCTAAACAAGGTAAATCCCAGTGCTACCGAAAATTGTGCATATACCAGCACAACAAGTCGCAAAACGCCGTAAGCTCATCAAATTCGCTCCGCGAGATTCTCTCATCTAAAACGCCAAAATGCTCTCGCATCATTCCCATCCGTCCCATAAAATCCAGCTCGCAGCATTGTTAGCCGACCCTCCCGAGCCCACACTGTTGGCGTATCCGTAGGTCATTTGGCCGTGCATGTATGAATCGGTGCCGTATTGATCACTAGAAAAAGCCCGAAACTTTTCCTGTGATATGTTTGACGATCTTAGGCAACTGTCTAACACAGCATACAGGTTCCGTGTCACCTCTTGAACACTGGGCTCGGCAGTTTTGACTGTCTCTAATATCGTGGCCAGACATAATATATCCTTGGTATCACCTCCACCCATATACTTGATGAGTAGCTCCAGACTCTCCTGCACTGTGGAAACCAGGCGTGCAGGGGACCAGGGCACCACAGTTTCTGCAGACGCAAGTGAAAGGTCTTCTCCATGACCACCTGACAGGCATGCGCCGCTATGTTGGTTAAACACTAGCGAATCCGAATTCTGGCGGACAGCGGACTGGATATAGTAACAGACGCTCAGTGAACAGTAGATGATATCTGGCTTTAGAATTTGATGATACATCTCTGCCACGACATGAAATTGGGGTTGTATTGGATCCAACTCATCAAGGTATTTCAATATCACCATCGACGACTTCAAAAATGATCGTGATATTTCTGCTGGGACATCTGCAGCGCCAAGTGCCAGAGGACGGTAGAGCGCTAGAAGCGGCCGTCTCACATGCATATCGAGAATCACGCGGCTTCTCCATTGCTTGCTTTTCTGCGCGGCGCTATAGGATCCTTGTCGTGGATATATATGATTGATGTCATCAAGAAAACGCTCCAACTTGGTTCCGATGTCCAAAACTTCTGAATAGTCGCGGATGGAATCAATCCGATTAACAAGAGGCGCCACTCTCATGCGAACCGCCAGTGTTATAGCGGCATATACCTGCATTTGATTATCGGTCACCTGGTCAATCGGTCGCATAGCAGGGAGTTCTTGCATTCCTGGAAACAATTCAGAGTCGTCGAGATTTCGGGGCGGCTTGCAGGTGAAGTCCCCATCACGAAGCAGGGAAGGCATATTGCAGGCGATCGACATATGCAGGTCCATGTCTGCCAAGGTAAACCACAGCCTCCGCCGTATCTCTCCCCAGAAGACTGGGATGCGCTGGTCGCTCTCAGAAGGATCTCGATGCATGCCCATGCTCATCGCAAGCCGTAAGACATACCCAAGCTTGTTCCACGAGTCTTGTAGTCGAGGCGTGATCATTCTTGATGCATGTATCAGTAGAATTTGCACTTGGACAGTATTGATGTCGACGAGCTGCTTTCCTTTGAGACTATCAAGCCAGCTTTGTACCAGAGCACATGCAGTTGGAATATGAACTCCCTCACTGCGTTCGTGGCCCATTCCTCTCGACTTTGTCTCAAACCGAGAGGCAACGGATAAAACGCAAAGCAGTTGTGGCAAGAAGAACTCAGACTGCATTTTACCATCCCAATACGCGTTGTATGCATCGTAAAAAGCTCTCGTATGGAGAATTCGGTAAATCGACTCTGAGGTATCGAAATACACGGTGACAAGTTGGTCGCATATATCCTTTTTGGGGAGGATATCTGTCATACGCTTCTGCACCGGCATCATGGAATCGACAAATACCGTGATTGGTTTCAAAGCGAGGTGTAGCTCATCTTGCCGATGTTTATGTAACAAGCCAAAGCTCCTCAATAGGTTATCCGAAGCATGACTTTGATGGTGCCCCATTAAGTACGCTCGTGCCTCAGGAAACTAATGTGAGAAGGAAGCAAAAGTTAGTAATTTGGACTGCACGTCAACCACGCAACATGTCTGCAGGGGAATGATAGCACAAAGGGCCACCTACCACATTAAGCATAACCCGTGGGTTGTGTTGGCCAAAGAATCGAGTCGCTGTACCACCACGTTTGACTGTCAGTCCCCTGACAGTGTCGGTGGCCGCATACAAAATCCTGCCGCCGCTGGTGTCTGTTAGTGCAGGACTACGGCCTTGCATATGCCTCTCTAGCCGGTCCATCCGCAAAGTCAATTCCTCAAGCATCGGCATGCCGGGCGATCCGCCATTCTTGACAGGCGTTGTCGCGATTTCATTGTTTGAAGCGTTGTTCGAATTGGTTGTACCGGGAGGGCAGCTTCGTTTATTAGGGCGATTCGTATCCACGGGTTCAGTGTCAGAGCCGTCTGACAAGTTAGCCGGGTCGTGGTCGGCCGCATATTTACAGATGCGACTGGATTTTTGGCACTGGGAGCAGGGTAGAAGTCGGTCGCATCGCAATTTACGTTTTCGGCATTCGGTACAAGACTTGACTGGCCTTGGTCGCTTTACACTCCTTTGCTGTTGTGATTGTTGTTGTTGCTGCTGTTGCTGCTGCTGCTGTTGTGATATTCCTAGTGGCTGGGCATTGATTCCCTGGGGAGGAGTGTGAACAATATGCTGCTGCGGCGGTGTTCGCAGTACTTGTGTTGAAGTGTTGTCAAACGAGCTGGTATTAGAGCCCACCGACGGCGGTTGATGAAGTATAGAGGCTGCTCCAGCACCATCCGCCGGTGTCGGGAATGAATGCATTGTAGTGGAAATGCTTTGCGCTTTTAGATGACAAATGCCGCTATCATCCGAAAATCGAGGATGGGTCGTATTCGGAGTCGGAGGGTGGGATGAGGTCAATTTGCAGGTGTCGGATATTGCAGTCGTGGGGGCAAGACGCGGGTCATTGTCATCCGGGCAGGTTCTGCAATTCGGTATGCAAGCAAGACGAAAGATGAAGGAGAAAAGCTAGAACAGAGCCGCAGAGTAGCCAGTCAAAACCAAGGAGCGATGCAGGGCGAGTCCCCCACGATGCGTGACAAAAGCACTGGGGTCTGCTCGCGGGGTGTTGTTGTTTGGTCCAAAGCCTCGTCAAGTCACTGGGCCAAGCGTTTTGCTCCGCTGGATTTGAGATGCTCGTGGAATCATGCCATGCTCGAGGAACAGACGTCAAACATGTGTTCGTAGTACGTAGTAGAATGAGAAGAGATCGAAGCGCAGCACAGGAAACTGGCAAGCGCTGAGGAGGCTTGGGGGCTCGCCAAGTCTGTGCAGATCAGGGTGGCCACACCTCCGGTGGGCACAGCCGGACCAGGTTCAATTGGGCGCAATTGTTGTGCCGAGTAGGGATCAGCTACAATGTTTGAGGCGGCCCGCGCTAGGACGGAGGAAACAAGCACAACGTTGAAACTTTGTGCAAGGCTCCGGCCAACGCACCAAGTCTTGTCGGCCGAGAGAGAGAAAGCGGCCGATATGGCGATGCACGCACGGAGTCCTCGCACAACAGACGGCAGCCAACATGCGTCTGGAAGCTCGACAGTATGTATGTATGTATGTATGTATGTATGTATGAAGATGGGGGGAAGAGGATACGTAGTAGTATTAGTTAAGGGCTAGGGTGGACAAGGATCGCAGAACAAAGCCGGCCATCAGGCTGCAGCTGCAGGTTGTCGGAAGCAATTCCCAAGCAGGGAAAGTGAAAAGTGGGCTTTGATAAATGTGGCTTTTGGGAATGGGTCAAGGTGAGGAGAGGAGGGACGAGGGAGTCCCGTTGAACCGAGTGCGTACGATACTGGAGTCGATGCACGAGCTGACGGGGTCACTGAGGAAGCAAGGCAGGCGCGGCGCATAGTACACCGGGCCATACATGTAGATACCTGGGTACTCCGTATGTGACTGGCAAACTGGTAGTAGTAATGGCAGCTGGCTGCTCTGCTGCTCTGGTGTGCACTTGCCCAAGTCTGGTCCGGTCTGGTCCAAAATACAGGGGCAAAGCGCGGGTACATCATGATGACAAAAGTCACGCACACAAACCAATGTCCCTCACATCACATCAGGCAAGCCAGGCCATGTCCGCCCTGCGTCGCATTGCTCCGTGCTATCCACTTCATTAACCTTGGGTACCCTTCTCCGGTCTTTGGGCTAGTCTGCACAATTATACGGATTACGGAGAAATATTATCGGAGGGCTTTTCGTTTTGTCCCAGCTTCCTCCTGTCTCTCTCCACTCCTCTCGGGGTGGCCTAACCTGGTGGGCGGCGTGTGGGTACCAACTGGTGATGAACGGCCGAGAGAATGGAGATTGGAAAACGGGGAGCCGGCCTTGTTTTTTGGGGAGGCGTCGACTGGAGTTCCAGGAGATGTTAGTAATTAGGCACCCAGGGACGTATCGCACTCGTTTCTTGTTCGGTATGGACACTACTGACACCCTACAAACAGTAGCCTCGAGGCCATCACATAGCTGGTACTCCGTACAGCGGGATGCAATAAGTATCTGCGCCCCCTTGAGTCACTCTCTGGCACCGGGTGGTCAAGACCGTCCCTAACTACCTCATAGCTAAGAGCAGAAAGAGGTGAATGGTGTACCGTAGGCAATGGCCGAATTTGCTGGGACAAAAAGTCCTAAATTATATCGAGACCCCGCCAAATCACAGAACGGGTTTGCGCATCGCTACGAAGCGCAATTATGGCTATTGTGCCACCTGTCACGCAACTGACATTTACGACCTGCGCATTTCAGTTTGGGTTGATAAATGACGCGATGGGAGACCATAACATAGTTTCAAGTTTCCACTGCCCAAGTGGTTCCTTATGGACAACTGCTACCCTCAGGGGAGAGGTTGCGTGGATCAGAACGGAGACTTCCATTTCAGATATGGGCCGTGCACACACACACACACACATAGAGAGAGAGGAGAGAGAGAGAGAGAGGGAGACAAGGAAAGAAAGAGGGGCAAATGATTCAATACGTCGACGGTGTGCAAGGGACTACCAACAGCCAAGTAAGTTACTGAACCGACCTCAGACACGCCACTGCTAGCCAACGCTGATGATGAGCTGAGTTTTTGGTGTTCCCAAGCTGCATTTCAAGCGCCATTCCAAACCGAACTACACATGGTGTCATATTTCCAGCTCATGCA
Source organism: Metarhizium brunneum (assembly GCF_013426205.1). Taxonomy (NCBI): domain Eukaryota; kingdom Fungi; phylum Ascomycota; class Sordariomycetes; order Hypocreales; family Clavicipitaceae; genus Metarhizium; species Metarhizium brunneum. The sequence goes on along the minus strand of NC_089425.1, from coordinate 1,869,313 downwards.
GCCAAGGGACCATTGGTGCTTCTTTCCAACTGAAGAGGGTGTGCAAATTGGCGGACCTGCGGCCATGATGGCACTCTTTCAAAAGCGTATCGCATCGTCTTGTCATGGCACTGAGTTGACCTCAAATGGGCAGTGGTACTATTAGTATTGCTACTACGGAGTACTGGGCCCCAGGACTGCACAACCAGCGCCTCGGCCGAATCGGTCGGGGGTTCACCCCTGTTTGAAGATGCAGCAGAAAGCCACTAACCGCGGAGTTAGGTCAGTGGTGAGAGACACTTGCAGGAGTGTGGCAAAATCCATATCTTCTCTGATCATTGCGAAACTTGCATCACAGGCCAGCCACATACTTGTTTGGAATACGACGTGTTGGATTCCAAAGGTGCCTCAAGCGCCTTTATGAAGTGCAGGGGAAGGCAAAAAGTACTACATATTTGCCCACCGCTATTGCCTCAGCTGTATTCCGTATATCCACAAGTATACTCCAGTGTTCAGACTGACCCTGCCGCTCCATTTGTCGGATTATCAAAAGTACCTGGAAGCCATGGAAGCCAGTCAACCGGGCCAAGGCGAGCAGGCAGTCGGTCGGCTCTCGCGCGCTTGGGGCAAGGGTGGCAGTGATGGGTCATCTTCCGCAGACATTCAATGGTCAAACCCTGGCAGGCTACGCCTTGCTGTTCCCCGTGCCCGTCCGTCGGTACAACTCGTTCACGGTGTATCGTGATCAGGTCTGAACCCATTGTCCTCCCCCTTACGCCAAGCTCCCCATCACAACCCTGGTGCAGCCACTAGATTGGACAGCTTTGGGCAGGGAAACCCCGCCGCCGCATGGCCCCCAGGGTGTCCAGGGATTCTGCATGGGATGGATGTGAAGGAGCTGCCAGGCGGCCAAGGGGACCCGAGCCACATGGTACGGAGTACGGAGTACATACTTCTGATCTATTTGTTTTCGTCTTCATGGCAGGCTCGTTCTTCGAATCGCCGTTGGAAGCGGTCGATGTGTCCGGAGCACTACTCGGTATCCTGGTCGGCAAAACAGCACGACGCGCGTCTTGTTTCTGGCATTCTTTGTGAAATCGTACCCGAAGAGGCCTACATAACAACATGACCTGGCCCGTCAGGGCGCAGCCCAAGACGTTTAAGAGTCGTGGAGACACTGACCTCCCAGATGCGAAGGTGTGCATATGTACCGCGGACCACCGATAACAAAACAAGCTTTCCGCCAGTGATGCGAAGTTTTCCGCCCATCCAAGGGCACGTATTCCCTGTCATGCCTTCTTATTACAGGGCCACACCAGAAGCTTACATGAACTGATTACCGCCTAACAAGGGCATAGCAAGCGATGTTACCACCAAGTCGACGTGAGGAGTCTACCATAGCACATCCATTTATGCGTTTCAAACTCGGCACTCGGTAGATCGCTTTCTGGATTTGGGCATGGATGTCACCACTTCAAATCCTCACTACCACCGGAGTAATGTTGTAGCCGCTTAAAGAAGCCGTCACCAAGGTGGTTGTTTCGAAAAATGCGGGAGTTCCCGTAAACGAGCAATCGCCATGGTGTGTTGTGGAATCAGGCTCGGCGGGTGGTGGTGACCTGGAGGTCTTGAAGCACGACTCATTGCTGTATCGACCCCGCTGGAGCTCGACCCCAGGACGCGGACCTTGAGACACGGCATATATCACAACTATTATACATACATAGTAGTGCTACGACTCCGTACAAGTGCACTCAGCTGTCCTTGGACATTCTGTCTCGAGCCTCGGTGTCGGAAAATGACCAGTCGCTACTTGTGGGGTCAAGAGGGGACAACTAGACATTGATGTGTCTTCTCAGGCACTGTCCTGGCATGTCCTTCCTGCCACTCGCTCTCGTCCTTGTACTCCGTACGACGGATTGAATGGCGGAAAGTGGAAACAATTCGATCTGCATGGAAGATTTCACCACAGGGGCCTTCGGCGAACCGCAAAACAACGAATGGTCGGCACTATTGACTGGCTGCGTGTAGTTGGCCGTGGTTGCGTCTATTCCACAAAGAACATGGACTATATGTCATACATGAGCTCGTCCGTCATTGCCCTCTCCAAGCTACCGGCACCGTCCTCCGTCCCTCGATGCAACAAGTTCAGGGATACCGTGTAACAACAGCCAGCTCCGTCAACACCACCACACAAGACTGTGTTAGCGCTGCTGGTTGTGTCAGAAGCTTCCGCCCCGCCACCAGTCTCGTCCGACTCGGCCGTAAATGAACGAGGTGAAATCCATGTCTCCATATGCATGATGGCCGTTTGTGTGGCCACCTACGGAGTACAGGTAACGCTTACACAGACACGAGCCAAAATGACAGATGTTTGTACCGGTCGCATGGTTGGGCAATGCAGGTGTTGTAAACGCGCATGTTGCTGCAGCCCGTGCGCCCGTGCTGCCAAATTTGACTCCGAGCTGGTACTACCTCGACCGACACTGACCCGAAGCCGAGTGCATTCGTGTTGGAGCAGTAGCATCGAACGTCAGGCATCTGTGGGATAGCCAATTGCTCTACTCAAGTTGGCAGCCAGTGCGACCTGATTGATGGAGCAGATTCCGATGGCCAGGCCAGTGGCATAAGAACGACCAGACCTTGGCGAGGCCATGGAACTAGTAGATATGCCCCACGGCGAATGGAGCTTGGGAAAGTCGATGTCATTGCCGACTGGATGTTCCAAATCGCTCCTCCTATGTACGTGCAGCGAATGACGAAAGTTGTCAGAAATACCCTGTACGCCTCCCATCACGACAGCCCCAGTCCACTGCCGATGCCAACCCCGTCAGAATACATACATACGTACATATGTACATCTTTATCCTGATCTGCATGAAGCCGTTTTGCTGTTCCTCATTTTCCTTCATTCTCGGTTGCTATACTTAGACAGCCTCCTGTCAGCCAGTCGCATATTAGCCGAGAATGTCTAATCAACCGCTTATTACGGATTGGCTCTGAGCCCCTCGATTCTGTGAGGAAAAAGAATGGCGTTTTGCGCTTTTTTTTTCTTAGAAAAAATTAGCCCACAATGTCTCGGAACAGGACGCCAGTCTCTGCCGCACGAATCATATATCCATGTTTTCTCCCATGTTCGAATGGAGGCATTCGGACTCTCCGTCGCCTAATTTGCCCGGAAATACCCTTTTTGCCGAGGGCAGACACGGAAGAGAGGGAAGGAATGCCACCTTGGGTAGGGAGTACGGAGTACAGGGTAATATTATCAGATGGTAGTACTACACTTGCCCCCGCCGTCATCCGGGATATGCATCTTCTAGACCAGTCTCGTGCCCTTGTCTGTGTGTTGTCTTTTCCCCCACCAAACCAGCTGTACATATGTACAATCATGTGTGTCATGTTTTCTTTGTCCGGAAGCTGGGAGCAGCGCATGGCCATGGGTTTTAGCTTTTTTTTCTTTCCTTTTTGTTCAGGCATTTTTAGTGCGGGTTGTGGGGGATCCGCTCAGGCATCGGCGAGAATCCGAACCCATGTTTTCGCACGGCGCAATGTTAAATGCCAGGGATGTGCTTGTTGGCTAGGCATCGGGATCTAACCTGAACATGTTTCGTTCCACGAGTGCAACTGTTGTAGTGCAACGCTCCTCTGCTGTCTTGGGGTTACTGCATGATTGTGGGCCCTGGCATGTTGCGATATGCCCGGTAGATCTTGTCGTCGTACTCCGTAGAGACCCTTCTCTGGCCTTCAATTCGGGTCTTGTTTCATCCTGCAGACGCCGTGATGATCCCAAGCCCAAAGTTGGAATCATACCACTATTGCAACTCCTAGCATACACAACAAGTGCCTTTTCAACAGCCGCTTCGTGCCTGTCTCCTCCTATCGCGCATCCTCTTCATCATCGTCTCCCTCGTCATTAGCCCGTCGACCAACGCCCAGGTGGCCCAGCATCTGCATCAATGGGCCCAGAATGCCCTGCTCTCTACCCCAACTCACGTAGGCCTCCATGTCCCTCATCAACTCTTCATCATCTGCCTCTCTCAGCGCCCTGATTTCATCGTCATCGTCATCGGCATCGTCATCGTCCTCTTCCACGGCATTGTTCATCATGCCCATCATTCCTCCCCCTGGCGCCACGCCTCGCTGAGCCAGCTGATTTTGCATGCGAGCCACTAGATCTGCAACACGGCCGTGGCCCCCGTGCTCATCCTCCTCGTCGTGACTGCCCCCAGCCTGTCCCCAAGGTAGTCGTGCACTTTGCGCCGTGAAAACATTCTGCTCCAGCAGTGGCGGCAAGGGATCAAATTCGTAATTTGGCTGTGCATCCAACAGATCCCGCGGCGCCACGGCAAGCAGTGCCGTTTGACCCTCGAGGTAGGCTAATCTCGTCACGCCGCGATCGACGACCGGGTCTTGCAAAGGAAGAGACGCCACGTCCACCTTTTCCAGATCCTTGGCTACTTGTTGCAACAACGCCGTGGCCTGGGCATTGTTCCACAGATCCCTGGTCTGGTGAATGTACAATTTCACCCAGAACTTTCGGGAATCCGAGTCTGCGCTGATGCCCCATATGGAAGGCGGTGCATCGAGATTTAGCTCCTGGAACAAGGCGCAATACAGCCAGGGCACCGTCTTAATCCCATGTTGGAGAATTTGCCGAGCCCCGCGTCCGTCGTTGATCTGGAGCTTGGCGAGCACGAGGCTTTGTCGCAGATAGACAATGTCTGGGTGATCTGCAACAAGCTCCATTTGCTTGGTGAAGTCAATCAACCACCTTGACTCGTGGGCTCGCAGAGCCAGCAAGTGAATATAGTGTCTCATTGCGTATGGATCCACAGGATCCAAAGAATACAGCAGCTTGGCCCATTCAAGAGCCGTCCGAAAAGTGCCTTTTCGTATCAAGCTGCGCAGGTAGTGAAACCCGGCAAGCCAGAACTGGCGATTCTCCGGGCGTTTAAAGTCAAAACGAGCACGGCCGTGCTCGATATCTTGGCGAAATGCAGATGTGGTTACTCTCCCAAAGGTGAATAGCGCTCGTTCGCAAAGTTCCGCCGCCAACGCCATATTTTGGTCCTGCTTTGCTACACTGCTGACTTGGAGTAGTGTTGAAACATGATATGCTGCACAAGAAATCCACTCATATTAGCTTTGTTTTCCTCTCCAATGGTGAAAACTTCAGGGGAAGAAATAAATAAATAATAGTATGGAAATAAAGAAATATGCCATCAAAGATTTGTACTTACGAGCTTCCTTGAGCAAATGCACCATGCGCATTGGATCTCCGACTTGCACCAAGGCCCAGAAAACCCGTTGCACGGAATCATAATTGTCATCGTGAAGATACGCGTATTCAGTCGACAATCCATCGTCCGACTTGCCAATCTCCTTCATGGTCAAACCGCCCGCCGACTGGCGTGGCCAGTGATCCTTGCCCTGCACAAATATATTCCGTCGTAGCGATACTTCAGGCAGCTTCTTGGCGCCAGGCGGTTCTCGCAGATACGTCTCCAGATCAACTTGTCGGGACACATGCTGCCGCCTTCTGCGGTTCTGCTGCTCTTGCTGCTCCTCTGCGTTGGCGGACTCGATGACCTCGCGGCCGAATAGGTTGCGCATTTCGTTGATGGCTTTCAGGTGGTACGGGTTGATGGATAGCAGCTCATTCATTCGCTTCCGTGGCCCTATCGCTTCGCTGTCTGGCTTATCTTTCCCGAAACCAGAATTCATCTTCGAATCGCCAAGTTTGAGCTCCTTGATGGCCTTGTCAATCTCGTCCTCGTCCTCGTCCTCCTTGGCGTTTTCATGAGCTGCCTGGGTCGTAGCGGCAGTCTTGGCCTTTTTACTCTTCTTCTTTCTCTTCCTGCTCTTTTTCGGGTCGCTAGGAGCTGGTTCGGCTGTAGGCAATTCTGGCGGTTCCATTAACGGCACGCCGTTGTCCTCCTCCTTCTCCTCCTCTTCGTCGTTATCCTCGCCTCCCAAGGCTGCGAACAGGTTCGGGCGTGGCCTGGGCGCCGCTTTGGCAGGCTCTTCGACATATTCGCCCCCCTCGGGGTCCTCTTGGGTATTTAGTTGAGCTCTCTCCAGCTCTTTTTGCTGCTGGAGCTTGCGTAGCTGTCTACTCGACATGGCGCAGTGCAGCCTGCCTGTTGCTCGGGTCGTAGTTGCAAATTCGATGACTGCGGCCAGATATCAGACGCAAGATAGATCCAATGCCGATAGACTGGCTGCATTCACACACAAGTTTGACGGATGGGCGACAATAGAAGCGGAAGTGCGTCGAAGGGCAAGCAAGTTGGCCATGTTCAACCCAATCATGCTTAATCACCTTGATGTGGCACTTCGGAGCAGTTTTGTGTCACGCCGAGCTTGTCTGGTGGGGTTTCTGTCCACCACACACCAACTCCTGCCGCCTTCAAAAAGAAGACGCAACCAAATAACGATCCTGAATTGTACGGGCTCCTTCGATGTTTGCCTTTGTTCACCCACAAAGTGCCCCAGGGCCACGGCTGCAACAACTCATACCATTTCATCTTTTGTACATCTAATCATTACCAGCATGTCCGACGCATGGCGAGGTCATGCTAAGAGTCTAATCTTTGTCCAGGATAATCACATTCACATGCACATGCTTCTGGATTCACAACTTGAGCTCGATAGTCATATTCTCTGATAGTGGCCAATCCTTCCAGTTGTGAGAAGCCCAGCACTATTTTGAATCAAGCGCATTTTCCAAATTTAGAGGTCACGGACCATTGGTTTACACTTTTGGCTTTGACGTCATTGAAGATGTCAGCCTGCAATCCCGCTTTGTGAAGAGTATCAAAAACTAAAAGGAAGTAATCGTCTTTCCAGCCATGCAGCGTGCGTCATGTTTCACGTTAACCTGCCCCCTCATCCCTTGCGTAAATCCAAATCCAAACTCCCATTGCTTGTTTGATCTTCCATGAAGAACATCATTTTTTCCATGTCCCACTGCCGCCTAAAAAGACATGCGCACCCTGCACCTAGTCGCTTGAGCCACGGTGCGCCTTAGAAAGATCCCAAATATGTTGTTACACTATTACAGACCCGGATGATGAAAAGAAAGAAAGAATCAAGGCACGAATGAGACACAAGAGAATATGTGCATTTGTTCAGATCATAGAGCGTCCAGAATGCTTCCCAAAGGTTGTAGAATGTTCATGTCGTTGATAATAGATGGAAGGCGGCTATTAATAGCCCAGTCATCGTCATGGGCAGGTCTCGCCGTCCTGCTTCGTCTTTACTGGTCGGCGACAGTCGCCGGATATTGTGGGCGGTTACCACCACGTCCGCCTCGGCCATATCCTCCTCTGCCACGGCCTCCACGGCCTCGTCCGCGGCCACGGTAGTTGCGGTATCCACCATCAACGCTACCCTGGCCGAAAGTTTCCATATTTTTGCGCTGTTCCTCTCCTCGCCACTCTCGCCCACCAGGTTTCTGGCCACCGTTTTCGGCTCTCTCTCTAGATTCGCTAGAGATGTTGTCGAAGAATGATCTTGACTTGTTGTACGGATCAGTATTACCTGGGTGTGTCTCAGGTTCTTTGATAACAGTCTCGCTTGGAGATTCGATTACATCGCCACTAGCAATAGCCTCCTTGACAATATCCTCCTTGTTGAACTTCGCATTAGACTGAGCGAAATCGAAATCAGAGTCAGGGACTTCAACCTTTGCAGCTCCTTGTCGCCCGCCTCGCCCACGGCCACGGCTGCTAGACGTTCCCCTGTTGGCGTGGACTCTCATCTCGTTGACTTTGCTCGTCAGATTGTCCATGGCGGTACTTCCACTATTGCCAAGCTGGGCCATTGCAACGGCAACTGCAGCCCGGGCGGCACTAGTGGCATCTTCAACACTAGCAGGTGCCGCAGTTGAGGCAGTCCTTGCACTGGCAGAAGGAGCTGGTTTCCCAGTATTGGGAAGTTGAAAAGGTTTCGAAGCATTGCCCGTAAGGGGAACAACAGGTGTGGGCCGTGTATGTGCCTTGTTCTTGGCGGATGCAGAGCCATTGCTTAGGTTCGTGGCAACAGCCTTTACTTCCTCAGCTGAGGGTTTGGAATCTACCGGTGGATTTGGTGCATTGGCAGGTTGTCGTCCACCTTGGGCAAGAGACTTTGGTTCAGTCGGTACGGGGCCAGATGTTTTCGCTGGATCTGCACTTGTGCCTGATTTGACATCCTGCGACGGGCCAGATGGCAGGCCCCTTTGGGCTACATCTGGTCCTGGAGGACCGCCAGGGCCACCAGGAAACTGAGGGTTGCTCCAGGGTCCTGGACCTGGCGGGAATCCTTGACCAGGAGGTAACCATCCCGGAGGCGGAGGGTAAGGTACTCCGGCAAAGCCAGGGCCTGGCATAGGGCCAGGACCGCCACCGCGACCCCAAGAGTTGGGTGGTGGCGGTCCGCCATAGAAGTTGTTTTGGGGAGGGTAGGGAGGTTGGAACCCTCCATTCGAGGGTTGTTGTGGTTGCTGAACATCTCTAGCTCGAGCCTTAATATGCTGGTCAGCTTCGCTTCATGGCAAATACGGGTTTGAATAAAAAGTAAAGGAAAAATTGTCCCAAGATCAGAAGGAAGGCAACGGAAATCTCGACATTGTTTTTTGCGCTTTCCGATATGACAAATGTTTACATCCGCAAATATTTCATCACACAATGGACTAGGAGGGGATCTCAATGCGATGTGCTGTACTTACCCCGACAATGGCTGGGTCATCTGGTATGGCGGGAGGTTTTGTCTCCTTGATACCAGGATGTTCTTCGATTCGCAGATCCTTTACGTCACTGCCACGAAACACAATGTACTCATACACTTGGTCAGACGGGGAAACCTCCTCCTCGGGTCTTCCCCTTCGGCCCTCGGTGCCGAAAGAACGAACATTTTCGAGGGATACCGTAGACTCATCCGAGTTGATTTCATGTAGAGTTCCAGCATAGCTGCAGTACCGGTCAGCGAGTCACGTCGCAACAAGCCCAATGGATAGGCTTGGGAACTTACCGAATGTCGCTCTTGGATATCAGTGAGATGCGAGAGCTAAGATACCGTCAGAGGAGGTACGTGGTCAAGACGCAAAATTTGCTCTGGCGTACCCTAAGAATTCAGACATGGCTGCAAAACCGCCACGTTAAGCACGTAGCAAGCTGCGGGGAAGGAGGAAGGAGAAATTGCAGATGACAGCCGTAAATTGTCTGCAGTACAGTGTACTGAGAGCTAGAGGGAGAGAGAGTCGACGCTTGGAGAGGGAGGCGCGCGACGACGTGATGCAGTAGGCGTGTGGAGTTGAGGGAAGATGGTTTGTGCAGGGAAAGGTTTGTGTGGTGAATTCCGCCTCGCGAAGAGGTTGGGAGCTCCCCGGCACAGCCTGTGGTCGGTTGTACAACGGGATTTGTTCGGCAAAGCCCCACACAGAGGATCTGCCACGGAGTAGCAGTGTGCCACCTCGCACTTTGTAAAGTCAGCTACCCTATATGCTTTAACTCGCTTCCTGCTTTGCTCTCCTAACCAACTGCTGTTGCCGGAGGGTTTGTGTTAGAGTATTGGATGAAATGGCTGGAGCATTGTAATTCTTGCCGTATTCATCCGAAGGCTTTGGCATTAAGCTGTTTGACAGGGCAGGGCTGTCCATAACTACATGACTTTGTGTCAGCTGGATGGGAGACGGTGGATGATATCCTTGTGCAGTCAAATGACGGGCCAACTACTCGCTGTATTCGTATCAAAGTCTAGCTCCTGTCACTCCAAAGCGGCCAATACCACGGGGATAACCACTACGGCTCCACAAACAAAAAGGGATACCATTACATGAATAACAAACAGGCAAAGCCAGCGTCGCCATATGCATGACCCGAACTCCAAACTGCTAAAACACAAATCACCTGAACTTGCTGATGATGACTGCGATAATCAAAAGCACGAGAACAGTGATAATGGCAATTGTAATTATTTTATTCGTAGCCATCCTGAAAAGTCTCGCTGTTAGCTCTGATGCACACTGTACGTTCAGGCAAGGGCTCTCAAGAAATCTCCATTACCTGCGAGCCATCCCCCGCAACGTCTTTACACTCCTGTCGACGTAGCCTTCACTATTGAGCAAGGTCTCATGCGTCTGCTGAATTCTCTCGCGCTGAGATGACAGGTCGGCTAGTGTGCTAGCTCCGATGGCCTCTGTTTCATACGCCAATTGCTGACTAGCCTTTAGCCTCTGGGTGCTTCGATCGAGACGGTCCGTGCCGGAGAGCAACTGCTGGCGTTGCTCAAGATGAGCATCTGCTGAGCCCTCAGGCTCATCTCTGTATCGTGATGCATATCCTTGGTGATCATTAGAGAAGGACTTCAGCTTCCGGCGCTGGGAGTCGACATCTTGCTCGTAGTTGCGGAATCGTTGATTGACCTTGGCTCGTGAGGATGTTGGAATGTTTTGTTTCTCTAGGCGCATAGATCCCAACTATGATACGGTTAGATTCTGTTGATTGTCAAGGAAAAACAAACACCAGGGTACAGTGGACAGACGAACAAGCTCCTCTGCTTCCTCCAAAGCTCGCTCGGCTTGAGACACTGCATTTTTGCGGGGATCCCCTGACAACTCTGGGATTTGATCCAGTTTCTGTAGAAGATCGGCCTGTACAAGCTTAAGCTCTGCTTCGTAGGAGCTGAACAGCTCAGAGCCAGCCTCGGTGTCGAGAGGGTTAGACATGTTGGCGGAATTGCGTTGAACGGCGAGGCGAGTATGAGAGGCAACCTAAAAGACCGGAATGCAGACAGCAAAAGGAGTATCGGGCCGAAGCGACAAATAGGGGAAAGCTTATTAGTTACTATGCGTGTTGATTCCAGTGGTTGGAAGAAAAGAGTTTGCCGTCGTCGGTCGCATTCGTCTTTGTCGTCGTCAGCTAAGCAAGAAACCCCCCGATCTTCGATGTCACAGGCATCTCGTTAATGCCACATGCAGCCCCAAAGCTCAACCGTTCACGTGAGGCGCCGCATCGGGCATGGTCCGTGCACTTGCTGGCCGGCTTTAATTGGCGCTGCAGTACAGAACGATTTCTACTTTTTCTTCCTTTCTCTTCACAAAAGTTGAAATTCCCCGGACGAAGAAAACAGGCTGAGTGTCGTGACTTTTGTCACAATGGCACGTAGTTGTATTAACCGGGCAGATTGATGTAGGATAATATTTATATTTTTCTTGCACGGCGCTTTCAAGAATTGGCGACTCGTACCGACGTTGGCCGATCCCGTTGAGTGCTCGACATGCCCTCTCCGCCGTCCGTAAGGTCCTGAAGCTGTGTGTGACTGTAGCTCAACCAGGCGGCCTTTGTCAGGGAAGGGGGTGCGCGCCCGCGCCTTGCCAAAACTGTAGCGCTCTCCAGTTGTCCTTTGTTGAAACGACTAGACATGTTTGTTGGGGTTTGAGGTCAATAGGCGCTGGGCGCTGGTGTCTGGGCAAAACGTGGGCCAACGCGCGCGGGGGTGTGTGGGCATGCGGTTCACGTGGGCTTTCTGGTTCCATGTCGGTCGGGTTGGTTGGATCGACGTTGAGTGTTGACGTTGAGACAGACAGACAAACGCTGGCTGCGCCAGTTGAGCACTCCATGTCGGACGCCGGCTACTATAACATTGGGTTGATGCTCGACACTGCGCACGCACGCTGTACATACATGTAGACAAATGCAGCATACTGAACTCGGCAGGCGTGACCCGCGACAAAGGTCATGCGGATGCCCATGAGTCTATGACCGACTGAGCGGCCATTCTCTGCGTCAGGAAGTACTTATTCAATCCACATCCCCATTCCGTCTCAACAGAGTCGGTCGCATCCTCCTCGTCGTGTGCAAATCCATCGTTGTTATTCATCATTATTTTGCCTTATCCCCTCTCGCCCGGGTTCGTTGCGATTTTGCTTTGGTTTGGCCGCCATGGCACGGCCACAACACACGTAAGTTCAGCCCTCACCCGCCGGAATGTCTCATTCGAGTCCATGTTTGAAGCAGAGCTCCCAACGTCATCGAATCGGGCTTGGCCCTGCTATCAGGCCCTGCTATCATGCCGTGCTCTGGCTGCGGCAAGTTACGCCACATGCTTCCCGTTCCCGTCCCCTCTCTGCCAGCCGTTTCCAACTGCGATTTGCATTCGGATGCCGGTCAACTCTTTAATTGCCTGGGTAATCCTTTCTCTCCCCCCCCAATTTCCTTGAGCCGTGGTTCCTTTGACACAAGTCTTGAGTTGTGAGCATGTGATTGCGACCCTCTGCTGCGTCTCAACCCTGCGCTGCCAAACACTTGCTGTCTGGGCTTCAATTGAATAGATAGCCCTCGTCACTGTCTCTCGTCTCTCTCCTTCACATACGACATGCCGTTCACCATGAATCGCCGCGCTGACTTCTCGACCAGGAAGAAGGTAGCCATTGTTGGTAGTGGGTGTACAGGTATAGCTGCACTGTGGGCGCTGAATAGAACATATCATGATGTCTATCTTTATGAAGCTGCCGATCGACTGGGTGGTCATACCAACACTGTTCAGTGGAAAGTGGGAAAGTATTCGACAGCAGTCGATACTGGATTCATTGTTTTGAACAGTGCGACCTATCGTAAGTGGCCACGCCCATATCCTTCTTTTCGTTTCCTCCGTAATACAATGTTTCTCGGATGCTCATATTTGTTCAACGCACCAGCAAATTTCATCAATTTTCTTAAAAAGCTCAATGTTCCGCTTGACCCAACAGAAATGACATTTGGTGTTTCACGAGATCAGGGACTTTTTGAGTGGGCGGGCACAAACCTCGGCACAATCTTTTGCCAGAAGAGAAACATATTTTCATTAAAGATGTGGCGGATGATATTCGACATAATACGATTCAACCAGTTTGCGCTTGACGTCATCATTAACGCCGAGGATGAGCAACCGGTAAAAGAGACCGACAGTGTACTGCATTCTGTTGGCAGGATGGAAACCATTGGCGAGTACCTTGACCGCGAGGGCTACTCAGACGCTTTCTGCAACGACTATTTGATACCTATGACGGCAGCCGTGTGGAGTACAAGTCCTGATAAGTGCAGCCTCGAATTCCCAATTCTGACACTTGTACGGTTCTTGTAAGCACTTTGGATGTATGAAAATGAATGCACATGGAATTGTGATCTAACAGATGTTGTATAGGTGGAACCATCATCTTCTTTCTACTCTTGCGGCCCGACCAGACTGGTTGACACTGAGGGAAGGATCACAATCATATATTGATGCGGTGATGAAAGGTTTCCCGCCTAACCATCTCTTTTTAAATACGGCCGTGAGACAGCTCTCGAATGACGAAGACGGCCGCGTCGTGCTGCATTTTGAAAATGGAAAATCAGACACTTTTGATCATGTAATCCTGGCCACTCATGGTGATCAGGCATTAGCCATCTTGGGACCGTCTGCGACTGATCAGGAACGTTCTATTCTGTCGTGCTTCCAAACATCTCAGAATGAGACTGTTTTGCATTCTGACCTAACACTCATGCCGAGGAACCGTAAGGCCTGGTCCAGTTGGAATTACCTCACCCTATCTTCCTCATCCAAAACCAACGTCGACCAAGTATCTTTGACCTACAACATGAACATACTACAGCACATCCCCCGAGAGCCATTCGGCGATGTCCTCGTCACCTTGAACCCTCTTCATCGACCTCGCGCCGCCCTGACCAAGGCAAGATTCTTCTACTCGCATCCACTGTACACACCAACAGCCGTTCGGGCCCAAAAGTTTTTGCGACATATACAAAACAAACGGGGAATTAGTTACGCCGGAGCCTGGACCAAATACGGATTTCACGAAGACGGCTTCAGCAGCGGTCTGCATGTGGCACAAGAGCATCTCGGTGCCAAACTGCCATTTGATTTTATAGATTCAACATATAGCCGGGGAAAGAAACCAAAGTTGGGCCTGGCGGATCATTTCGCGCGTTTACTGATCTTACTCGTCCAAGTGTTCGTCGTTCAGATTCTGGAGCGAATAGCTGGAACAAGTAGACGTCCGGTAAAGCCAGTACTCAATGGAGTCAGACCGAGACGAGTTCTAGAAAAGCAGGCATAATTTAGAACGGCATGATTTGTATTATTAATGATCGCTATATGGTGGGGTGGCATAATTCACATCTTGGGCGCACGACTTGAGTTGGGTATTCCTGCTTGGGTGTCATATTGTTTATATGTATTATTCACTCGAAAGGTCAGCCAATTCATTCAATTTCGGTTCCAAGTCGTTAGAAGTCATATGTATGCCTTAATTTACGAAGAATTGACCACGCCATGTGCCAGTTGAAGCGGTACTAGACGTAGGTTTCTTCATTGGTGCTAAATAACCAAGGGAGAAGAATCCACCCAAACACGCGCAAGACGAGCACTTGAAATAGTGGCTTTTACCATAAGAAGCACCTAAATATTCAAAGAAATCTTGGTCTCTAATCTAAAAACCGTCGTTATTGATTTGTTACTCCATGCCGTACGTGTAGAGGTACACAGCGTGGCCACCAACGGGCTGCCCCACCTCCAAGTCAACATCATGTCACCTCAGCCGAAAGCAAAATCGTCTGGTCCGACCTCGACCGCCCTGGCACCTTCAGCTATACCACGCATCCAATCCGCCCGCGAAACACAATGAACAGCGCACCGCGGCTGGCGCGAAGCTCTGCGCGTACCTCTTCGTCACAATGGGCATGCTTTTTCTGCCGAAATACTCGGACTCAGCAGTCCCAATTGCAGTTCGGCCTGCACAGCCTTCGTCGAAACGCATCGACGTCGAACCCACGAGGAGGAGCAGCGGCGCAACAGTCCCAGCAGGTAGCACCGTCTATGGAGCAGATTCGGGCTCACTACAACAGGAAAAACCAGACAGTGGCGTACGTCTACCCATATTTCTGCTGTCTGCGGAACAATCGAAGCTCATTGTTTTTCTGTCTAGCTACTACACTATCAGCTTGATTCTCGGCACAGTCGCCCTGTCATACGGATCCGTACCTCTGTACAAAATGGTACGTTTGGAATCCGCAATCGTCATCAAGTAACTTCGAGGAAGGACACAGCTAAATGACCGATTCCCCGCAGATCTGCCAAACTACCGGCTGGGGCGGCCAACCGGTCCGCGCACACGGCGGCTCCTACGACGGCGACATTTCTAACCGCCTCGTGCCCATCACGTCCGCTAACCGAATAAAAGTCACCTTCAATGCCTCTGTATCTGACGAGCTCCCCTGGAAATTCGTTCCCCAGCAGCGCGAAGTCCGCGTCCTACCCGGAGAGACCGCTTTGGCCTTCTACAAGGCCACAAACAAAGGCGACAAGGATATCATCGGCGTCGCGACGTACAGTGTTACGCCGGCGCAGTGTGCCCCCTATTTCAGCAAGATTCAGTGTTTTTGCTTTGAGGAGCAGAGGCTAAATGCCGGAGAGACTGTGGATATGCCTGTCTTCTTCTACTTGGATCCTGACCTGCTAAATGACTTGAATATGAAGGGTGTGGAAACGGTAACACTCAATTACACATTCTTCAGTAAGTTTGATTGCAAGTCATGCGCTTTTGATATGGCAGCTGCTGACATATTGTCTACAGAAGCACGATATGACAACAATGGGCGATTCAAGGCTCCTGCTGTAGCTTGAGCAGCTGACTGTCCTCTCACAATTCCAATATTACTGAAATAGTAGCGTTCAGAAAGATGATTGTACAATAGAAAGGATAGGATGTAACATTGTGCTGCATAGCCATGTACTTTTATATAGAAGAATTGCTCCATGTTAAATATCGGGCGTTTATAGCATCACTCAACACCATACATGAATTCGGTTTTCCACAGAGCCTCCTGGCGTTTAGAAGGAAAAATTCAAGGCATCACGCTTCCTGTGAATGGATTCGTTGACTAGGAGTCCGACATGACTATCAATATCAATCTTCAGGAAACAAGCTGGGCGCATCGAAATGCAACCCAATCCAGTATAGCGCCGTTGGGAACTGCATCTCAGATTTCCCACCTGACGAGTTGACTCAGCACATTTGATTCGACCCGCACCTCAACAGCATAGGGTAAAATTTCGTCACGTGGTCCCCACACGACTCGCCTAATTTTCAACCCACAAGGACATCTTTGAATTTTCTCGTGAGTATTCCTTCCCTCCGTGTCCCGTCCGTTCTACATCACCCAACGCCGAGCCTCCTTCGTTGCTCCTCAACAAGAACTATCACAATGGCCAAAGTCAGCAGCAGTAAGTATCAATTTGCCTCATATGCTACGGAACATACGCATTCAAAACCATAAAATAAAAAAAAAACTTTGGCGACTAATGCTCTATTCCCCAGCCGTTTCGTCCTCGCGACGCAAGAGCAGAGCCGCTCACTTCAAGGCTCCCTCCAGCCAGCGCCGTGTCATCATGAGCGCTCCTCTCAGCAAGGAGCTGCGTGAGAAGTACAACGTTCGTCTCCGGCAATCCAAACAGTAGAAGAAGAAAATTTTAGCCGTGTCGTTATTAACAGCCCCTCTAG